>NC_134380.1:13725625-14036093 GCF_035582795.1 Mycteria americana | reverse complement strand
CTCGCAGACACTGCAGCCCTCGGCCCTCCTCACCCGGGACTCACGCCACTCACGTCACGCCTGCGCGGGGTCTCAGCGCCCGGCGGGTGCTGGGGGCTGCCGGCGGAGAGGAGCAGGCGGCCTTCCTCCCCGCCCTCCCCGGCGCACGGCTCTGCGCCTGCCCCCGCCAGACCCCAGCGCCGCGGGCAGAGGGTGCTGCCCTGTCCCACCCGGCCCCGCGCAGCTCGGGCAGCAGCACCCATCGCCTGCCCCTAAACATGCAGGTTTTAGCATGCAGTTTTATCATGCTCGGAGGGACCCTGGGCCCCAACAGCACCGGGTCAGCCTGTGCAGCCGAGGGGCCCCAGGAGCCGCTGCCCAAGCCCCAGAGCAGCCCCTCGCCTCTCTGGCCGTCAGAAACGAACGCCACCGTACCTTTTATTCAGCCCAGCTCCTCCTGCGGTGCTCGTGCTGGGCTCTCTAAGAAAAGACAAGAAAGAGGAGGAAGAATTAAAATCAATGATCATCATCGCTAACCTGCCTACAGTCAATGCTATTTGCTCATTGACTGGCAAAATGTTCGAATACGAGTACGACCGTGAGCATTATCTCCCCGGGCGCGCTGGGAAACCTGCCCTGGTTAAGAGCCAGCAGCCAGGCTGGGGGTTCGACCCGGGGCGGCCGAGCCCCGACGCTGAGCAGCCACGCTGCCTGCCTGCGCTTTGCACGGGGCGACGGGAGCAGGACCCCCGCCTCCAGCTCTGCCAGCGCACCTCGAACCTGACCCAGCTCCCGCGGGCCACGGGCCCCTTCCTCCGCTTCCCCGGGGCTCCGCAAGCGCAGCCCTGGCCCCACGCGCAGCCCACGGCTCAGCGGGGCTGGATAGGACACAGCCGTCACCGAACCCGGCCGGCCTGGCCCGCCCCGAGCCCTCCGCCCGCCCCAGCTCGCTGCACGCACCCAAGGGTGCTCCTGCGCTTCTGCCCCCCAGCAGTGCCCGTCCCTGCCCCTTGCGCCCGGGCACAGCGTCACGCTCCTGCAAGGAGCGAGCCCTGCGGCATATGGCTCTGCCGCTGCCGTCCCGGCTCCGGGCACTTCTTGGAGAATATCGCCGAATTTCAAAGAAAACTTCCTGAAAGCTGCACTTCGACTAATTGGCTTCTGCAACATTGCCAACCCCAATGTTCATAAATCATGTCAGACCCTCAAAAATAATGAGAACAGCTTACACATCACGAGAGGTTTTAAAAAGAGTAAGCGAGGGCTGTTTCTGTGTGTGAACCGCTTCTTTGGGGACCTGGAGGTGCCGAGCCCCGCAGCCGCTCCCTGCCTGCCCAGGCAGGCAGCAACAGCTCCGCTTTCAAACACGGGAGCTGCGACGCTCCTCCGCCCCCCGGCCCAGAGCGCAGCACCGAAAGACGAGGCGGCCCTGGGTGGGCGTAGGGACCCTGCGCCTGGGGCTGGCCGGGCACAGAACGGGCCCGGACCCCGGCGCCGGGCAAAAGGACGCAGCTCCAGACCCACGGCCGGATCCCTGCGAGAGCAGGGCCGCGGATGGTCCGGAGGCGCGGCCGCACGTGGCGGCGGCTCGGGGAGAGAGGAGCCGGTTCCCAGGCGCTTCTGTTAGCAAACACCGCTCTTAGCCGCACAGCAGGATAATCAATTATGGTAATTCCTGCCTCAATGAATCAGATTCATGGAGGAGCACAGCTCATTAGGCTGGTGCTGACTTCCATTAGCGTTCTTATGATAAAAACCCTCCAGAAAGCTCTTGCCCAGCCAGACACGTTTTCCAGGCTCGGGGGTCTTCCCTCCCCAGCCCCCCATGCCACCCACGGGGCAGGCTCAGCCGTGGGACGCCGGTGCCCCAGAAAAGCGGGTTGGAAACTCCCCGGTCCCCGGCAGCAAGGGGACATCCCCGCACGGCCGCGGGCCCGGCAGAGCCTCCTGCCCTCCCGCCTTGCAGCAACCGCTCCCGAGGTCTTCCTCGGCTTCGCCCCGACAGCGCTCACCGGGATCCCTGGCAGGGGAAGGCAGGGGACGGGAAAGCGGGAGCAGAGAACTCCAGCGTGCGCTACGGGCGGTTTGGGTGTGCTGGGAACCCAGACAGCCTGTTTGGCGATGAATAATTGAAGGACGCTCGCTCTCCTCGGGGAGGTACAGTGATGGGTAAAATCTCATTTCCCAAACGCATTTCCCAAGGAAGGCACCTTCTGAGAAACTCCCCACGGCAGCTTGGGGCCCCAGCAGCCGGGATGCGCCGCGCTCGCCTGCGCGGCTGGGGAGCTCGCCGAGCCTGGCGCCGGCCCAGGCGAAAGTCTCAGGCGGTCGCAGGCACCGCAGGGCCCGGGACGCTCAGCCAAAACCCCCCTGTCCTGCCGCGTGCGCCGAAGCCGGCGAGGAAGAGCCCCGGCAGAGCGTTGATGGGAGGTGGGCTGGGGGCAGCTCGGGGCTCTGGGCGACCAGGCGCAGCGTTACCGGCAGGGGTCTTGCCCCTGCCCCTGCTTTTCTGGCGACGCTCCGGGCTGACTGGCTCCAGCCAGGCAGGAGCCAGCCCCGCGTCCCTGCCGGAGCCCCGAGCAGCCTCCCACGGACCCGCATCCACGACAGGAGAGCCCAGCGCGGGCCAGCTTCTAAGCAAAACCCAACCCAGCTAAAACCACTTGCATCTGAAGTGGGGTGTCCGCACGGGGCTCCCTGGAAACGCAACCTGTGTCACCCAGCCCGGCAGCTGCCCGGGGCCCCACGGACGCCGCGCCCCAACAGCCCCATCCCCACCTTGCAACCGCGGGGCAAACCCTGCGGCAGGCCTGGGCCAGCCGCCCCGCTCCGCTTCGCTGGGAAACTTCTCAACAGTTTTTCAAAGTGCGTTTTGACCCCCCCTTCCTTCCACCAAAAATCCTAAATTAATTTTGCTTTTAATTAAATTCATTAGCAAAGATTATCTGGCTGAGGAAAAATAATATCCTGCCCCTCCCCCAGCAGCCCTCTCTATTTATATCCCCTATATACATAAGCAGCAGCGAATATTTCTTTATGGGCCATTAAAGGTTTAATGTTTAATTTATAACCACGTTCTCTGGCGGGCGGGATGGCCAGGCACAATGTCAACACTTTTAATTAAATGAGAAGGAATTTTTTTTAACTAAGATAAAACGCCCCGTTCCCAGCAGCTCCTGGAGGTGCGTGGCAGGCGCGGGCAGGGGGCCGGGGCCGGGGCCGGGGCCGGGGCCGTCCAGCACGCAGGCAGCGCTGGCTCCCGCTCTCGGGCCGTGTTTCACCATCATCCGGCTCTGCCTGGCCGCCTGCCGCGGAGCCGGGGCCGTGCCGCGCTGCCGGCCGAGGGCTGCGGGCAGGAGGTGCTCGGGCAGCGCCCAGAGGAGCCCCGGCTCGTGGCGGGGCCGGGTGAGGGGCCAGCACCAGGACAGCTTTCGGGCTGAGTAACCCTTTGGGAGAGTCCCCGAAAGGGCGGCCCCAGTCCAGAAAGCGCAGTCGCTTCCTGGGGACAGTGACAACGCACGGCACTGCCCCCTCTTTGGCAACCCCCTTCCCAACACCGCAACCGGCCGGCTCCTGCCTTTCCGGGGACCTGCCCTGCCCCGCCGAGCCCAGCCGTAGGCAGGGTGCGCAGGCGGAGCGGCACGGGGACGGGCGGGACGGGCAAGGGCCCCAGCGCAGGGCCGACCGCCAGCTCCAGCTGCCGGTTCCTCGGGGGCAGAGGCGAGGGTGCCGCGCCGCGGGGCGAGGGCTGCCGTGGGCGCGGGCGATGCTGAGCGACCCGCAGGTCCCCCGCCCGGGGAGAACCGTCTCCTTTGGCAAGGGACAACCGGGGCCTTCAGCCCGCAGGGAGGGGACGGCGTGACCCTGGGAGCGTGCCCGCTCGGCACGGCCCCTGCCAGCATCGCCAGTCCTAACTGCGGTCCCCAAAACACCAGCATGAGTAATTGCTGTGAATCTTTCAACCGAAATTCTTGCTGCAACTTCTGCTCATTCCCCGGCACTTCCTCCCGCCCGCCCGCCCGCCCGATGACAGCGGCTCTTGCAGCATCGCCACCTCTTCCCTCCCAGCACGCCACGCTCCCGAGGAGGATGAAGCGCTTCTGACACACGCGTCGCCCGTGACACCCGCCGGCAGAGCCGCCTGGCACCCGCTCGCACGGCAGGCACCACCGGAGGAGTCCGGCATTCCCGGCTCACCCCACCGGCATCCTTCCCGCAGCCCCTCGTCCCACCCCACATCAGACGTGGGGGCACAGGAGCGAAGGGGCAACGTGTCCGGCTGCACGGCCGGCCCGTGCGGGGTCGGGCGCCTCCCGGCCCGTCCTCGGCGCTCTCCCAGCAGCGGCAGCCTCCGCTCTGGGTGGCGGGAGAGCACAGCCCTTCCTGCCTGGAACCCAGAGAGGGGCGGCTCTGAGCAGACAGGTTCCCATTAATGGAGTGTTTTATCTTACGGGAGAGATTAAATCTCTGTACAGAGAAGCGCAAAAGAGCTGAGTCAGCAGCTGGCTGGGGGGCGGCAGGTTCAGCCGTAAGCATTTGGCTCCGGCACAGCACTTCAGCACTTCACCCTCCTGCGGCCACGCTCCGGCAGGCAGCGCCCGGCCCCAGCGCCCAGCGCGCACCCCTCTCCCTGCCCCAGCGAGCGCCGGGCCGGCCGGAGGGGCCGCAGGCGGCGCAGGTGCTGGACGGGACCAGCGCCAGCCCCCCTGTACCGCCTGGCAGCCCCACGCCAGTCCTCTGCCGTGTTGCCGGGCACCGAGCGAGCCGAGCGCCCCGTGGCACCGGTGGGCTGCCTTCCTCCCTCCCTCGTCATCCTTGGCACAGCAAGGACGGGTTGGCAGGAGGTATCGCGGCACAGCCACTGTGCCCGCAGGAGCGTGCCAGGGCACTGGGGCCTGGACCTCGTCCGGGGCACAGCCCTCGGCAGGCAGCGCCGGTCCCCAGCCTGTCCCTCCCCGGAGGGCTCTGCTGCCCGACCCTGGCCCGCACCGTGACGGGTGCCCCTTGCAAAGCCGTGCCGGTGCTCCCAGGGACACGACTCTCGCGTCCGGCATGGGTCTGCGTTGGCTACGAAGCCAAGTAAGAGGCAGAACGGCCGCTCGCTGCTCACGCACCCACGTGCACGCGAGGAGCAGGCGTGCAAGGGCTGGCCACCGCCGTTGTGAGCCAGGGAACAGAGTGGTGATGGCACTGTGCCGCTCACTAAAAGCATGAGTGTCACTAAATCAATAATTCATTTACTTTAATGAGATAAGTACTTCGAAAACTAATTGCAAACCTGCTCCATTTACTCCAACCCGTTATAGCCTTTAATGTAAATGGCAGAAACACTGCTGGAGGAAGGGGAAGGGCTTTCGGTGGGAGATCGCGAGCCGTCCTTCCCCCTTCTTCTAAGAAAGAGAGATATCAGTCATAAACAAGGACAGCGGAAACCGAAGTAACCGGCCGAATCACCGCACGGAAGCGCCGATGGCAGAGCGCGGGGAGCACCCAGCCCGCCCTCCCGGGACCACCGCTGTCCCCCTGCACGCGCTGCCACCACGGAGGGGTCTGCCGGGACACCGCTCCCAAAGGACTGTCACCAGCACCAGGGAGACGACGGAGAGGCAGAAAATACACCCGGCACGCGGGAGGTGCCGAGCTCCGGCGAGCTGCCGAGGGCACGCACCGCGGCCGGAAGCCGCTCCGCCCGGGGCCGCGGCCCGTGTGGAATTAGCAGGGCTGAGGGGCCGCCGGGCAAGGAGAGAAACCCCGTGTGGAGCCCTGACTCGGCGGCGGCAAGGAGCGCTTCCCCAGCCTGCCGCCATCGCCGCCGCCCTGGCAGCGCCAGGGCTCACAGCTCCGCCTTCGGCAAGACCCGCTGGTGCCCTCCCGGCGCCCGTGCTGGCGTCGGGGCGGCAGAGGGGATGGAGCACCGCGCTCCCCCCGTGCAGCAGACCCCCCCCAGCCGCACCACAAGCTGGCTACCGCGCACGCTGCAGGTGGTCGCTATAACGATTCACAGCTCATTATAAAAATCACCGCCGTATCGCTGGCACAGCAGCCTCCAGCGCCGGCCGGCAGCTGCCAGCTCCCCCTGCCCCAGCAGGAGCTGCCCCTTCCCACCTTTCCGGCAGCCCCCAGCCAGGGCGGGCAGCACAGGCAGAGCCCCGGCTGCGCAGGCAGGGGGGAGCGGCTCAGTCCCGGCCGGCCCGGCTCGGGCGCAGCCGGGGAGCAGGGGTGGGCAGGGGTGTCCTGCCAGGCCCCGGCACCGTTCCTGAAAAGGAGCGAGCGGCTCCCAGCAGCGATGCCGATGCGTTCCTGAACGGCAGCCGGAGCGGGAGCTGGACGCCAAGGGCTCTCTTCTCGCTCGCTGGAGCAAATGGCAGGTCATAAAAAGGAACCATGACAGAAGAGAAAATGTTCCAGAGTCCACAAGGACCAGTCCAGGGTAAATCCATCTGCTCAGCAATTTAGCTAGAAAATCCTTTCCAATCATCCGTGCTGTAGGTCCTTCACCCCCAACACGCAGCTCTGGGCAGAGCGTTTTCCACTCTGGCAGCCGCCGGCAGCTCACGCGGGGCCCCGGCACTTACCGATCCCACACCACCCCCGACGGGGACGCTCGGGGAGGGGGACGCTCGGGGAGGGAGGGGGGTCACGCTGCCCCTCGCAGCACGCCCTGGCCAAGCCCACGCTCCAGGGACCCTCTCACTGGCGCTGCTGCAGCCGGCGGCAAGGGAGGACCCAACCGTGCGCCCGCGGGCAGGTCTGGACGGAGGGACCGACAGCGGCACCCGCTGCGTGGGCTCTTCCCCGAGCTGCCCACTCGCTCGGGAGGAAGAGTGCCCCATCCCTCCCCGGGGCCCGGATCCGCTGCGCCATTTGCGGGGTGCGGGAGGGCTGCCGGGAAGCCCAAACCCCACCCAGACCTCCGTGACCGGCCCTGCAGCGCCCAGCCCTTGCCCCCTCCGGCAGGCAGAGGCAGGGAGGCAGCCGGGCCCCAGGAGCCGCGGCTGAGGAGAGACGGGATAATCCCTGCCCGGCAGAGGACTCGGCACGGCTCAGCCGCTCGCTGCCACCGCGACGCAAACAGCCCTGGATATCTCCCTGCAGGCATCCCTGTGAATCCCGCCTCAGCCGCTCCTGTCTCACGAAAAATCAATGGCAAGCATCTCAATTAATCACACCGGGGGCAAATTGATTAGGAGCCTAAATAAGGTCAACATGGTTGTCTGCTTATAGGGTAGGACCCCTTAATCATCATTTTATCTGCAATAGGCTGCGGAACCTGCAATCACACCGTCTTTGGGAGCGTGGAGGGATTTTTCACTTATCTCCCGCAATTGCTAGGGCCAGCAGAATAGGAGCCACGGCTCTGCCATAAAGGAGCTCAATTGGAGCATGCAGCAACCACCCAGCCACACGCAGCTGCGAGACCGGAGCAGGAGACCCCGTGGCCCACCAAGCCCAGCTGTCTCCTCTGATTCAGGGAAAGACAAAAGCAATTAAGCACTGCTGCTCTAGGTGCAGTACGTTCCCTCCTGACCCCAAAACCAGCAGCTTATGCCGGAGATTTGATTAGCCCTGTCATTATCTTAGATTGCATACCTGAAAATATTGTTAGCGGTCACAGCGGCATTGAACCTTCGCAGAAACCCAGCCACAGGTCTCCTCTCAGTTGCCCTCGGCAGCTGGAAATGCCCCCGGCTGCTTCTCCGCTCCTCCAAGTGCCTCGCTCTTGTCTCTGCAAAACCTGCCGCGCTCGGCGCGGAGAGCAGCCCGCTGCTCAGGAGCCGAGGGGTTTTACAGCATGACTCCGTCCTCTCCGCCGCGGCGCAGGGCAGGGTAATTTATATGGTCCCATGTCCCCGACAGGCGCTCTGCACAGCGAGCAGCGCTGCGGGCTGGGGTTGGGACCCCCCGGTTGCCCCAGGGAGAAGGACCCCGGGAGCTCCCCGGGGCGGCGCAGCGGGCGCAGCGGTCTGCCGGGCACGGCCAGCACCCACAGCCCGGGGGTCCCACTGCTGCCACGGCTCGTGCTCTGCCCGGACCCCACTCAGCCCGAGGGGGGAAACCGGCCCCAGCGGGGGGTTACGGGGTTCTCCGGCCCCGGTACCGGGGCTGCTGGCACAGTTTGACGGCGAGACATGGGACAGAAAGCAACCCAGGGCCGGCAGAGCTTGTCCTCCCTGCAGGTCACCGGGTGGCCGGATACCGCACCCCCAAACGCAGCGGGTGATTCCTTCGCACTCTCGATTTGAGACCAAAAAGCCCCCAAGGCAGTGCAGGCGTGGCGGGGCAGCGCAGGCAGGGCCCCCACGGCAGCACAGCCCCCCAGCGCGCTCTTCGGAGGAGCACACGCTCAGCTCATTGCGGGCTGACAACACCGTTTGCTTTGAGAATAGAGTTTCCGATTGCGAGCGGAATCAATTCAGTCGGGCGTTTTACTCAGTCGGGACGCTGCTCGCAGCAGCCCGTTTCCCTGCCCGTCTCCCTCGGCGGCTGCCGAGAGCCGCAGTCCATCGCGCCCCGCCGGCCCCGCCAGGGCAAACGGGGCTTCTCCCTCTTCCCCCGCGGGACGCGCGCAGGGCGGCGGGAGAGCGGACCCCCCTCGCCTCGATGCCGGGACCCCCCTCGCCGGGATGCAAGGGCTGGCCGCGGGGAAGGCAGGGCCAGCAGAAGGCAAACGGCTTGTGCCCCGCCACTGCCGCGGGACGGGAGCCCCGCGGGGGGCTGCGCTTCCCGGGAGGGGGCCGCCGGCAGCGCTGGGCCCCAGGAGCCCCACGGCACCCGCAGACAGAGGGACGAGCAGAGGTCGTGCCCAGCAGCAGCCCCCCCGGCTCAGCGCCGGCCGCTGGCAGGGACCCCTCACCCTCCTGCTGGGGCGGGGGGGCTCCCCGGCTCCCGGGGATGGTCCGGACAAACCATTTGCAAGCCGTGGGCCGGAGGCAGAGCCGAGACCGTTTCTCTGGTCCCCGCAAGCCACCGCGCGCTGCCCACGGCCCCTCCGGTGCCGGTACGCCCCTCACCTTGGCCGCACGCCGCAGCCCCGGCAACATGCCGCTCCCTTTTGTTGTAAATACAGTTATAAATATTATAATTTGGTTTAATATTTAATATAGTCAGGTTAAATAAGCATTCCCAGCCCCATAAATAATCATTAACGGAGGGTTCTAATTGTGCTGTTGGGATCCTGCTTCATGACTTATTTAGAGGGCAGACGCTATTCCCATCCTCGGCTCCCCCGTACACCATAAATTAACCTGTGGCTCAACCTCTTCAGTGAGAACCTGACGGGACACAACAAGAGGACACAGCTCCGCTCCGGGGGTGACCACCGCCAGGATCGCTCGATGCGGACCAAGGGAGGGACACGGTGGCCGGCGGGACGGCCAGGACCGAGCAGGCGGGGACAGAGGGGCCGGATCCACCGGAGGAGCCCACGGGAACGCCGAGCAGCCGGCAGCAGCTGCAGCACCTGTGAGCGGGGTTAGACCGTGGAAGAAGAGCCGTGCCATCGGCGCAGCCTCGGCTGCGGACACCCGGGCCAGGCACGGGCGAGCCCCGGAGCAGAGGTAGGGGACCCCTGGGCGAGGGGCAGCCGCCCAGCGCGGGGTCTCCGCTCGGCCCCCGCTGCTCCCGGGCTGCGTCAGCAGAGGCGCGGGGAAGAAAACGCGGCCGGGCGAGCAGAGGACGGGGGAGGCTTTTGTCCTAAATACAAACCTACTGTAAAATTGATTGGAAACAATAGCAAAAAAAGGAACAAAAAACCAAACCACCAAAAACCCAGAGCGCACGGGGAATTGGCCAGGGGCGAGCATTTTGAAAGCGCAGGAGAACTGAGACACAGAGGACAACTAAAGTGCAGGAAAACCTCCGTGTAAGAGTGTTTTCCCCTTAAGGGATGCATTGATGCATTGCTTTAAAAAAAGGTTTGTTTTTTGCTCTCTGTAGCTTAATTTCATCTTGAAATGAAAAACTACAAAAGCAAATGGAAAGAGCCCTCTCCAGCGAGCCTGGATGGCCGCCTCGCCACCGCCGGGCTGATTTCGCTGGAAACGCAGGCACCCTCTGCTCTGTGCCTGGGCAGGGACGTCCCCCCGCGCCGGGGAGGAGAGCACGGGGGAAGCAGCTCTGCTTCCCAGCTCCGGACGGACGCGCTGCTGGAACCCGGAGGGGCGGGGGTGCCAGCCCGAGGGAAACCCGGACACCGTCCTGCTCCCCAGATGCCTCGGGCTGCTCCTGCTCCTGCTCCTGCTCCTGCTCCTGCTCGCCTGCCCAGGGCTCCCCACTGATGCGGTCAGGACGGCCGCGTTGAGGGGTCTGTCCCCAAAGGCCGTCCCATGCCCTCCAGCCACACGGGCGGTGGCCCAGGGCAGCCCCGCACGCAGGCGCAGCCCCCCAGGGTGGGCACGCCGGCAGCACTCCTCCCGTCCCCCCAAAGAGCAATGCCTCCCGCGGGCCCCGGGAGCGGCGCAGCACGGGCGGCGAGCGGGTTAGCGTCGATCCCTCTGGCCAGGACTGAGTTTCCATCGAGGGAGCGGGCTGGGGCAGGGAGCAAGCTGGGAGGAAGCCCGGGGTTTCCATTTCATCTCCGCACTCGTTTCTCGTGCTCAAGTCAGTGCATTAATCAAAGAGATTGGCCAAGTATTAATGCTAATGAAGCAGCGGCAGCACGGCTCTCGCGGGGTGGGGGAGCCCCCCTGCAGCACCGGGCGCCAGTGCCAAGGGCAGAGGCGAGGGGGAACCCAGCCCCTCCGAGGGGCTTCTGCCTGACCGGGGAGGGGGCACGGAGGCTGGGACAGCGTCGTAGCACAGCGTCACTGCTGGCCGTGCACGAAAGCCCGAGTCCCCCCCGCAGGCAGCCGGCCGGAGACCTCCAGCCCGCGGTGAGCATCGCCCAGCGCAGCCCGAGAAGGGCTCGGGACCCCGCGGCAGCGTCTCCAGTGGGTCACACAGACCCTGCGCACCGTGCGGTAGCACGGGTGTCAGACGGACAGGATGCTCGCAGGTGTCAGACTGACGCACGGGGCGCTTTCTCCAACCCCGTCCCCTGTTCGTTATCGTCAGCAGCTCAGAGCACCTCACGGACCCTCACAAAGGCGGCTGGGAGGAGAGGAGCGCCCTGGGCTGTGAAGCACGGGGAGATCCCCAGGAGGTTTCCCAGCCCCAGGGAGGGATGCAGCAGAGGGGACACGCGGGACCCTGAGGTGACAGCCCCTCCGGAGCAGTTTTCGGCATCTCTGGCACGTTTGCTCCAGGCCCTGCTCAGCCCAGCGCGCTCCTCCCGGCAGAGCCAGGGGACCCTCCCCAGGACACGTGTGCGCAGGGCTGGTCCCAGCCAGCGCCAGCCCTGACTCTGGGCCGCAGCTCTGTGGAAAATGGTGTATTTTATCTTTATGTGTCAGGATTTATATAAAAAGGGGATAGTTCAGCTCTAAATGTAATGAGTTGGAAGAACAGCCCTCCAGTGGCTTCCTCCAGCTAGCACGGCATCAATAACATCGATTGCTAAAAATAACTAATAACCCTGGCCTGGCGTGGCCGGGGAGCGCTCACCGCACAGGGTTCTGAATCCACCCCCTGCGCACGGTGAGCCCGGCTCCGGCCGGCGGCAGCCCCGGCCGGGCAAGGGCGAGGATGAAGATGGGCACGGCCTCCCCAGCGCGGGAGGGGGACGGGTCCCAGCACCACTGGAGGGACAGGAAGGGCAGAGGGGACGGCGGCGCACGAGCCTCGGGCTCGCGGCTGGCCGGAGGGAAGAGCCAGGAGAGGAGTCGGAGGAGACGCCGCTGGGAGAGGACTGAGGCAGACGGATGGGGAGGGAGGGCAGGAGCTTCCCTTTCGGATCCAGAAAACCCCTTCTGCACCCGCAGCCACCGGCTCAGGGCCTCACCGGGGCTGGTCCGGTCCCAGCACTGCTGGGTCACCCCCACCCTGCCGCAACCACCCAAAATGAAGCCTCGGGAGACGGTGACCGACGGGAGTGGAGGACCAGCACGTTTGTGTCTACCGTCCCTCTCCGCACACGCAGACCTGCCAGACCAGGGACCGTCCCCATGCAGAGCCATCCCTTGGGACTTTAAATCCTGGGAAGCCACCACAAGACGCGATCCCTCCACTCTCCGAAAATGGATGAGAGGAGACTGGTAAAGTCCCCGTGTCCAATTTCCCCGATCCCTGTCTTTTCTATCGTTGCACATTTCCAAAAAAGCACAGGGACGCACCCCCGCCTCCTCCAGAGGAGAGAAGGCGAGAGCCGCCCGTCCGCTGGGCTACCCCGGCATCGCCCGGACGGGTAACGCTGGCACGGCTCGGTGCTCTCCTCCTTCCATCTTGCTGAGCTTCCCAGAAAGGGAAGAAAAACCAAAGCGGGAAGGAAACGATAAAACACCAGCCCTCAGTTAGGGAGAGAGAGTTATTTAGTCTGTTGGAAATGAGTCTAACTTAATAGAGAAGAAATAAAGTGTTTTAAAATTAACGACATAAATGTCAGCCCTGATCGCGGGGATATTAAACTATACGGTTATTTGACTGCCTTCCGCAAAGTTACCTCTCTTGCACACGCCTGGAGCCAGAGCGAGCGTGAACACCGCTGTGCGTCAGGGTGCCACCAAAAAGCGCTGCCCCTGCCCGAAGGCAGCACCAGCACGTCTCGGGCTGCTCCCCAGGCCGGTGCCAAGGCGCAAGCCTCCCCGCCGCGCTGCTCGACTGCTCCGTGAACCGGCCACCCAAGGGCGCGCGGTGCCAGGCAGCCGCTTCGTGGGGCAGAGGCCACCCGGCCACCCCCCCACCAGCCGGCGCTCCCCGGGGAAGCCGCCCGCTGCCAAGCATACGAAAGCCCTCCTCGCAACCTGCCGGGCAGAGGTACAGCTGCAGGGTCGCGTCGTCCCCAGGCACGCGCGCCCCTCGGCCGGCGAGCAAAGGGCGCCGGGCGAGCAAAGGGCGCCGGGCGAGCAAAGGGCACGGTGTGCAAGCCTGGCTGGTTCCCGTGGCACCCAGCCCCTCCTGCGCCGAAAAAGCCCTTAAACCCATCCCGGAGCGGAGAAACGCACGCTGGTCCTGTAAAAGTTATTTTAAACCCCCACAGACTCTTGTCCTGACGTTGGCAGGGACTCTGCCAGAAACTGCCACTGAAAACAAATTAGTCCCTGGAGCACGGTCCTCCGCAAGCGAGGTGACTGCGGCGAGCGAGCGGGCTGCTCTGCTGCCACGGCGAGCATCCCAGCGAGCACCCCTGCTTGCTCGCGCAGCTCCTGCAACCCTCTGCCCCAGCAAAACCATTTCCCGAGGCCCCGCGGGAGCTGGAGCGACGCGCGGGTGCCCGGGGAGCGCGGGTGCACACGCGTGTGACGGGAGGGGCGGGCGGCGGGAGGGAGCACACGCACGCACAGGGCCGCGTGTGCGGCACCGCGAGAGCACCGTTATTTGTAAATAATCCTTAATTAATGAGGTTCTCAGTAATAGACGGCTCAGTGTTATTCCGGGCAGGGACGGTGGCAATCTCCATTCTTCCACTTTTCAATTACGTCTTCGGGGAGGGAAGCAGAAACTGGCCAGGGTGAATTAGAGAGACTTTTGTCGCGTTTAATATCAATTCATTTTGCAGACTGCTGACGCAGCAGGATTTCACAGCTCGGAATTTATGGTTCTTTCGAGAGACATGCGCAAAAAAGGGGGAAAAAATACCCTGCCATCAGCACAAACACAAACTCTCCTGGGAAGGAGCGGGGGTCCAGGGGGAGCCCCTGGGGATCCCCGGGGGAGCCGAGCTCGGCACGGCCGGGCCCGCGGCGCCCAGCTCCTCGCCTTCAGGAGGAGCACGCCGAAGGCTCCCAGGAGACCCAGAGCTCCCCGCGGCCAGGGCGCCCGTGTGCCGCAGCCGCCGGCTCCCGGGCCCCTGCCCGCAGCGCTCCTGCCTGCGCCGCCAGCCGCTCGCGGGCAGAGGCGCTGGCAGTAACGGAGCCGTTATTACGCAGTGTTATTCGGCCCCAAGGGGGTTTTATGCAAAATGACACACAATATAAATGACTGTTGTAAACAGAGAGTTTAATAAAGGGCTGTGTGCGAATTTACAGCCTCCCCAAGGATAATTAAAATTATTTATCTACTTACCTAGCTAGCCGCTGGAGCAGTCTATTAATTATTATCTATTATACGCGGCCTGCTTTGCATGCCGCCAGCGCGTTGCCTACCACCACCACCCAACATGGACGCACCGCAGCACGGGGAGAGCCGCGGGCAGTGCTGCCGGCCGGCGGGGCCGTGCTCCCGGGGCCGGGGCGCTGCCCCAGCTCGGCCGGGCTGCCCGGGCCCCTTGCAAACCCCCTGGGAACACGGGGCGTTTGTGCCTCGGGATCGGGTGTTTCCTCGCCAGCCTGCAGCCAGGGAGACCCCGGCTCCATAACGCAACAGCTCCGTGCCGCCGGCACAGCCCGGCCGCAGCGCTGGGAGCGGAGGCAGAGCACCAGGTACGCGCAAGATGATGCTCCCCGGTTCCGGCACCGCAGCCGCGCGCACCAGCGGACGGCTGAAAGGAGATGCCACCGGCACCTCCTGGGCCGCACAGCCCCTGTCGAGAGCGCAGAGGGGACGAGCGAGGGCAGCGGGTGCTCCGTGGGGCGCCCAAGCCCTGGCGTAGCGGGCACGTCGGGAGAGGCGAAGGCACGTCCCCCCGTGCCTGGTGCCGGCGGGAGAAGCGGTGGCCGCCCCGCAGCCTGGCGCAGTGCTACCTGCTCCTCGCTATTTATTAGCGTGACAGAGCAATCATCAGTGCGGAGGCACTGGGATCCCACGGCTCCTCTCTGCACATAAAGAGACCTCAGGGGGCTCCAGTGTGCGGATACTTAACATTGTTTTATTAGCTTAATAAACCCAACCGATGCTGCCAGAATCTGCAAACCGGCCGCGAGCCCTCCTCGCCGCAGGAGCGGGCAGGAGCAGGGAGAGCCGCCGCGGCGCGGCTCCCGTCGTCTGGCCGGCACCGAGAGCCCGTGCGGGGCTGCCCTCGGCGGGGCACGGCCCCGCCGGCCCGGAACAGCTTGTCGGAGCAGAGGATCCAGCTGCTCATCACCACCGCGGGCACCGCAAGCTGTCAGCTCCCGCCAGCGCGCCATTAATCACCGCTGCAATTGCTCTCCCTGCCCATCCCGCCCAGCTCCCAGCGCCGCCCTCGGCAGCCCCAGCGCGGGCGTGCGCGGGGCTGCAGCGGCACCCGGTGCTGCCGGGGTCCCCCGCGGTCCCCGCCAGCCCCCCGGGCCACGCTGGGACAGGCTGCGTCCACAGGCACCGCGCAGCCAGCAGGACCTTTCGCCCCCGGCTGAGCTCCAGCGGGTCCGAGCCCCGGTACAGAGGTGCCGGCCGGTGGCACGGGGCAGGACGGCCCCGGGGGTCGGCGGCAGCTGGGCAGAGGAGCACGTCGCCTTCCAGCAGGCAGCGAGGCAGTGGGGCTGTGCTGCCTGCACGTGCCCGCCGGAGCGGCTCCGTTGTTAGGAGCTCGGACCCTTTAGAGGCCGCTGGGCCGTTTTAATCTGCCGGGGGGGCTGGCAGCAAGGGCCCCTCTCCCTCAGCCCTGCGGTTCCCAGCTCACGGCGGTGCCTGCTTCGCTTTGATCCCGGACAGTCACACTTCCAGTCTCACGATCTAATAAAAGCCGCGCGATCAAATTCCAGGTCATTACGCAAGGAAAGAGACCCCTCCACGGCTGGCAGCAAGAGCTTCAAACCAATTAAAGCGAGCCTAGCGCTCCTGCCTGCTGCCTGCCACGCGCGGGTCTCGGCGGGCCCGGGCTCGCAATAAGCAAGATGCAAAAATGTTAATGGAAGCGCTTAAAGGCCATGCCAGGGGGATTCTTGTAAATAAGGGCACTCGGCGAGGGGGGGCAGCTTCTCAAGCTCGGCCGCAAGGCAGCACTGATAAAAGGCAGCTCTGAGCTCTGGATCAGTCTAGGACAGGCTTCTGGGAGAAAAGCTCGAGTGCTTCCTCCTAAAACCCTTGGCAAGCACCCCTGCCTGCGATGGCTGCCCGCAACGGCTGCCTGCTGGCAGCCCAAGGTGGAGGAGGAGAGGAATGAGGGGCCAGGCTGCCAGGGTCCTTCGCCCCGGGTCTGCTCTCCCACCCGCTCCTGGGACCGCTGGCGTGGGGACGAATCTCCCCGTGGGAGAGGGCTTGGTGACCGCCACCGAGCAAGGGGCAAGGTCCTCGGCACCGGCACAGGGAAATCCCAGCCCAGCTCCAAGCGAGCGCACCGCAGTCCCCCTGCCACCCGCATCCCCCGGCACTCGCAGGTGCAGACACACGCGTTTCAGATGTTAAATACCAAATAAAGTCACCGTAACCAAGCCGGAATCGACTCTGGTGGGAGGGTCGATAGAGACATTTAGCACCACAGCTGGGTATCGCTGGCCGCCCGTGCCGCGGCTGTCAGCGTCGATACGTCGATGCAGGTCTCCCTCGGGGAGGGGGCCGAACCCGGACGGCGCGGCAAGGATGGGGACGGCATCGCCAGGCAGGGGCTGGAGTCGGCGAGGAGCCCCGGGGACCCGGGGACAGAGGGCGCAGGGGCCGGGCAAGGCAGCCCGTGCTCGTGGGCAGCAGCGGGGTGAAGGGAAGACAATCCCCAGGGAGGTGCTGAGGACCTGCTCCGACGTGGGCACAGCAGGCGGGTCCCCGACGGCCGCTGAGGATCCCACCAGCACGGCGGGCAGCGGCCAGGGCTGCCGGAGCAACAACCTCCCACCGGGCTCCTGCCTGGACGGCACCACTGCCGAGGCCCTGCCCCGGCAGGCGCAGGCAGCGAACGCCCGGCAGGGAGGGCAGGGGCGCCGGGGGGGGTCAGGCCAAGCCTCAAGCACAGCATCGCCAGATCAAGCTTTGTGAGCGCACGCTAACGGGGCTCTGCCAGCCCGCGGCTCGGGAGGGGCCAACTCCCGTGCCCCCAGGCAGAGCCCCGAGCCCCCGGGCTGCGGACGGCTGGGCAGGAGCTGGAGCCGCGCGTTGCTGAGCCGCGAGCACGCAGGTGCCCGCCGGCGCGCGGCGGGGTCAGGGCTCAGACGAGGCAGCACCGACGGCCCATCGAACCGCGCGGGACGGGACATCACCAGAGACGCCCGTGACGGCCGCGGGCTCTGCTACGCGTGGAGGAGGGAGGGTCTCCGCCCGCCCTGCCTGCTCTGCCCAGCCTATGCACAGGCCCTCGGTTGCCCGTTTGGAAGCAGCAGCGGCTTTTTGCTCAGCCCTGCTCGTCCCGGGCAGAGAGGGAACACCAGCACCCCGGGGCTGGCACCGCCGCGGGGAAGAGCACAGCACAGCACGCTGCACCTCGCAGCAGCCAAGCGCACAGACCGGCAACGGCGGGAGCAGGGACGATGTGCAGAAAGGCCGTTCCCTGTTGTGCTGCCCAGACTCCTGCCTGCAGCAGGGCTGTGCCAGCACATCGGTCCCCTCCTGCCTGCCAGGCCCTGGCAGTGCCCGGATGGCTGCTGCCGGCTGCCGGGAGCTGGCGTTGTTCCCAGGCGGAGTCACAAAGCACCCAGGGCCACAGGCACCACGCAGCTGGGATTTCAACTGATGCTCCTGCCCCTCGCGCCGGTGCAGAGAGTGGAGCGGGGCGGCAGCCTTTGGAAAGCCCCCCCGAGCCCCCACCTCACCGGGGGTCACGCCACGCTTGCCGGAGCCAGAGCAAACAGGGCTGTGCGTAAGCAGACCCCTGGCCCTGCCGCCTTCCCCTCCAGTGGCTGCTTGCAGCCCCAGCCTCCGGGATATTTATTGTTCATTCCCTCCTAAATCACGGCTGACGGCGGGGCTGCTCGCACTCCATTACGGAGAGAGCTCGCGCCGCGTCGCAGTTCCGTTTAGCTTGCAGAAAAAGCAGCCTCAGAGGAGAAACCCACCCCGGCGCTGCCCGGCGCTCGGCTCGGGATGATGGACGATTATGGACCATCTGCACTTTCAGGAGGGGATAGATTTATGAGCGGCACAGACAGCTAGAAGAGTGTCCATTACTATAACTCACTGGCCTCTTCAGAGATATTGTAATCAGGGCCCTCTGCCGCTGCAGCGGGAAAGTCCGGGTTAAGCACTGGCAGGAAGGAAAATCAATTACGTTTTTTTAATACAGTGCTGGCAGCGGGCAGGGGAGGGCAGCCCGGGGACCCCCGCGCAGCGCGGGGCGGGGGGCTCTGCCGGCAGAGCGGGGCCGCGCTGCCAGAGCACGGCCCCGAGGACCAGGGGCCCCAGCTGCCCCGGCCCCGCTACCACGGGCTCGAGCGGCCGCGGGCGAAGCGCCGGGGCTCCTCGTGGCCCCACTCACCCGCGCCTGACGGGGGGAGCGGCGTTGGCTTCGCTTTGCTGGAAAAGGGCCGTGCAGAGCCCTCCAGGCTGCAAGCGCTGGCGAGGCTGATCGTCCCGCGGCTGTGCCGATTAGCGGGAGCCAGCAGCGCACGGAGCACGGCGGCGGCGGCTCGGCCGTCCCGTGCGCGCCGGCCCGCCAGAGCTGGGACCTGCCCCGGGAGCGTGAGCAGGACCAGGCTTTGGGAGCCGAGCGGAGACACGGGTACGGTGCGATGTCCCCGGCAGCCCCCTCGTCTCGAGGGGTCCCAGCTGCGGCTTACAGAGGGCCTGGGGCCGCCCCCCCCGCAGCAATGTCCACGGTCACCTTCTGCTTTAACTGGGGACAGCACAAGGAAGGGGGCTGGGGAACCAGCCCCTGTACGAGAATGCAGAGCAGCCCCAGGGAAACAAAGCAGCAATTTTGGATACCCGCGGTCACGCAGTCCGCAGGGGCCTTGCGGCTCGCCCTCCCGGGGCTGCTCCCCCCACGACGGGTCTGTCGGGGGGCTCCTGCCGCGGCTGGGGGGGCACAGGAGCCGCACTTCCCCCATGTCCCCTTGGCAGCCAAGAGCTCCCCGATCAATGCATCCTGCGCGGCAGCCAACACCATTATTTTTTTACACAACAGAAGTCGAAAAAAAGAGAAATCATTACTTAGGAGAACGTGAGCAAGAACCGCTCGGAGAAGCGGCTGAGCCCACCCCTCCTGCCCAGCCCCCTCCACCGCTAGCAGGGAGCGGCTGGGAAGGCGGCGAGGTCCCACGGAGGGAGGGATGCTCTGCTCCCGCTCCCGGTGACGGCGAGGTCTGGGGCACGCGGTCGGGTCCTGCACCCCTCTGGAGGATCCGGCCCCCGCGAGGAGAAAGACGCAGATGGGATACGTGAGCACGGCAGCACGTGCCTCCTCCGCGCCCCAGTGCCTACCCGGGCACGCAGCCCGGCAGAGAGCTGCAGCTCAGAAGAAAAAAGCTTTGCAAAAGCCGTATCCAACATGAAAAGCAATTTCCCAAACTGGTTTTTGCATCTGCAGAGCAGCTCTCCACCAGGAGCTGCGGGCAGCCGCGGACGGGGCGGGGGGGATGGCTCACCACCGTTCGGGTTGCTTTCAGCTCCTGTTCCAAGACCCAGCAAGACAGGCCAGGCCTCTCATCCTGCAGGAGCTGGGGAGCACCGAGTCAGCGCCATCCCGGGACCGCCGAGGAAAGCCGCCCATAGCCCCGCTCGGCAGACAACCGGGATCTGAAAGCACCCGCCCCGCGGCTCGCAGAGGATGCCCATGGCACGGGGGAGGCTGGCGCGCTCCTCCTGCGGACAGGACGCCAACTCGCGTGCGTGCGTCCGCCCCCAGGGACAGAGACGGGTCCCGACTCCGGCAGCCCCAGGGGAGCCAGAAACCCCCCCGTGCCCCGTGGCCGGCTCCAGCCGGGACCGGCGTTCCCGTGCACACGCTCCATCACACGCGCGCCCGGGAACGGCAAGCACCAGCCCCGCAGCCCCGCGGGCCAGGGAGGAGGCTCGCTGGCAAGCTCCCGCAGGTGTTTCCGTACCCGTTTCGCCGCCCGTAAGCGCCACGGTTCCCGGACGCCTGCGCAGCTTCACGTCCACAGCCCCAGCCCCCTCTCCCTGCTGCCCAGGGACCCACGGCAGCGGCAGAGGACGGCACTGCAGCCCCTCCGTGTCCTCCCTTACTGGCACCCACCGCTTCCACCGAGGAGAGGTCTTCACCAGCGCGCGTCCCGGAGCGAGCGGGCTGGAAGGAGGCAGCAGATGGGATCTCTGAGCGGCAGAGGCGAGGAGGAGAGAGATACACGTTGAATAACAATGGTGAATTCCCCTGAGCTTTGGTGTTTTTAATGGTGGATTAGACTGTCAGGCAGCAATTAAATGGTGTAATAAAAAGCTAAGTGCTCGTATTTCAAGGTTCCTGCCTCCTGCTCGGCGGGGAGGTGCGGGGCAGGGGGCTGCTCCCGCTCCCCACGGGGTCCAGCCTTGGAAACCCAAGGAAGAGCGGAGGAACTTTTCAAAGGAGGTTTGCACACAGTTTACGCAGAACCTGCCAAATGTGGGATTACGGCGCATAAATCTGTGCAAGCTTCCCCTTCTGCAGCCTTTGAACGTGTGGCTTTTGAATGAAACGCTTCTGGTGGTGTCTGTGGCTTGCTGTTCAGAGACACGGAGGGACCTCCGCAAAGCCGCAGCCCTGCAGTCGCTTCCCGAGGAGCCTCGCTTCTGTTTTTCTTAAATTGGGTGGAGAGAAGGAAAGGCAAACATTCCCAAAAGTTAAAGGCGGACGAGCCGGCAGGAACCCGGCACTGCGCAGCGAGCTCTGCACGAGCCTCGCCACCGCCGCGCGCCCTCCGGCAAAGCAAACCGGGGCGGCCAGCTGCTCCGGCCGCCCACCTGCGCGGAGGGGGCCTGATCCTGCGCCGTCACCTGGAGCCGAGCACGTGGCGCCCCAGAGCACGCCGCCCAGGGCCAGGGCCGCGGCAGCCGGCACTGACCCCGACCTGCTGGCGCCCACGGCTCCAAGGACCATTGACGCCGTTTCCTTTCCTCTGCCCGCTCCGCCGGCTGCTGCCGCACCCACGGAGCCCTCTTCCTCCTCCCCCCCAGGCTTGCGCCCACAGCGGAAGCAGCGTTCTCCCCGGGGAACGCCGTCTTTCACCGCGGGCTCCTGGCAGCGGCTGGGCAGGAGAATTGCGGAGAATTTCAGAGAGATTGCGGGGAGACGGAATAACAACTCTGCGATGGCATTTCCAAACGGCATTAATACCCAGCGCAACGCCTCTTCTGACGCCCCCCGCACCCGGCAGGAGCTTTGTTTATTAAACATTTACTCCGTTTGCACCGCGTTTCTGCAGCCTCCCGCAGCCCACGCCAGTTTAAGGGGGGGCACGCGGGGCGACCACCCCGCCCCGGGGCACCGCAGGCCCCACCACTGCCCGTCCCCGTGCCGGGGCAGGGACGGAGCAGCTCTTCCACCGGGGACACGCCAGCGCTCCGGCAGCCCTCGGCACCAGGAGCCGGGCTCCCCGGCGGGGAAGGTGCCGCAGCCCCCGCCGGGCTCTGACTCGCCGTGCGTGACCCAGAGAAGGGGCTTCCCCCTGCGGCGCCGCTGCCCCGACCCCCAGATGTGCTGGGGCACGGAGAAAACCGGGGCACACAGAGATGGGGACTGTCCTCCCGCGCCGGCGGGGCCGGGGCACCCCGACAGGCGTCACCGGAGGCACTGCACCACGGCCTGACCTCCTGAAGGAACGCTGCGACGACCCGGAGCGCGACCAGCAGCCGCGCGTGCCTGCGGAACGCAAGGAAGAGGCTGCAGAAGGGAAGACACCTTTAAATAACACCCCAGAACACGGAAACGTCATCTTTAAAGACACTCTTTACGATCACAGCCTTCATAATTCACTCCTTGTTCTCAAACCCAGTATATTTGAGAGGCATTTCGTGCCGAGAAATGCAATAGCAGGAGATGTCCCTCCGACGCCAGCGGCACCCCGAGCCCCTCTCCTCGTGCCCAGCCCCCTCGGCACGGCCAGGGCTGCGGGGCTGAGCCCACCTCCCCTCTCCGGGCGGGCCGGTGCTGCGGGGCCACGGCCGCGGGGACGGCCCGGTGGCTCTGCCGCTGGCACTGGCGGCGAAGCCCTGGCAAACCCACGGGCAGAGAAGCGGTGGTGAGGAAAGACGGTGCGTGAGAGGGGCTCGCCCACAGCTACACCCAGCTCAGCCCTGAGCCTCAGCATCCTGACACGGCCCCGCGGCAACCGCAAAAGACGGGGCTTTTAGGGCCAGAGAGGCTGTAGGAAACCCCGCAGGGGCGACGCCAAAGACCCACAGGCATTTCACAGCCAGGAGAAGCGCTCCGGGTCACAGACCGCGTCCGCCTCCCCGCTCCCCCCAGGGCCACGGATTGCTGCAGCCGGGACCCTGCTCCGAAGGCGTCCCGGGCAGGGCTGGGAGCAGCTCTGCAGCCCCTCGACCCCCTCCCTCTGCCCCAGGCCAGGGCTGCAGAGCTGCTCCCAGCCCTGCCCGGGACGCCTCTCCCCGGCTCAGCCTGTCCTGCGTCCCCTCCGTGCCCGGGGCCCGGCAGCATCCCTGCGGGCGGCTTCCCCTTCCCGCCCTGCCGCTCGCCTCCCCAGCCCCTCGCGCAGGATTAGGTGTAATGAAAACCATGTGCTTTTCTAACCTCATCCTGCATCTCGTGGTTAGGGCCCTTGCTTTATCAGTTTTTATCCTGTGTAATATTCATCACACTGGTTTATTTATGGGCCCCCTCTTCGGGAAGGTATTTTTCAGGCCTGGTGAATAAAACATAAGCCTTTGCTGCTTGTCAGAGTGAATGCGGCTCCTCTGATGTCAGCCTGACTAACGGCCTTTAGTTTTCTCCAATGACTGCACTTTGAGAGAAATTTATTTGTATTTGGGTTCGCGTTGGTCGGGGAGATGCGAATTCTTTTCCCTTCAGAATAAATGAAACTTCAGCTCTACGGCGAGGAGCGGGAGCGGGACGGGCAGGCGCGGCCCCTCGGCCCGGAGGGACAGCGCGGCAGCGGGACCCCAGCGCCCGCGGCCCCTCCTGGACCCCCCCCCCCCAGCAGCCGTCCCGTGGGCGGGAGGGACGCAGGACAGGCCGGGCAGGGCTGAAGCAGCGAGCCCAGCTCTCGGCACCGCCCCGCCACTGGAAAAGCTCCCGTCTGGAGCCCGGACCACGCCGGTCAGCTTCCCCCACGCCGCTGCGGAGCCCAGAGCCCTCCCAATGGCACCTCCGCACGCAAAACTCCCTCCCCTCCTCTGGGACCCCCCCAGGAGCGCCGCACCCAGCGCTGGGTGCTCCCCTGGCTCAAAGCAAAAACCAAAAGCTGCGATGAGCTCCTTTCCTGTGAGAGCATCTCCACCCTGGAGGCCAGAAACACACGTTGCCTCGGCCACGCTCTCAGAAACCCGCGTTCGGCGTTAGAAAAGGCGATTCCCTGGATTGGAGCTGCTCTGCCTGCTCCTGGCTGCAGGCAGGGGTGACGGGCACGCGCTTGCGAGCGGAGCAATTAAACCCACCCAAGCTGGCTGCTGCAATTTCCCTGCGCTTGGGCGATGCCTCGAGTTCACAACTGACTCCGTTTACTGGCAGGCAGGCAGCGGGGTTTGGTCCCCCCCGCCACACGCCTGTGGAAGTTGAACACCACCACACGCGCTCCGCGCCGGCAGCATTTTATACCCACCCTGCAGATAACAAGACAAATTACGCCCAAGAAGCCGTCATCTCACGCCGGCGGCACGAGCTGCTGGGTAGTTCGGCAGCATTAAGCGAAAGGAGGCAGAACCCTCCTCCGCAGCAAAGACCATCCCAAACAGTCGCAGCAACAGGCTACGGCCTCTGCGACCTGCCGAGCATCCCCGTTGCGGCAGGACCTCCTGCCCGCGTCACAGCTGAGCCTCTCCCTGCGCTCCCGTAGGGAAAGCGCTTCCAAAGCCTCCCACCAAGGCTGCCGCGCTGCACGGAGAAGCGATCGCCGGTGTGCCCTCAAAGCCCAGGTGCCTTTACACCTCCCGCCCGCGCCGCGCCGCGTACCCGCGCGCAGCTCTCCCCTCGCAGGGGTGCAGGGGTGCTCTCCCACCCGCGCGCTGCCGGCACCGACGCGTCTCTGCACCCACGCACGGCCGAAGGCCAGCGCCGGCCCGTGCGGACGCGCGGCCCTGCACGGCACGCGGTGCAGCGCGGCAGAGCCGGGCCGTCACCACCGCACCGTGGGGCAAACCCGTCCCTTCGCCGGTTAGGGAATTCCTGGCTGTGACCCAAAACTCCTATTAACAAATCAAACTATAAAAACCAACAGAAGCAGCCAGGAGATTTCCCTCCATCATCTGCTAATTTATAGGGTTACTGGTGTCAGCAGTTTAAAAGCAGCAAAATTCTATCAAAGAGCCACTAAAACCCGGCGCTGTGCGCTTTAAAACACTCACAAACGTTCATCTGAAAAGAGTGCTTGGGATATAATTCCTTGATGTTTAATTATTAATATTCCAGGCAAACTAGTTAAATTCTACTGAAGAGAAGGAGAAGCAATCAGAGTTAAAAATTAGCTGAAGGAGTATCATAAATCATTCTGGGGAGTATTTTGCGGAAGTCCCACTGGAGCTGCTTGTGCCGAAAAGGAAGAGAGGGTCTGCCGTGCCCTGGGAAACTCGGAAGGGAGGAAGGGAACCGGCCGCACACGGAAAGGCTACGGAGCGCTTTCCAAAGCAACACGGATCCCTGCTCCCCGGACAGCCGGGGAGCGGGCGCAGGGACGAGCGCAGCGGCTCCATCCATCACAGGAGGTGGCTGCCGCTCTGACCTCCTCGGCTGGTCTCGGCAGCAGCTCTCCCGCACCGTCGCGCTCCGCCATCAGCAGCCCGGCGCGTGCCGCGGCTTTGCTCAGTCTATACGCTGACTCGTTTGTCAATACGCCTCTCCGACGCTGATGGATGTGCCTCATCACCCTCGGTACCAGATAAGCTCCTCTTAAGACAGGCGCTTCTGTAGCCCGTAATATTTGGAGACACCCCGCTGGCCTCCCAGACCCCGCCTGCCCCCTTCTCCCTGCCTGCTCAGCACCCCCAAACCCAGGACACGGGACCCCGGGGCTCGCCGCAACACAAACCCAAAGCCGGCGCCTGGTGTCCCAATGCAGATCTTGGGGTGATGCCCAAAACTCCCGCCCGTGCTCTGAACAAAGCCCCCCACCCTCCCTCCGTGGGGTCAGCCCCAGCCCTGACGCCACCGCACACCACCTCCACGCCCCGCATCCCGGCGCGGCCGCCCTGCCCGGCACCGCGGCTGCCGGCCCGCTCCGCCCCTCCACCGGCACCGTCCCTGCCCCAGGCTCCTCGGACAGGGCTCTCACCGCCTGCGTTACCGGGGGGCCCAACAGCCCCCTTACCGGTGGTCACCCCACCCGCCGTCTCCTAACCGGCCGCCCCAGCTCCACCGCAGCCTCTGCCGGGCAGCCCCCTCCCCTCTCTGGAGCAGCCCAAGCCCCCAGCCCTGCAGGCAGCGCGGCACCTGCTGCCTGTACAGATTCTGGGTTCAAATCCATGCTTTTCTACTCTTTTTCAGCTTCCAATTTCTTTTCCAATATGCTTTCAGAAATCCCTCCAAATCCCCTCGGCACAGCTCGGGGGGGAAGACAACAGACAGCTCTGCTGAGCCAACCTCCTGCATCTTACTGGGTTCACAGGAACCACATACTGGGGCCTCCCGGTTCCCGGATCACGCACTACGGTTTTCTTCCCCCTCTCCTCTCCCTTCTTTGCAGTTTTGTTTTACTTATCTAGCAGAAAAAGAGAGAAGCCAAGGCTTCTTGCTGCTTCATCTTGATTCAGTCAGTTTTATATCCCACAAATGCATATGCAGATTTCTCCGCTTCTTTATTTGTTCATTAAGACTTCAATAAAAATGTTATAAAAATGCCCTTTTTTGTTGTTAATTGCAATTTCTGTTTTAATATGCAAGTTGTGCCGGCTCTCCTCAGAGACTCCCCGAGCCTCTCTGTAAATAATACAGCCGCCCCAGCCTAACGTGCCCTGCCTACTGCGTATTTACACGGCTATGGAAGCCCAGCTGGGGCAGCCGCCGCGGCACCTCCTCTAGACCAGCTTCTCCTCCGCTGCGCCCCGCACGGGGCGTTCGGCACAGAGCTCCCACCGCCGCCCTCGGGGGCATCGCTGGCCCTGCGATGCATCCCCCGCGGGGGACCCCCAGCCCCGAGCGGCAGGGCAGGACCGGGCAGCTCAGAGAGAC
Organism: Mycteria americana; assembly: GCF_035582795.1. NCBI lineage: Eukaryota > Metazoa > Chordata > Aves > Ciconiiformes > Ciconiidae > Mycteria > Mycteria americana. The sequence goes on along the minus strand of NC_134380.1, from coordinate 14,010,022 downwards.
ACCCCCCCCCCCCCCCCCAAGCCCACGGCATCCCGGTCCGGCCCCGCGGGATCCCTGGCATTGCGGGCAGCAGCGCGGCCTCGGCCAGGAGAGCAAGGAAAGCGCCGCCGGAAGGTGCCGCGGGCGCCGGATCAGGCCAGGAGCAAGCTCTGCTGAGGCTGCGAACGCTCCGCCGCGCGCAAGGTCACCCAGCAAGGGGCGAGGAAGATTTCCAGCCTGCGCGGGTGTCACCGGGGAGGTGGGTGCTGCGCTTCCAAGGGCCAAACCCACCCGCAGGGACTCTGCAGAAGCCTGGGCAGACGCCAGGGACGCAGGCACCCTGTTCATCTCCGGGTTGCTATAAGGCTTTATAGATTGCAGTGCCACCGTTCAGCGATTCCCCAGCACTTTAAAAGGCCCTATTATCACTTGCCTGTGTCTTTGTGCAACACAAGTCATTTCGCTCTGATGTTTCCCATATTGAGTGTCTGCCTCGGGCTGAAATTTTGAGGGAAGTTTTAGCGAGAACGGTTCAAACATTTCCGAGAACAAGGCTGTGGAAAAATGCTGGTTTGACACATTAAAAAAAAAAATAATGTTCTACAACTCTAACGCTCAGAAACCTCTCCACCTTCCTGCAGCCCGGCAAGGGCAGGAGGCAGCGGGTGCCCCCGGCTCCCACAGCCCACCGAGCCCCTGCCCTACGCAGCACCACGCACGCAGCAGCCATTGCTTCTCCTGCGCCTCTCCCCCTCCCCATAAAGTTAGGGAATAAGTCAAGAAAACAGCGAAGCCGCGAGGCACCGGGGCACAGCCCAGCTCGGCCCCCGCGCCCCCCCCCCAGCCCCTCTGTGCGAGAGGCTCCGACCCTGCAGCAGCACAGCCGTCACGCGTCGCATCCCTTCCGGTACGCATAAAGCGCGCAGCGCGACAGCACTCCCCACCCCGTTTTTACCAAAAGCGGGGCTGCGCGGCACGCGGCCGGCTTGCCCCGAGCTAGACCTGCCGCAGAGGTGACGGAGCCGGGGCTGGGCGGCCTCCGTGGCCGGGACATCGCCGGGGAGCAGAGATCAGCTCCCCAGCTGCCCGGCACCAGAAGTCATTCACGCCCGACCCAGGGCGGCAGAGCCCGGCCCAGGGGCTGGGAACACAAGTGCCCCGCAATAGCAACCTGTGAGAATCGAATTAAATAAGAAGGGGTATGGCCATCAAACACCAGAAAACGAAGCTGTTAGAGACTCAAGCTCATTAAACGGCCGTGATAACACTTTATTTTAATGGTACATTTAATTCATACTTAATTCCAGGGGAGCTCCGACAGAAGCCCCTATGGCATCCACACGAAGAGCAGACAAATGGGTTGTACTTAGTGCCGAGACAACGAGCACCCGACTGACAACTCCAGCATGGCCACGCACGAGGAATGTGTTAACAGAAAATACATCCTGTGACGTGTATCGCTGGCGTATTTGATAACGCATCCTCAAGAAACAGATTCAAAGGGACGGCTAGCTCTTCGGTGCCCTGACAATAGGGATTAGCAGGTAAGCACAGGGTCTACGCCTGCAATTTCTACCTGCAATTTCTACCTGCTCTCACGCCTGCAAGATTCCCAAGTGCGAGGGGGAGCAGGAAAGCAGGGGGGCACGAAGGGACCACGGGCTGGAACAGCAGCAGCAACACGGCAGCGGAGCGGGTGCTCGCTTGCAAAAGAATTTGGTAACCGGCAGCCAGAAACTCCAACTTCTGGAGTGAAAACAGCTCCTGCCAGCGCTGCTGCAGCAGCAAAACACAGCAAAATAAACCCAGGAATTAGCTTGGCATAACTACCTCTAACAGCCTACCAGTCAGCAGTAAAATCAACTTTCTGGTTGCTAATTCTGGATGATTGAACTGCACAAAGCTTAAGATTTCTTTATGCCATCATTTTTCACTCTAAAAAAATTCAAGAAAACGTTGGGCTCTCGTGGCAAATGTCTGTTTTGGAAGCAAGCTGCTCTTGTGTATCATATTGTTCTGGTACCGCATCACAATCTATCAAAGTCGGAGTCCCCAGAGCAAGAGAAATCAAAACATCATGAATAAAGTGCAACTTTAAAACTCCAGTAGTCTGACAGTGTTAGACTAAGCCTTCTAACATGCAGCGTTGTATTGATGCTTTCCCCTAATAAAGTCAATGCTGGCCTAGCCTCGCTGCCTACAGCGCATTTGCTCAATTAGAGGAGAACAAATAAGGCAACAAGCCAAGATGGAAGTGGTAAACACTGCGCCGAGCTCACAGGGGCTGCTGCACCCAAACCGCGGGCAGCTGCAGGTGCCCGCTTTGAACCTGCTCCCCGCCTGCACGCTGCCGGCCCCGGGGCGGGGATGAGGGATGTCCGCGCCTCTCCCCTCGATCCTGCCGGGGCTGTGGGGCCGAGCACCCGCCCGAGCGGGTGCGGCACCCGCCGCGGGGCCGGGCAGCTCAGGGCGTAGAAGATGCTGTGGTACGTTATCCAGACGCGGCATCGGCTCCGCAGCTGCTCCAGGACCTCCCTCTCCCTGAATCGGGGTCACCGCTCCTCGGGACGGGGACGCAAACCCACGCAGGGTTTTCACTGCTGTCCCTCCCAGCCTTGCAGAAACACCCGACTGCTGCTTGCACACAAGCCGCTAGCAGTGCTTTTAAGCACGGCGCGTACGCGCTCAGCTCCCTTGTGCCACCGGAGCCCCTGTGCCGGAGCCTGCTGGGGGCCTGCCGGCGCTCCCGGCACCCCGTGCGGCAGCACGCTCCGGGTCTCCTCGGGGCCGTCCCGCTGCGCGGGCTCACTGCGTCCCCCCAGAGCGGGCGGATCGCTCTGATCCTCCCCGACATCTCCAGCAGGCAGAGGCACCCTGGCTGCTGCGGGCAGCGGTGTTTTCTTGCCCTCGCACGGTGCCTCTGGCTCTTGGTTAGCATTTTAAAGGCAATTAGAACAGCCCGAGCCATGAGATTTGTCAGCTCTGGCTCGAGCGGCCAGGCAGCGCAGGAGGGTCATGCTGTCACACCTCTGCCGCTGCTTAAGTCGTCCACCTCAGTGCAGGGGCCGGAGGAGAGCTCCAGTGAACCGAGCGAGGGCAGATCAATACCCGATTCACCCGCGCAGCCCTGGGGAGATGGGCAGGGCACCCATTTCACAGGTGGAAACGCATGCCGCAACAGCACGAGCAGCCAAGGACGCACAGGCTGCAGCGACGCAAGCCGGCCGAGCACCCCCGGGAAGGCACCGAGGGTCCCCCTCAGACCTCCCACCTCCCGCTCTGCCCGGCGCTCCCTGGAGCTGTCAGAGCGGGGCTCAGCCTTGCCACCTCCCACAGCCGAAACCGAGCATCCCCCAGCGGGTCCCTGTCCTCCTGCCGCCGTCTGCGCCAGCATCGAGCGCCGCCATTGGGAGCACAGGGCGGAGGTAAGCAAAGGAACCCCCCCCGCCACGAAGAGCGAGCGGGAGAGCCGGGCAGCCGCAGGGCAGGAGAGCCGGGCGCGCAGTTAACCGGACGGAGCCGGGCCGGTCGGTGCAGAAAACAGGAAACACGGGCAGGAGCTGCAGCAGGGCTGGGGGAAGCCAGGCCGGTGGCAACGCAGGAGGGGGAAGAGAGACAAAGAGCAAGGCAAAAGGGATGACAAGGGCAGAGAGGAGAGGGGCTGCGGGAGGACCGGCCACCTCGCGCTCCGGACCAGGAAACGCGATTTACGCCGGCCCTGTTGCTCGCTCCCCGGCCCGGCTCCACGAGGGGAGGGCGAGGGCTGCAAGGCTCTGCCAGCCCTCCTGGGCAAGGAGACCTTCACTGCCCAGGAGCAGCCGGCGAAGGCCCTGCCGCCGCCCCGCCAGCCCGGGCACCAGCGCAGGCTCACGCCAAGCGCCACGAACGGCCCATCGGCACGGAGAGCGCAGGAATTAAGGAGCCTCCTGCGTGGCCAAGTCCATCACCTCTCAGAGCGGCTCTTCTGGGCTGGCAAATGGAAGAGCGAGGCTGTAATAGAAAATCTCCCTGCAGCTCCATCCAGCCTAAGAAGAATTAGATCAGAGCAGCTGAAATCCCCCGGTGCCAAGCGCTCCCAGCCTCGCCGCCGGTGCTGAGCCCGGGGAGAGGCGCGGGCAGGGCGCGCGGGCAGGGCGCGCAGGCAGGGCGCGTGGGCAGCTCACGGCACCGCGGGCTTCGCCAGCGCCAAGATCTCGGAGACCTCCCCCCCGCCGAGGGCAGCATCGAGCGCTGCGGGAGCTGGCGTGCTCCCAGCGGGGTTGATGTGAACCCAGGCAGGGAAAGGACGGGGCTCGGCTCAGCGGGTGCCCCGCGTCAAACCAGCCCGCGACTCGGAGCAGAGTCGGGACCCAGCCCTGCCAGCAGCACCGCCTGCCGCACCGCAACGGCAGAAGGGCCCCGGCCAGAGCCCAGCCCCGGCGAGCTGCAGCATCGGCCGAGTCCCAGACTCCTCACCCACGCCGCCTCCCTCCGCCGGGCTCCCGCTGCCAGGGCTGAACGGCACACGACGCCGTGGCCGCAGCACGCAGGCCTCCCGCGATTCCCCCTCAGCCCCTTCTCACTGCGAGGGCCTTTCTCTGCTCCCATCCGAGGAGGCACGCGGGCATTTTTTTGCACGTTTTAAAGCTCTGTCACATCCCACTGAGCCCTTTCTCTCACCACCAACTCTAAATCCACAACTCCGCTGTGGGATTTCCACCTGGCCACCGCCCCCGGCAGCGCAGCGGGGAGGGATTGCAGCACCTCAGCTCGGCGGCAGCGATAATCCTCTGCCTTGTCAGCGCGGGGAGCAGCCGGCAGGAAGGACGGCTGGAGCTCGCGGGGACCCCGATGCCAGCGCTGCCTGCCCCGGCTCCCAGCAGCAGGAGGGAGCTCCTGCCCAGCCGGAGGGTGCCGATCCTGCGGCAAACCCGCTCCGGCCGCTGCACCAAACCCAGCCGCCAGAAAAGGCTCTTTTCAAACAATCGCAGCCCCGTAGGTCGGGGCTTTACCCCCAGGAGATCCGGGCTGGTGGGGCAAGGGGACGGAGCAGGTACAGAGCTGCCTTCTGCTTTGATGCAGTTAGCTAAAGCACAACTCAAAGTCAGTGCTGAATGAGCGGGGTTTGCTACGACAGACCCTCCTCGCCTCTGTGCTCCTGTCATCCTGTCAGGCACTCGCGCTCCCCTTACCCCTCTGCCCCGTCCCCCCAGCACGCCCCATCTCCCCGCTGTCCTGTAAAGCCCCCCGCCTACCCTGCCCTATTGCTGGGAACGCACAGGGCACCAGTACAGCAGAAGGATTTAATTGCATGTCAAAATTAAATCTCTTTTGATGAAGAACAATTCAACTATGGCTCTGCCTAATCAAATTAACAAAGTCTTTTTTGATTTTCAATTATCTTCTTCACTGGAACACTTTATCCGGTGCTCCTGCGATACAGCTGACAAGCCCCGACTAACAATTGAGGTGTTTTGCTGCGTTTCAGCAAGGCAGGGCGACCACGGGAGCGCTCCTCCGCCTGCCCCCCTCACCGAGCCAGGAAACAACTGGAGCAAACGCACAAGGTCAAGTAACACCCGCAGCCCCTCGCTGCGGCGCGGCCGGACCCCCGCCTCCACGGCTGGGGACGGACCGGCTCCTCTCCTCGCCGGGATGCCGCCACAACAGGCCCGGTGGAAGGGCTGCCCTGGGACCATCCCACCACAGCACCCACGCTAGCGCTGCTGTAACGCCCTCCCGGAGACTGGAAGGGTCGACAGCCTGAAACACCCTCACCGTCACCCCAGACCAGGAGCCCGGAGACCTGGGGACAGCCAGCAGCCACGCCGTGCCCTGCTGGGGGGCAGGGAGAGGGGACCCGAGGGAGCCCACCCACGAGCTGGGGGCAGCGGCAGCACCCTCCTCGGGAGGAAACTGTGCGGACGCAAGCACCCAGTGCCTCTTCAGCAGCACCCACGGCTGCCCGCCTCCCCAGGGCACCCGGACCTGCAGCGGCCGTGTGCTCGCCAGCCCGCTGGAGCGTGCCAGCCCCCGAGCTGCAGCGGCAGGGCTGGAGCCCACCAAAGCGGAGCCCAGCAAGACGGAGAGTCGTCCTGCCGGGCCTGGCATTCACCGCGCGCAGGCCAATTATCACTCAGGCATCACACTCAAAGGTCACTTAAGGAAGAGAACCGGCTTGTGTGAAAATGTTAATAGAGAGGTTGGTGCATCCGTTACAGGGCGCACAGCGCCTGCCTGACCCTGGCAGAGGACGCAGCAGTGCCCGCAGTGCGGACCACTGGTGCTGACCGCCCTGCCTGCGCCCAGAAGGAGCCTGGACCCCGTCTCCGAGGGGAGCAGCCAGGCGGGCAGCGAGGAGGGGCAGGAGACGTGCTAGCCCCTCAGACCGCAGCGGTGGGCAGCACGCCTGGCAGAGGACAGGCAGATCCTGACAACCTGCAGGCAGCAAACAAGCACTGAGGCTGCCCCGAGCTGCCCAGCCCTGGAGCGTGCAGGCCCTGGTGCCCTGAGGAACAGCTCCATCCCCTCCCCTCCTGCCAGGGACATCAATTCCCCGGTGAGGATGGAGCTCCCTGCGCTCCCCCTCCTGACAGACCCCAGGGACCTGCAGGAGAGAACAGATGGGGCCCAGCCCCAGCGCCCCGGAAAGGGGCACACCCCGCACCCTGGCCAGTGCCCGCTCACCTGAGCACCCCCGCCAGCGGGGCTGTGCACACCCACCTCGGGCCCTGGAGGAGCTCCCAGCTCCCTGCAGCTGGAGAGGGACATTAAGCTCTGATGGGAGGACAAAATGTATTAAAAGATGCTAATTTAATTAAAAGAACACGACAACGGCTAAATTAGCAAGCGAAGGAGAACACCTCTCTGTAATAAGGGCACAAATACAAGAGCGTGGGGATGCGGCAAGGCAGAGGCCCAGGCTGAGCTTCCCCACTGCTCGAGGACAGGCTCTGAAGGACCAGCGCACCTCCCCGTCCGGCCGCAGATGCTCAGCGCACGCAGGCAAGCGCGCAAGACTCTTCCCCCAGATCATCCTCCACCTTGCAGCCTTCTCCCTGCCGCCGCAGGCGTGCTGGGGAGCCTCCAGCAATTCCTCCTCCTCCTCCCTAGCACGGTTTCTGCTCCCAAACGCAGGCTACAGCATCTAATCCTCCGGCAAGGTCTCCGGGGCAGGGAACGGGTTTTTATTGGTAACTTCCACTGCATTTAAAGAGCGACTGAGCGGAGCTCTGCCTTCTCCCCGCGATGCCGGGGGAGCACGGCCCACGCCGCTGCGAGCGGGGGGAAGGAGGGAGCCCCTTCCGCAGCTCCTGCTCCCGTCCCCGTGAGCTTCCCGGCAAGCCCGGAGCAAGCTCCATCCTGCAGCGCCCGCGGAGCTTTGAGCGCAGCTTTATTCCCTTTTTCGCTTTATTAAGCTGTTTTCAAGGGAAACCATCTTAATTCGTATCGATCTCCGGCTGAGCAGTGCCCCTGCCTGCGGGCTGGCAGCCGCCCCAGCGCGGCTCCCCCCGCCCCCCCGGCCCCGCGCGCTGCCCAGCCGCGGGCGCAGCCCCTCTGCCACGGGGCTCCCTGCCGCGCTCCGGCCCACGGGGGGCTCGGCCACGCGTGTGTTCCCACAGCGGCCGGGCCGGGCCGGGCCGGGCTGCAGCACCGCCCGAGCGGCGGCAGGACGCAAAGCCCGGGCAGGCAGCGGGCAGGCAGCGGGCAGAGCGGGCAGCGGGCAGGGCGGGCAGGGCTCGGCTCCCCGGCGGCCGCCCCGCCCCGCCCCGGCCCGGGGCCGCCCGCCCGCTCCCCGCAGCGGCCCCGGCCCGGCGCGCAGCCGCCGCCCCCTGCCGGCAGCCCGGCCCCGCCGGAGGCCGCCGCCGCCCCCCGCTCCCCGCCCGGCCGGAGGAAGCCGCCCCTCCCCTCCGGTGGCGATCCGTCCCCTCGTGTCCCGCAGACACGCACCCCCCCCGCCTGCTCCCCCCGCCACACGCTGCCCCTCATCTCGGGCCCCAGCACTGAAGCCCGTTGACGGCGCATTCCCCCTCCGAGGCCCCGCGGTCCCGCGGGTACGGGCTTTGGGGGACGGGACGCCCCGGTGCGTGCGCGGCTCCCCGTGTCCCGTGCCCTTTGCACCGGGACCGCATCGCGGAGGGACGCGCACACGGCTGCGTGTCAGACCGCCCCGCGCCTGCCAGCCGCCTTCCGCAACGCGGACCGGAGCGAGAGCGCCGGGGGCTGCGGGACTCGCAGCCGGCTGCGAGCAGGGCCCGGAGGCCGGACCGGTTCAGCGCAAACGGCTGGAGGATCCCCCGGCCCAGCCAGCGCCGGCAGCGCTCCCCGGCTGTCCCGGCACAGGGGAGCCGCTCCAGTGCCCGGGCAGAGGAGGGGGGGCTCCGCAGCGGGGGCGGGCGCCCTGGGAGCCCACCCAGTTCTGCAGCAGCAGCCCGGTGGCACCGGGGCACAGCGCAGCCTCGGATGGGCCGACGTGCCCCAGTGTTAAGGCTCTGCTTACCCTTGGGGTGACCTGGACCGGTGGGCCAGGAACAGCAGCCCCATCCCTCCTCCTCCTGCCGTCGCTGGGTACGGCAGCGAGCGCGCAGAGGGACCGGAGGGACGCACGGACGCCGCTCATCCAGAACATCGGTTGCTTCCAAAGAGAATATTTGATTCCCTCTTCATGGATGAAGGGATGGGCTCCCATTCCCAGGTCTCTCCACGTCTACTCCCTTTTGTGCATTTTCCAAAGAGGGGTTGATCACATCCTGGCAGATGCTGGGAGCAGACGCCTAATGGAGGCCATCTGCCACATTTCACAGGGAAAATTATTCAAACTCACTAGGACTTTAATTTAATCAGCTGGCACTGAAGTGGGCACTGGGCTTTCGCATGAGCAGGTGTGGGCACAAATCGGCAAAGGCAAGGCAAGTGTTTCATCTCCGTTCACCAAGCCCACGGAACAGGAGCTAACGGCACTGCCCGGCCAGCGCGCCCACTGGCACTTCTCACCGGCGTAAAGGCACAACTCGCACCGTGTCTCGGGCACTCTGCTACCGAGGAGCATTTCCATTAGGAAAGCTCCTCGAGTAACCCCAGCATTCGGGAACCACAGCGCGTAGGGAAGATTCATTGCCGATGACACGAGAGCAGATGGGGCATCGGTTACAAGTGGAAGGAGTCTGCTGGCCCCGCTCGCAGGCGCATTCATCCCCACCAGCGTCCCTGCAGACCCGGAGTGCTGCTAACCCAAGGCCGAGCTGTTCAGAGGGAAAGAGCAGGAGGGACCCATCCCTGGGGACTCCGCCGCTTCGTTCAGAGCAGCCGCGGGTGCTGCATGGAGCTCACCCACCTTCCTAGCCCCTTCCCATCCTGGATGAAACCACCCCACCCTCGTTCCCCCAGATGCTTCCCATATGCGAAGTGACAGATCGATTTACTGCAAAGAGGGGGAAGCGCCAGCCTGGCACTGGGAAAAGGGGACAGGAGGAAAGGTGCCGTCTGTGCCGCATCCTCCGAAACCTCTGCCTTACCCAAACGCGAGGCAACTTCCCTGAGCCCAGCGGCTCTCAGCTCAGACGCTCCTGGTGCACACCTCAAGAAGAGAGAAAAACGCGTCTGTCGAAGACAGGAGGCTAACGCAACACGGCCTCTGCTTGAGGCAGCTGCGCAGAGCTGGGATCTCTCTAAGCGTGTGGCGTCTCCTCGCTGCCTCCGTCACAGGCCACAGAGGATGTGCAGGAGCAGCCCACCACAGCCGCCCCGCACACCGCGGGCCCACGAGCCGTGGAGCAAAAGGGGAAAAGATACAAGGGCAACACAGCACAGGGAGGGAGACGGGGACACAGGTCCTGGAAATGGTTCACTGAAGTCCTCATTTGATCACCGTAAGCAGAACCCACCTGCACTGCAGAGAAGGACAAAGCCTCCAGCAACCCCCTGCCAATCTGATCTAGAGGAAAATTCCTTCCTGACCCCCGATCTGGGGGCACATTCACACCCAAGCCAGTAACTATGTCATACCATGCAAATACAAGGCATTTACCATCTTCTCTCCCATCAATCGTATCACTTTCTCCTCAGCATTACAGCATGTCCAGACCCAACTAAAACACATTTTATCAAGCGTAAGCTCACCAGCGATGGCCCCACGCAGACACCGCACAGAGCTGGGGGTGCCCGTGGCCCCGGGGCTCTGCCGTGCTGTTGGTTACTGTGCAGCTAAACCCCCCACGGGCACCAGCTCCTGCCGCCTCGCCCCCCTTCCCTTCTACCAGCTTCCACGGCCACTCCAACTGGCATGTTCCTATTGACACAGGACATGAACGGCACTATCTGCCTTTTGCAGCAGTCACCCAGAAGCCTGGAACCTCAGCTCCCGCCGGCAGGTCCGCTGCTCCCCCGCAGCGTGCCACCGCACGCCCCTCGCCGGCGGATCGCCCGTCCGAGCCCCAGGACGGCTCGTCTGAGCGGTGCAAGCTCCAAGCCTGGGCTGAGCTCCCCTCCCCGGCAGGACGCTGCCGCGGGCGGGATGCGGCGTGAGCAGCCCGAGCCCGTCCCTTCGGCACCACGCACATCCCCAGGGCAAACCCGGGCTCTCTCATCCCTGGGGCTACTGGGAAACTTCACTCGCCTGCCTGCTCGGGAGCTTTCCAAAAGACCAAGGTCCAGCTTAGCTGGAAAATCCAGGGAGCTAGAATGAAATTGGGCAGAGAGGGAACGGGGATAACTCGGCAGCTGCTCACATTTAGTTTGCACCTTCTTTGCCAGTGTGGAAGGAAACAAACAACCTGTGAAGGGAATGGAGTGCAGTGATTCATTACCCCTGATGTGTGATGATGGCTTAATTATTTTTCTAACTGGGGAGAGACGCTTTCTGACAGCAGGTGCAAATTAATTCTCCACTGTTTTAAGGAGTGATCGGCCCAGGACAAGCAGAAAACTGGAAAACCTAATTAAATCGGGAGCTGGGTGGAATAAATGGAGCGGGGAGTTTGTTTGCACGGTGCTGATGGATATTAACGATCGCTGGTGAAGGCACCAGGGCTCCCAGCAGGAAAGTGGAGCTGTCTTAGTGGCTTCATGTGCCCAGGCTTTGACAGTTTGGGGCAGGAGGTGTCATGGTAGTCACAGCACGTGCTACTACTGTGCACAGACGGGGAAAACCAGGGCTCTCCCTAGGGAGAGGCATCGACCGCTCTGCACGGTGAACGCAGGAGGATGCGTCAGCAGGCTGCCGGCCAGATGTGCAGCACCAGGGACCCCCCAGTCCCTCCAGGCTCCGCATCCCTCGAGGGCAACAGGGCCCAGCACCCAGTTACCGAGCTACCAGCACCCGCCTGGGCAGCGGGGCCGGGCAAGACGTCTGTCCCATTTCTGTGCAACCAGAGCAGGGGCAGGTTAAACGTCTCCGGAGATGCCGGTGCCTGGCCTCCAAATCTCCGGCCCAGGCTTCCAGAAGCGCGCAAGGAGCTAACGCAGCTCTTCCCACCCCGGCTCCGGCAGCGCCGCATTTCACCGCCGCAGAACGGTGCCTGCACACGGAGCCAACGCTGTCCGCTGCTGCGAAGGAGCATAAAAAATAACCAACACCTGAAGGGTTTTGCCACGCGGGGGAGCAGCCCGGGACTGATCGGAATATTGTTAGCTCCGTAATCAGGGACGAAAGAGTTTATGTTGAACAGTTGCCACGGAAACACTATTTATACTTCCCTGCGGCTCCAGATCCCGGCTCCCTGACCCCAGCCTGGCCACCGCTCCGTCCCGCTGCCCAGGCAGCGTGGCCCTCGCAGAGGCCGGGGGTCCCCATCGCACCCTCCCTCCGCTCACGCTCCAGCCCCCGGGGGCTCGAGCCCCTCTGCAATTGCCAGCAAGATCCCACGGCCTCGGGGGGCTGGGCCAGCAGCTGCACGGTGGGGCTGTTCCCCAGCCGCGTCCCAGAGCGTCCCCAGGGATTTCCAAGGGAAGCGGTGCCTGCAGCCCGCCCTGTCCCACGGCCCAAGGCCACCCACCGCCGCCCATCGCCTCCCTCGGGTTGCCCCGTGCCCAGCAGACCCGCAGCCAGGAGAGCACCCCGAGCTCGGCATTTGCAGAGTTGCTCGAGAAGAGCCAGCGAGCCCGCAGCAGAGGAGATCGCTGCTCCCCAGCACACGCGCCTGCCTCTGCGGCATCCGAGTCCCGGCGCAGATGATGCAAAGCTGGAAGTGGGAGAGATCATCAGCATCAGGAGGTTACACGGGTGCCCTGTTCTCCCTGCTCATCCTCCCACCCGGGGATTTTGCGCCTGCCTGCGGCTCTCGGCCCCGCTCGTCCCACCCCAGCACCCGGGGGCCCCTCCAGACCCCTGAGCCTGCCTGCTGGGCTGCTCTGCCAGTCACCCCCCCGCTCCACCACACCAGCAACGCTGGGAAAAAGAGCCCTAATTGCTTTTTGTTTTTCTGCTTCTCCCATCATTAAATCCCTTCTTCATCCCTAATAGTTTGGGATTATATGAAGGTTAATATGTTTCAGGTTCCACACAAGTACAGCTAATTAACAAACAGTCCCCTCAATTCCCTTTAATGCCTACACATGTAATGCGATCTCTGCAATTACCTGCTTCCCAAAGCCATTACAAACCACAGAAAATTAGCTGGAACAGGTGATAAAAACCTTCTTTTATTGGTTCATAAAAGGAGCTGATCTCCGGGCAGCAGCTCCCCGCCATGCAGCTGGAAGGGGCCAACACCCGTCCCCAGGCAGCCTGGCCAGGATCGCTCCCTGCTCCCAAAGAGCCCTCGAACGCCATCTACTCCAGCCCCGAGCTTCGCCTTCCCTTCGGTGGTTAAGCCCAGACTCGCTGCTTCAGACCACGGCGCTCAGTAAGAGCCAACCCTGCTTTCTACCGATGAAAATGAGTCTGTACTTAAAGCAAAAGCCACAGAGATGCTGGGGGTACCCCAGGCGAGGCAGCAGAGCTCTGCTCCCGAGGAGCACCCTCGCGCACGTGGTCGCACAGGGTGAGAGCAGAGCCCAAGCTCGTCCTGGCCCAGGGTCCCCAGGGCTGGCACGTTTGTCACCGTCCTGAAGCACAGCTGAGCCACCATCCCTAGGGAGGCACAGCTAAAGCACCCAGGGACGGGGAGAGAGCTGTTCGCCCTCCAACCCCCGAGGGAAAAGGGGGGAGAACCTAAAAAGCAGGAGAGCCCTCATCCACCTCCCCATCCTCCCAGAGAAAGAGCCTCCTCCGCAGACTTCATGAGGGACGACGGAGGAACCTCCTTCGCCCTCGCTTAGCCCCGGCCAGCGCTCTCTGCCCGGGGAGCTGCACTATTCCTGCAGCAATTGAAACACTCGCAGTTCAACTACTTCATGTCTGCTTTTGGGAGCCGCAGAGGGAGAGACCTAGTGCCAAGGAACACAATGAGCTCCCAGCAAATTGCTCCATTGGTCTATTAGCCCTCGTTAAAAACCTGTACCTATCAGGCAAGTTTCAATTTCCAGCTCCTGGATCTTGTTGTGCCTGCGCCTGCCAGATGAAAGAGCTCTCTAATAATCAGCATCTCCTCTGCTCCGTGATTTACGCTGCAGCAGCGATACGTGGGCTCTCTCCGGAGCCTGCGGCCCCGGGGAAGCACCAGCTGCAGACCCCAGCCCGGCACAGGGCTTCTCTATCGCCTGCGCCCAGGGCGAGCTGCAAGCCGGCCAGGCGGGCAATGGCAGCGGCGGGCACCGTGCTCCCCTCCCCAGCGCCCTGCAGCGATGCCCCAGCACCCAGGTCCCCCGTAGAGCAGGGGAGCCAACCCCCAGGGTTGTTCAGAGCAAACGGACCAGCTCAGCAGACAGGAGGGACCCCCCCAGCGGGGTGGCACAGCGGGGTGGCAGGGCACAGCCCTCCCGGGCACAGCCCAGGCACCCCCCAGCAGCCAGCGTCCCCCCATTTCTGCAGGGGCTCAGCTCCCAGCTCCTCCAGCACCGGCACGGCCACAGCCTTCCCAAGGGAACCGCGCTGCGGCTCCTGCCGGGCAGGGTCCCTGCGCCAGCCGGGTCACCGTTCGGCTCCTGAAGGCAGCCGTAAATCCGAAAGTCTCGGGCTGGTCTTTAGCAGAGGTTTCTCCGTGTCACGCAGCCACCAGGGCCGTGCACAGCCCAGCGGGGATGCCACGGGCCCGGGCGCGATGCCAGGCAGGTGCCCGGCTCTCGGGGGTGCTGCTCATCACGCCCCGTCCCACGAGCGCTGGCCGGCCTCTCCAGGACGGCATCTTATCTTCTCAGCATCCTCCCCGAGTGCCCAGAGCACCCTCCAGTGATGGACCTCCTATGCGAGAGCTTCTCATACATGTAAATTGGGAACAGCCTCGCAGCACAGGAGGAGAATCACTGTAAACAAAATCTCCGTTGCTGTGGAAACCATTAAAAATAGATTCCCCACGCTCCCCCTTTTGTGCTGGGTATTATACAGCTGGGTTCCTTCATTCCACATTATTATTACTTTTTAATTATGAATAATTTCCTCCCTTCTATAGGAAGATGGAGTAAAAAACGGAACTTTCAAAACAAGGGGCCTTTAGGATATGTTTCAATATGCAAATGAAGGCAAACATGCATTCTGTAGTGTTTACGCCACAGGGTAAAAATCTTTATGCGTTAACCCTTCCCGTGCCACGTTCCCCATTTTCTCCCCTTTCCTTCAGCCAGGAAGGCCAGGGTGCCCCCAGTCCCGCAGAAGCTGGCTCAAGGACGAAGGCAAAGAGCAGCAGCACGGATGCCCGGGGTAACAACGCTCCATCCTGGGGGTCTGCGACAAGCCGGGTGCGGTGCTCTCCTGCCAGCCCTGCCGCGCTGGGGCGGACCGGCCACCACCGCGCTTGTCTGCCCGCAGCCCTTGGACACCCCGTGGCAGGGACGCTCTCACGGCAGGGACCAGGACGGGAGCGGTCCCCGACGGTCGGAAACATCAAGACCAGCACAACTTCTGCAGCCTCAGCCCCTGGTGTGGAGCAACCCGCAAGCGTCAGGCGAGCGTCGCAAGCAGGGAGGGAGGGGGCACGCTGCCCCACAGGGACGGGGCGCAACGAGTCCCCCTCTCACTGACAAGTGACAGAAATCCCACTTAACACCGCCGTCCTGTGGCACTCCCCTCTCATACAGGATCCGGTCTCTGAGCAGAGGAAAGATTTAAAATTATTTGGAAAAATATGGGACCTGGGAAGATGGTCCCCTTCCAGAATCTGACTCAGTCGCTATTTGCAGCCCTAGTCAGCGGGAGAGGATGCTCCTCCATCGGGAACGCGGTCAGCCGCCAGCACCATGCTGGGTGCCAGCCGAGGACCTGGCAGCAACGCACCGCGGGCAGCTCCTGCCGGCCCTGCCAGCAAGCGGACGCCTATGTCCCCCAGCACGCGCGGGCCAGGCGGAAGGTTCCCAAGCAGGCTGGCCCCGGCCCACGGCCATTGGTTCGCTGCCTCTGCACAAATTTCACGCTGCCGCGGAGGAGCAGATGGACGGCCCTGGGAACCCTCCCAACGCCCGCTGAGCGAACGTCCTGCCTGCTCTGACAACGCGCTGCCCGGCTCCGCACGAGCCGATGGCAGAGGTCAGACCCCCGCGCCCGCCCCGGGATGCTGCTGAGCACAGAGCGCACAGGGCTGCGGGACAGACATCTGTCCGTTTGTCCACAGTGACCCAGCTCAAGATAAGGAGCCGCACAAGCAACAGCCAACGCTGATGGGTCAAGGACAGCCCGATCTAATTCCATTCCCCAGACGGTTACCGGGTCTCTCGATACAGGCAGGAACACGACTTCGGGAAAGCTCCTGATACCCCATACACAGCACTCGGAAATAAAGCAGAGCAGCATGGTCCAGCCAGAAGCATTGCAGCATGGGCACAAAATGGGCTGGAAAACCATGAACAGGCCTGTCTGTGGAGCGTCTGAGTTTCATAATTAAGCACAGGAAGTTTTCTTCCGTTTCCTGCAGATACCAAACCGGGACAGGGCTAGACCTGGGCTGGGGCGGGAGGGGAGAGGGCAGGGGCTGCTCCGCAGCAGGCAGGAACCAAAGCGGCACGTGACGAGGAGGGGGCACCCAGGTAAGGAGCAGCCTTTTCAGGAGAGGGGGAGTATTTATTGTGGATCCCAAGACAAAAATGAGCACGCCCTGATATGCTACATGGAAAGAAGGCCAACAACATGCTGAGATGCCCGAAGAGAGCATCACCCGCAAGACACACAGAGCAACTCTGCCCATCGCTGGGTGCACGCTGGCTGCAGAGTCGAGGCCGGCTGCAGCTCCGTGTCCCCTGCAGTGGCACCGACCCATGGCCACGCACCACACGGAGGCCCCAGAGCCAAGGGAAACCAACCCTTCCCAGCCCCTTCCCCAGCACGCCCGGGGGTTATTCACAGGCTCGCCCGGAGCACCAGCAGGCAGCCGGAGGGGCCCGAGCCCGAAACCTGCCGGGGAGCAGCCCTCCACCAGAGCCCGTCTCCAGCAGAGGCTCCCAGGGTGCCCCAGCAGCAGAGCTCTCATGCCAGCCCATGGCGTCCTTCGCTTTCTTTTTACCCGACTTCTGAGGGCCATTTTAGCATGCTGCTTCTAGAAATCCCCAGAGAGAACAAGATTCCTTCTCTACAGCGACAAGCTCTCTCAGTTCCCATTTTCAAGTGCTTTAGTGCTCCGTCTCTCCTCCTGTAACCTAAATTTTAACCTAGCCCCAAGTATCAACACTGAACATTATTACTTATTACAGCTTAGGGCTAGAAGGGCCATTAGACCTGGCGAGCGCAGCGGCCAAGGAACAGGGGCCGAAGACGGCCACGCTCTGATCCCGTGTTCATTCAAGCTGCCGCATCCCTGCCAGACAGATATCCGGGTTTGATCCGGAGATGTCAAGTGATGGAGAATCCCCCACAGGCTTAAGCTGTTCCAGTGGTTAATTACCTTCCCCGATAAAAATACGCACTTCGTTTCTAGTCAAAATTTGTCTAGCTGGAGCTTTCAGTGCCTGGATCTTGTTATGTCTTTTCCCTGCTAAATTAGAGCGCTCTGTACCCGCAGAAATGTCTTGATCACAGCCTAAAACGACCTACGTTGCAAAGCCACCTCTTAAACTTCTCTTGGATGAAAAGTTCAACCTACTTAGGCTACATCTCCCACCGCAGAGCAGATTTTCCAAACCGTGAACCATTTCTGTAGCGCTTCTCTGCGCATTTCCCGTTTCACCGGTGTTTTTCCAGCGCAAACACCGAGAGCGGTCCCAGCATCCCGACGACGCTGCCGGCACTCCCGTCACGCACGCGCACCTTTCCTCACGCCCCGGCTCGCCACGCGGCTACGGGAAGCCTTTCCGTCGAGCCATTAGCAGACCGCAGCCACGACCACCCTCCCGCAGGGAAGGGATGTTTAGCGTCCCGCCCCGCTGCTGGGGGGCGACGGCCGCGGAGAGCGGCTGCCTGCCCCCCCCCCCGCTCCTGCCAGCTCGGCTTCCGAGCAGGACGGTCCCCGAGCCCCTTTGCCCAGCGAGCTGCGCCCGGGCCAAGGGGACAGATGAAGCCGTCGCCACCCCAGTGCCACTTCCTGCAGGCTCAGCAGGTCCAAGTCACAGGTTCGTCACTGCCGATCCGGGCAGAGGAAACAGCCCCTCGGGGAGCAAAGCGAGGGCAGCTCCAAGTGCCTTAAAAACACCTTGGGAGCTTGCCGGGGGGGGGGCAGCAACCAGAACAGAGGAGACCCAGCGCAGGTCTCCTGTACAGCACCCAGAGCCCGCGGGGCACCCGGCTTTCCACCAGCCCGCCTGGTGCCCCCCCCCACCGGTGCCCACCCGAAAGGCCACCGAGCAGCACCCAGCCTCCGCTCGCCCCCCCGCCAGGGAGCTCTGCGGTGCCCGAGCCCCCGGCCGCGCTGGGACGCGCCCCACGCAACGAGGCTGCCGGCGCGGAGGCGCTGCGGAAAGCGGCTCGGGGCTGGGGCTGCAGGGCGGGCAGGAGCCGGGAGCAGCTCCTCCCGCCGCGGGAGCGATGCCGGAGGGAAGGCAGGCTACCGAGGCAAAAACTTCAGCACGCCGACCTGCACCTGAGGAACGGCCCAGCCAACCGGCTGCATGCAGGGACGGGCTTCTGGGAACACACTCATCAAGTAAAATAAACCCAGGGCAGTGCCCGGCCCCGAGACCAAAGCTGAGAGAGGAGAGAAACCAGCGGATCACAGGGAATACTCACAGGTTGCCTGGCTCCCATCAGCACATCCACTCCAGTCAGACCAGTCCCGAGAGAGGAGGGGAAGGTCTGCGCTGGGGACGCGGCGACGCACAGAAACCCCCCGAATCCTGCCCGGCCCCAGGCCGGCAGCAGCCTCCCTCCCACCGGCACAGGGGGCGGGGGAGCAGCCCGGGGAGACACAACTTTCTGTGCTCCCCGTCAGGCGAGGTCCTGCTCCAGCCACAACTGCATCCTTATTTAATTCACAGCAATTATATTCACATTCTGCTAGACAAATAGATTTTACAAGCCCTCAGTTAAATGTAGATAATTACGGCTGCCTGCACCAGGGGACAGCCCTGCCCGGGCTCAGGAGGAAGAATCACATCCCGATTCCAGTAATGCTGTAAATTAGCAAGGAGCATCCCGATGGCAGCAGAGTAATTACCAGCCTTTGCATCCCCCCCTTCCTGTGGGCTGCTGCTCCCGCGCTCCCCCCACCCCGCATCTTCCTCCCTCGCAGTATGTGTGTGTTTTCAGGCATATGCTGCTGTTAATGGGGCTTCTGTCACTTCAGCTGCTGGCAGAGACTATTTTATCTCGGGAACCCTCTCCCAGTGCCAGAGCACAGGCTTTCAGCTCTAAATCATCCCCAGGGAACACACAGGTGCAGGGGAACAGACGATGACAGCATCAACTTCTTGGTCGCACCGGTTGTGCTGGGCAGCGCCTGCCGCGAAGGCTCCGACAGCGACAGGCAGGAGGGGGACCCAGCAGGACAAGCGCGCGGCGGCAGACCCCGGGAACGCACCCGAGCCCAGAGGGGACACAACCGCCCAGTGGGAGCAGAGAAGAACGTCTGGTCCCCAGTTGCCACAGAGGGGCCGATACAGAAGGAGCCCCAGGGCAGGAGAGGGGGCAGGGGACAGGCTCCGGCCTCGCCAGGGCACCCAACGGCAACACCAACTACACCGCATGGTCCGCAGAAGGACGTTAAACCTGACCTCTGTTTAACAGCCAGGCAAATCGAGGCACAAGGCAGGAAAGGAAAAAAAAAAAGCCACGGAGAGACTAGAACAAGCACAAAACTCCCTCCGTGACCCCACCAACCTTTTCCGTCTCCTTGCCGTGCTGCTGCGCTTGCAGGCTGCGAGCAGAGCTCCCAGCAGCCGTCCTGCGGCCAACGCCTCCCCCTCCCCGGGGCTCTCTCAGGGGCAGCCCTGCTCCCCACCCCGAGCCCTCGTTGCCCCAACCGCCCGCAGATGTGCCCGACGAAGGAGAAAGCCTTCAGCAGAAAATGAGGGAAGCCCATTTCAGGCAGCTGCCAGCTCTCCCTGCCGGCACTGCCAGGGACTCTCCCGCGGTCCCCAACCCCTCCGAAGCCGGCAAGTAACAGAGCGCAGCAGGCGATGCCCCGCGGAGCCGTGAGCTCCTGAGCCTGGCCCCGGGCAGGGCCGTGCTGGGGACCCGGCTGGGGACAACCCTCCCCGGCCGGCGTGACTGCGAGCGGGCTGCGCCGTGTGGAGTCCCTGCTCCTCTCTCCCTGCCTGCAGCCGCCACGGCGGAATAAAGATAAATAAGAAAACCAGAATGAAGCGGCCACGTTTTTCAAATCGATCTGTCAAAGCGAACCCGTGCAGTCCAGCCCCGTGCGGCCCCGCGCTGATGCTGCCGTCCGACGCCGGGCAGAGCCATCTCTCGCCAGCCCCCCCGCGCACCCAGCTCAGCCGCACCAGTCACCTCCAGCCAGCGCCCGAGCTGCCGCCAGCGCCGCGCACGCTGCCCGCGGTGATGCGCGGGGCCTCGGGCCGCTTGCAGTGATTTATTGCGGTATCGCCCGGACGAAGCGAGGAGGACGCGGAGCGGCGTCTCTCCCCTCCCGGCGCGAGCAGCGCACAGGAGGAGGACGGGGCGCGCGGCCGTCCTGCAGCGGGGATGCCGAGGGAAGCGGGGCCACCTCCACACCCCCGATCCGCCTGCGGGGAACCAGCTCAACCCCTCCAAACCTCAAAAGGTCCCAGCTCAAGCTCTTCTTCTGGTGCCTGAGACAGACACCAGAAGCGGCGGCTCTGCGACCCCTCGGAGAGCTCCGAAACCAGGACTCCGGGGGACAGATTCAGTGTTTCCCCGCTGCTCCCCAACTTGTCAGACCCCCTCAGGACTCGGGCACTTGCTAAGGTACTTCAGAGCCCCTGTGCGAGCAGGGCTTAGGCCGGGGGTGCCTGGGGGAACGCAGTGCGCGTGTTCCACAGCGCGCAGTCCTCGGACGAGGAGAGCAGCGAGGCGAAGCTGAGCGGCACTCCCCGTGTTCAGAGCTGGCTGCTGGAGCCCCACACGGGAGATCCGACCCGACGGCCACGGCGATGGACGAGTGTGCAAACGCAGATTTACCCAGCACGGCAAGCGTGCGCCCTCAGCTCACTCTGCGTTCCTCGTCGCAGCCTCCGCTGTGGATCCACGTGATGAAGCTGGGAATACTCCTGCCCTGGGCAAGAAGGCCAAGCACCAGGCAGGCAGCACCGACGGCAGCGCCGCGATGCTGCGGAGCACGGGGCACCACGAGCGGCTCGCGGCACCCCCGAACCCCAGAAGCACACGAGCTCTGCCCGGCACTGCCATCGTGTGCCGGGGCACCGCTGACGCTCCCGCTGCCCGGGCCCTGCGCTTGCACCCTCGAGGAGAGGGGGGCACCGCTCCACGGCTGGCACGGCGGTCGCTAGCATACGGAGGCTCTGCAAGGCTCCTGCCAGGGAAAGCTCGTGCGCTTTACCACTGCTGAGAAGCTTCTGTGTTCCTGAAATATCATCTTCCCCCAGGGCAACTTCATATGCAAGTCTTGGGACTTGCCAGAGCATTAAACTGACATCTAGGTCAGAGTAAGGAATAGCCCAACGCCTCCAGGAAAAAGGGTTTTCCTTTCACATCCCAGTGCCTCCTCCGCCAGCTCGATACCCAGACCAGGAGCGAGCACTTAACATGGGCGACCACTTCAAGCCTCGCGCGAAGCAGGCTGTGGGCGTGGAAAAGGGATTAAAGAAATTTCTGAGACCTGGTCTAGAGACAAGCTGCCATTTCTGGAGTCCTTTCGGCTCTTTACGGTCCCCGGAGCAGCACCTCTGCAGGAAAAGGCACTTGCAGAATTTAAAGCCCCAGGAAAGCCTGGCTGGACAGACAGACCGCCTGGAGCTGGGCCAGGGCCAGCAAACAGATTCTCCCCATATTTTGCATGGCAGATGCCATGTCTAAGAACCAACGCTGCGCACAGAAGACAGGTCCCAGCTGGCGATACCGTGACCTTGGTGGTAAACACCATCCCCTGCCTCGCGGCGCAAGCTCCAGCCCCGCCTGCAGCTCCCTGGATGCTGTGTTTAGTTATGGGGGTCACGGGGAGGGGTACGGAGGAGGGATGCATCGTGCTCCGGCAGCACGGACCACACGGCACACGGCACAGCCGAGGGTGCCTGGAGCGGCCGCGGCCCCTCCGCATCTCAGGAGGGAGCACCCAGCCACCACCGGCAGCCTCACGGTGTGGTCCGACCCCCCGGGGCTGCCCCAGCCCTCGCGGAGCCCCGCAGCCTCCACGGTGCCCACCCTGCATCGGGCACCGCCGCCGGCAGGTCTCGGGGGCTCCGGCGCTCGGCTGGCAGCTGCCTGCCCGCGTATCTGTTAACGCAGCGGCTTGCGTGCCCCGGCCCTGCTCCTCCAGAAATACAAAAAGCCGATTAAACAAATAGCACTTGCTAGGAAGGACGGCTGAGGGACCGGGGAGCTCTGGGCTCCCGCAGGCAGCAGCTGCCGGTGGTCGCTGCCACCCTCAGCCTCCGTGGCACTGGGGAAGGGTCAGGCCGGTGCAGCGGGTGGGGAAGGAGACCCTGCCCTGCTATTTTAACACCGTCGTGCGCGCTTCCCTCTACGGGAACGGGGGACACGAGGCTCGACTTTGCCTGAAGAAGCGTTGCGGTGGCTGCGCAGCAGGAGCGGGGCATGATAGATCATAGGAATAAAACCAGGAGAAGGGCGAGACAAGCAATTGGCAGAGACCGGCTGTAAATCTTGGTGCTGATGGGGCTGGAGATGAGCTGGCTGGCTTTTGGGGGGGGCGAGCAGCAGCGAGAAGAGGGTGATAACAAGAGCCGTGAGCGGTGCTGGATCCTGTGTCCCGGCTGATGCAGAGGCCTCGCTGTCAGGGAGACAAAGTGGAACCGCTCAAGTGCATCATTGATTTTTAATAAAAGCGGGTAACACTCTGGAAATCCAGCACTCGGCCCCGTTTTCTCTTCCCTGGCCGCCCCGTCTCCCCCAGCCCCAGCTCACTTCACCCACCAGCACCGCCCTGGGGCGCGGGGATTCAGCACAGACCCTGCTCCCGCGGGATCGCCCGATGCGGGGCTGCTGCCTGCCCGGTTCTCCTCTGCCCGTCCCTGCCAGATGGGTGCAGGGGTCCGCATCAGCCCTGCAGGACCCGGAGCAGGCGCCGCCCGCAGCGACGCTAGCTGTCGGACGTCGTCTCCACACCGTCGCTTTGCCAGAGACGGGTGCCCTGCCCCGCCCCGGCGACCGAACCCCGCTGGCAGGGCCCCCACTAAACACCGGCAGCTCACCAGCGAGGAGAGACGGGCGGATGCGGGGAAGCCCAGGCTGCGGGACGGGCTGAGGGGACGGGTCGGGGCGCGTGTGCGCACCCAGGGCCAGGAGCTGCGGGAAGGCAGGGCTGGCCCCGCTCCCCCGTAGGAAAGCTCGGCGTACGGCAGCGCGTGCACCTCTCCCCCGGTGTGTCACGATGATTGAGTGCAGGATGCAGGCACCATAATGGTTTCATCAACTTAGCTACTTTTTATGAGAAATTTGTTCCAATACCTTCCCTTTCCCCGGCTGCTGTCACCTTAACAGATGCCAGACCAGAAAGAATAATAATCCTGGCAGGAAACTTTGAACCGGAGCGAGCGGCTTCCCGGGGAGGGGGGCAGGAGGTGGGAGAAAACTCATTTTTGCAGGAGCTCAGGACCACTCAGAGCTGCCCAGGCTGACACCGCCGGTGTCGGAAGATTCGCGCGTGCCCTCCTCTTCCTCCCCGCGGGAAATCGCCTCACGCAGATGTGCTGTAGTGCCGGCGAAACACAGCTCTGGACAGGAGCCCTTCAGCCCCGGCCCCGGCCATCCTGCCTCCCTGCCTGCTGGACCGACCCCCCGCCCCAGCAAGCACCTAAAATGCGCCTCCTCCCTCCCCGACACAATTCCCGCACCTATTTCTGTCCCCGACACCTCTCGCCCTCCCCTGCCCTCCGTCCGCTCCCCCAGCCCCGGGTGCCCCGCAGACGGTGCTGCCGACGGCGCGGCTGGCGAAGCACCCGACCTCCCGCTCCCCCTGCCCGCGCCGTGCCCCCGGCACCCCGCCGCTCGCTCCTTCCGCCCACAACCTTCCCCATTAACTCCAGCGCCTGCCTGCTGCCTCCTGCCTGCTCCGGCCAGGCAACAGCCCGCCGCAGCCGGCACCAGCCGGGGGTCTCGGGAGACGCACACGGGGCCCCGGTGAGGTTTGAGCCGCTGTCTTCAGCAGGAATAAGCTGTATTATGGGTTAGGCACGGCCACGGGATCCCCCATCCAGCTATGCCCGATGCTCTGCCAGGGACCGGGCACCAGGGCTGCTGGCCCGGCACCGGCGGCCCCGCGGCTGATGGATGGCAGAGCATCGCTGCAGCCGCGGTGCACGGCGCAGTGTGGGAATGCCTCCGCCAGCCGGCTCGCCCCTTCTTCCCCTTCCCCAGACTCGAGAGGGTTTTACACCGACCGTGAGCTAAAGCAAATGCTGCCCAAGCAGCCTGCAGGCAACGCTGCCCATCCGCAGGCTACAGCCCCGATCCACCACTCACCTGAGCACCAGGGCCGCAACGGGCCGCGGGCGGTCGGGGGCTGCATCCCTCTGCCCGCGGCAGGACCGCGGCGAGGGCAGGGAGGCAGGGCAGCGCGGGCTCCGGCAGCCGGCACAGCCCACGCCCTGGCAGCGAACGGGCTGCAGGCAGGCAATGGCGGGGGCAAAGACCCGCAGGACATGCCGTCCCTTCCCAGAAGATGTAACCCAATGGGCGGTGGGACAGTCCCCACCGAGGTAACGTTTCCCTCGCCCGGCCCCTGGTCCTCGCCTGAGCTCCAACCCCCGGGCTGGGGCTGGGCAGGGGGCAGCCCTGGGGTCCCCCACATCTCCCCATCGCTGATTCCTCCCGGCGTCTGCTGCCTTTCATTTTCTTTCCACATCACAGCAGCGGTCTCACCACGTGCCAAGAGCCACAACACCGGCGCGCTCCCGCTAACAGCGCCTGTGAGACCCCCCTCGCCTGCCCGCACCGCTCCTGCCTTCCTGCCGAGGCCACGCCAGGCGCAGGGGACCCACGCCACCCTTTGGCATCTCTAACAACAACTCAGAAATTATCGCTGTGCTTGCAGACACCGACCGGCCGCGTCCGGGTACGCTGGCTCGCGTGCCCCCGCGCGCTGCCCCGGCTGAGCGGAGCCGCTGCCATGCTGTTATCCTGCATTTCTTCGCCGTGGCATTTAGAGGACTTTTCCTTCCCTTTGGGAAATGAAAAACTAAGCGGCATCATCAATCTAACCACGGGGGCAGAGATCCTTTCTCCGGCAGGCCAAGCCAAACATTTGGCACTCGATAACAAACCGCAGCCACGTGCAGACCGTGTCCCCATCTCCAGCCCCCGGCCCCTCGCTCTCCGCAAGGACGCGCAGAAGAGCCTGGCCCAGCCCCGCCTGCCCGGGCAGCCGAGCGGGAGCTCCCTCCAGCCCTTCGGCCTCCTTTTGCCCCCCCAGCGCTTGCAAGCTGCAGATGGGCACACGCTGGCTCAGCAATAGTCGTCCCTCTCGATGCACGCCTGCATCCGTCTGTGTAACAAGCGGCCCAGCGCCGCGTCTCCTGGACGGACGGGAGCCACATCTGCCCGCAAAGCAGCTACAGAGGCGGCGCGGCTACGAGGACCAGCACAGGCAAAGAGCCGGCACCAGGCAGAACAGACAGGGAAGGGAAGGGAAAAAGCCGTATCTTATCGTGCCCCACGTCCCGCCGGCAGATCCCCCCGGCCGCCACTCGGCAAGGTCGGCCACGGCCACCCTTGGTGATCCATCGCTTCCTCGGTTCACCGTAGCATCCCGCTCCGGGAGCACATCTCACCCCCAGCCTGTAACACCGCGAGCGCCAGGGGACGGCACGGGCAGGGGGCAGTGGCACGGCGGCACCGCGGGCGGTACCGCGGCACAGGCGCAGGGCAGCACGGTCACCTCCGGCCGCTCCGGGCCAGGCGGGGCCGGGCAGGTCTGCAGGCTCCAAGGACGCCCCAGACCGATCCCCGTACCGAGTCCCTGGGCATCAGGGACGGCTGGAGCAGGCGGAGGAAGCGGGAGAGGCAGGAGAGGCAACGAGGGCAGCTTCCCCCGAGCGCAGCGAAGCTCCGGGAGCTAATCTGGGGATTCCCAAGGCTGCGAGTGCCAGACCTGCCCTCGTGCCTCCTTCTCCTGCGAGGAGCTGCTGCTTTGATATGAGTCATCGCTGGAAGACGAATTCTATTTAAAGGACGTTATTCGTAGAAAATTGAGTTTTAATAACAGGGCATCAAACGAGGAGAAAATACCGAACTTCCAAGCGGAGCTAAGTTTCCGTATGTTAATTTATACAGCACATTCACTGCTTGAAGGAATAAAGATCACACAGAGAGCTCCTCTCTCTGACAAAGCAGCGAAGGGAGCCCTCTCCTGATCCCTGCTCCTGACGCGCCGGAGCATCTCCCGGCCACCGAGAGCAGGAGTCGGGGCCGGCTGCCCTGGCCACGGCTACGGCCCCCGGCACGGCTCGGGGAGCAAAGGCTTTGGGCGCGCGAGCCGCCCCGCGCCGCTGCCGCGCTCCCAAGAGCCTTCGGGCTTAGTTTAGCCTGCTGGTGGGAGGGCGGGAGGAGACAGCGCTGAGCTCGCTTTAAAAATAGATCAAACCCTCTGCTACGGAGCCATTTTATTAGAGCAGCACAAGCTGTCGGGCTGGTGACACCTATGCGAACGCTCGGGCAAGTTTTCCCAGATGAATTTGAAAAGCGAGTCAGGGGAAGAATGACAAAGACAGCACAGCAGACTTGTTTTCCAACAAAAAAAAACAAAGGAGGGGAGAAGCCTGCCCGCACTCGTAGCCCCTCGCCCCGTCCCCAGCCCACATCTCCCATGCAGCACCGGGCGCTCTGGGACCAGCTCTGCAGCGAGGGCTGAGCTCGCTCGCACCAGGGAGAGGCTTTGGCTCGTCCCAAAGCTGCCCGCCGGCTCCTCTGCCCGCTGCCCGCCGGCTCCTCTGCCCAACGCGGTGGTTCCCATGCCCCCTCCCTCGCCATGCACCGTGCCTGGCTCCGGCCAGGGCCAAGGACATCTCTAAAGGGGAGAGAGAAGTGCCTTCAGCTTTCCCTGCGCTGCAGCAGAGCAGCAGCCGAGCCTCACCCCAGCCCGCTCCAGCTGCCCCGGAGCCTTTCCCGGGCCGATCCCAAACCGCGGCAGCGCCGCGTGGCAGCTGCGGCTCAGGGACGCTGCCAGGTCCCAAACCTGGTGAGAACATGGACAATCGAAGCAAATCAAATCCCACGGCTCCGAACTCAGACCAGAGCTCCCCAGTTCGCCGGGCTGCTGGAAGCGGCCGCAGGAACCCCGGGTCCCGGGGCGCACACCCGCTCCGGGGGGCTGCGCCGGTGCAGCCCCCAGCCCCTTCACCGTCACCAGCCCGGCCAGGCTGCTGCAGCCGGAGAAGCACCTGGCGATGGCCGCTGACAAACCCTTCCAGCCTGGCCCCGAGTCAATCCATCGCCTGATTTATTTGACTGCCCTCAGCCCCCCCCCCTTGCCAGCACACGGCTCTGCCTCCGAGGGGGAAACGACTGGGCCAGGGTCCAGCTCTGCCACAATTTAAAAAGTAATCAGCGACGGGGGTCACCTTTCCCTGGGTGCGGCTCGCTCTGCTCCTGCTGCCATGGACACTGGATACGGACGTGGACAAAAAGCCGGAGACAGAGCACGCTGGCCGCAGGTCGGCACTGACTGGGGGAGCGCACGGGCTAAAGCGGAGGCTCGTCTCTGCCCGGACGGCGGCGCGGCGTGGCTGCCGACCAGAGAAAGCACCAGCCCGGTGTCCGGGGACGTGGCGGGCCGCGCGGGGAAGGAAAGCGGAAAGGGAGATAGGCGACCAGAGCCCGAACCCCGAGTGGGACGGGCTGCTGCAAAGTCGCTGCCGGTTCCCCCCCGCAGCCCCAGCAGCAGCCGGGGTGCGGGGCTGCTGCCCGTCCCCTTGGCAGCGCGGGGGCCACGCTCCAGCCGGCGGCAGGGAGATGCCACGGGAGGCCCGGGCAGCCGAGGACACCACGGCTCTCCCAGGGACCCGGGCCGCCGCCGTGCCTCTCGTCGCCACACCAGCAAGAGCGGGCACAGCTCTGCCCCGGCTCCGAGCGATGCCCTCGCCAGCGCCGTCCCCCTGGGGCTGCCCAGGAGGGGGGGTCCCGGGGCTCAGCAAGGCTGAGGGGTTCAGCCCGTGCTGCAGAGGCTCCTCGCAGCTGGGCACAGCAGAGGGAAACCCCAGACGCCGACCCGGAGGAGCGGACTCGCCTGCTGCCCCGAGCCCAGCGAAGCCTCCCCGCGCGGGAGCAGCCGAGTGCCAAGGACAGGATTTATTTCGGCACGGCTCCGCAGCTCGCGGCGCCCAGCCCAGGCTCCCAGTATTCCCCATTGTGCACACTACAATTGACTCATGTTTTTAAAAGGAAAACTGGGAGGGGGGGAGGGAAAAAAAAAATACAGAAATGCCTCAGAATCAAACCTCAGAGAAAGCGTGGGAGCTCTCCGGAGAGGAGGAAAGCACTTTCTATATAATTCACCTTTTGTCATTTAATCACCACCCCTCTTGCTGCCGGCAGCTGAGCGGGACGGCCGGGTAACGGCCGTGTGCTGGGAAATCCACAGCGGGGCCCGGGGAATGCTTGCTCCCGCGGGCAAGCAGGTTCCTGCCCCGGACGACGAGCTGCGTCGGAAAACTTCCATCCCCTGGCCCAGTTTGCCAAGGAGACGAGCTGATTTCCTCTCCTCCGAAGCAGCTTACAAAGCAGCTGGCAGAACGCCAGGGTCTTTTTAGAGAAATGTTAATGATGCCCAGGGAAGAGCTAATCATGTGTCATGGAAACAACTTTGTGCCAGTCAAAGTGCTACACGGCCCCAGCCCCGCGCGGGGTGGCCGGGGGACACGGTGGCCGCAGGCGAGGGCAGGACCGGGGCTCTTCTCCGTGGTGGCACCCTGGGGATGCCGTGGGTAAGCCGCCGGTGTCCGGGGATGGCCCCCGTGCACGGGTTTAGCACCTGCAGCTCCCGGGGACTGCTCCTGGTGACGGTGGCGGATCCCTCCTGGCCCCACCGGACCAAGGCGAGAGCACCGTCCCGCGCCGGTATGCCTCGGCCAGCGGGACCCGGCAAGCACCGGGGATGGAGCAGCCAGTCCAGCCCAGCACAGCTGGGGACGCAACCGCGTGCTCCCGAGAGCCTCCCCGCTCCCTCCCGCAGGCAGGGGCAGGGAGTATCACCCGAATTACGGTATCGCAGCAAACAGAGAGAAGAGGGGAGCAGGACGGTCGGCCGGGTAACGGAAATAGCCGGGACACGCTACGGATGGGGGAGCTCTCCCAGGAAGGACAAAACCCAAAGGAACCAGTGGGGAACGTCACACGCTGGGGAGCAGGGAAGGGGCAAGAGCCGGGGGAAGCCGTCCCCCGCCTGCACCGGTGACCAGCACCTCTGCCCGGCCGCGGCACCCGGCACCTCGAGCCTTGCTGGCTCCCCAAAGCCTCGCATCGCCTCTGGATGCCCCTGCGCCGCACCGGCACACCCGGGGAGCAGAGCCCCCGCCTGCCAGAGCGCCCCGGGGACAGTCTTGTTATCGGGCACAACTTACGGGAAAACAGCTCAGATTTCTGTTTTCCCCCCAGCACCTTTTCAAGCCGACCTGTCCCCTAGGAAATAACAAACGCCTTCCTTTACCTGGGGACCTCCACGGTGCGGCCTCGCCCCCGGCATCTTGCAGCGGCCCCTGCGCGTGTGCCAGCGCGACGCCCCGAGCCCCGCCGAGGACGAGCAAAGGGATTCGGGGGGGAATTGCTAATTCCTGCAGCCCGGCCTCGCCTGCCCCTGCAGCTCACTCCTCCTTCTGAGAGGAATCAGCAACGACACAGTAACATTTGGCAAACACATCTCTGAGTTTTTCAGCATTTTGCATCCATTTGTCTTTTAGCTTCTCCCCTGACGGGTGCACAACCTCCAGCAGGAATCTTTTCATGCCTTTATGGCAGTTTGCAGCTTAGAATAAAGGGCATCGTCTGCACCTCTCTGGCAGCCTGACATCTCCAGGCACGGTGCGGGGCTTCCACAGACCGTCCTCCTGCCGCGCGAAGGGCCTGCACGGACACAGAACAGGAGGAATGGCTGCAGAAAACAACCTTGGCTCAGACGGCCACGTGTTGGGTCCGGCTAAATAACAGAATAGCAAACAAAAATATGTCTGTATGTTAGGGCTAGCTCCAAGAGTAAAGACAAGAGGACCTAAGAGGCTGCAGCCTTCAGCTGTTAGGGCCAGCAGAGTTTTGTTTAATGCGGGAGGAGTAAATAAAGTCCTCAGCAAGCGGAAGAAAGCTCCCAGAGAACAGACCCAGAACTGAGCAGATAAATAACCCAGCCGGCGGGACCCGAGCCGTGGGAAGGGAGCCTGCGAGGAACGGGGGGCAGGCGGCAGCAGCGGCGGCACAGAAAACCTCGCGTGCCAGGCAGCAGGGGCAGAGCAAGGACTGCCGGGGGGCTGAACGAGATGCTGTGGCAAAATAGCAAAAGGTTCATTAGTTATGTAAATAAAAAGATAATACAGAAAAAAGTGAGGCTGCTACACAGCATGGATGAGTGGAGATAAAACTAACCTAGGTGTTGCCTGAAAACCGATTGAACAATTAGCTCTGCCTTTCAGGAGGGATGGTGATTAACACACTGTCATCTGCAGGCTGCTTTACAGAACGGAGGAACAGAGAGTGAAGCTACGGTCTCCAAAGCAGGAGCAAAACTCAAAACGTCCAATGAGTTCAAATCAGAGGAACGAGGAAATCTCCGTCCCAGAAACCCACCAGAACTGGCCCAACTCACAGCCCGACCGCAGGCGTGTCAGGCTGCAACGGGCCGGGGCACGGGAAAAGAGCAGCACGGAGCCAAGAAAGGAGGCAGGGGCAGGGAGAGACCCCCCAGACCCCCAGACCTCCCCAACATGCAGAACAGAAGCTCAATGAAAAACAAGGCGGAAATACAGGACAAACAGGTAAGATGTAACATTGCCTTACCAAAGGCAGCGCATGCCAGACCAAGTTGGTGTCTTCCTTCAGACAAGGGGAACGCGAGCGGCTTGGCCGGCAGCAGCACCCCAACGAGACGGGCCGGTGAGGGCCGGGGGAGGCATTTGCCGTGCAGGAGGAGAGGCTTCAGCCCGGGGGGGCTGGCAGACCCGGAGACCGGAGCGACCGAACAGCACAAAGTTCAAAATGCTGAACATAAGGACTACGCGAGAATGTCTGCTCTAACCTGGAAAAACACACAGAGAAACATCTAGGTATATTACTCAGTTACAAGCTGACTATGAGTCACCATCTCCTGCATCTGTGAAAAAAGCAAGTGTGTTTCTAGGCTGCCTGGCAAAGAGATTTCCAGGAGAAAGCAGGCAGCAGCCACGCTGCTGCGCGACGCCGGGCTGGGGCCGGATCCGTGCCGCTGGATGACCGCGCGTAAGAGGGGCTGGGATGGAGGAGCAGGGCGGGACTGCCCAGGGGACGAGAGCTGCTCCGGGGAGCGGACAGAAGGACAGAAGGACAGAGGAGCTCATCCAAGCCCAGCCAAGGCTTCTTCTCTATAAATATGCGGGGAGTAAGCACTGGGCAGGGAGAGGAGCAGTTCAAGCTGGAGGACGACGTCGGCACAAGTGTAAACGGGTGTAAACGGGTGTCAAGGGCTGCAAATAAAGGGAGGCAGGAAGGAAATGGGGAGGTTTCGGTGCACGGGGAGGGGCAGGCGCCATCCAGGTGCTTGATCGGGTGAGGAAAGGGGCTGCGGCTGGGCCCGCCTGGGCAGCGGGGACCGGGCTTGGGGCTCTGGGCCTCTTCCTAAAACATGCCTTTAAATTCCTTGTAAACGCTACCCAGATGTTTCACCGTTTCCATTACCGGAGCCGACAAGCCACGGCCCGCAGCTGAGCAGCCCTTTCCCCCGCAGAGCAGTGACCGCCCGCTGCGGGGAGCAGGCAGAGCACGGCGCATTCACCGCGGCCGCCGCCGCCGCCGCACCGGAGCCCCTTCCCACCGTGGCCCTGGCAAACCGCGGGCCAGGCGCCCCTGCTCCCTGTGCTGTCCAGATTGCGTCCCTAACTCCGTGCAGAAATCCAGGCTGCTAATCAGATGGAAAGTCTCCATCCCATAATAAACAGAGTGTACTATTTATAAACCTGAAAACGCCTTTATTATTATTATTTTCCCCCAGAAAAAAAAAAATAAAAAACCCCCTTGCACAATACTGTTAAATACACCCCACCAAGGACTCGCAGGTCTGCGGCGCTGGTATCGCTTCCCCAGGCAGTGCCCAGTGGAACAGATGGCAGCGTGGGCGTTAGGTACCAGCCTCCTGGCAATCTGAACATCTGTTACCGTTAGAAAATGCTAATTGCCATCAATCAGGACAGCACCTACCCACATTTACATGCAAGCACAAAAAAATTACGTCTAAATTTCTCCGAGTACCACACTTGCTGCATGTTAAGTAACTGGAGCTGCTCAGATGCTGCAAGGCAGCCTGGCATCGGTGGCTGCGGGCGATGCACCACATCTGAGCACCCAGCAGCACCCGGCCTTCCCCGGCAGCAACCGCAGCGCGAGGGGCAGGGGACCCGGCGGGGCCCGTCCCCTCCTCCCACCCTGCCCCGTCCCCGGGGCAGAGCCCTCCGGCCGCAGCCACCCGTCGGCCGCAGCCACCCGTCTCCGCGGGCGCCTCTCCTGCCCGGGAGCGTGGCCACCGGTGCGGGGCACCCCGGGGAGAGCAGTCCCCATCCCCTCCGCAGACGGCGCAGGGTCCGTGCATCCTTCTCTTCTGCGCGACGCTCCCACCTCACCCGGACGCGCCAGACACGCGGCGGGAGCGCTTTGCCCCCAGCTCGCTCCCTCCGGTGACTGCGGAGCAGCTCCGGGCCTCGCACCCCGACCCGCTGCGCTCGCAGGCCCGCGAGACCCCCGCACGCCCCCCGCCGCTCCCCTTCGCCCTGCCGCATCTCCGCATCCCAGCTCGGAGAGGCAGCCCGGCAGAAGCCGCCGGCTCCACGCAGCCCCGGGCAGGGGCCAGCCCGGCCAGCAGCGTCTCGCCCCACGGGACGCCACAACGGACCGCTTGAATCCGGCTGGGAATTGCCCGGCCCTGGCCGGTCCCTGCGGTCCACCCCACGGGGAGGTGAGACGCTCTCCGTCCCCAGAGAGCACAGGAACAGAGGGGAACAGAAACGCCCCCGCGGGGGTTCACCAGGTTACGTTACAGGGATTGTAGGAAAGGTTCGGAGAAGCCCACGCTGGTATCGCCGTGGGCAGCCTCCTCCTGACGGCCCCCCTCAGCCCCGGGGACGCGCGGCCCGGCTCCCCCCTCGCCCGAACCCCCGGCAGCCTGCGGGCTCACGAGAGCATCCCCTCGGAGGCGAGGGGAGGCACCGGGGCACCGGCCGCCGAAGCGAGACAGCAATTCACATTTTGAGGAAGCAGAGGCACAAATCTTGGACGGCAAAAACTCGGACACAAAGTTGAGCAGAGAAGCATGAAAACAAGAAACCTGGAGCGCGGTGATCCCCAAGACACAGCTCCCTCCGCGGCGGTCCCAAGGGATGCTCCGACAGCCGGAGCCGGTGCGCCGGCCGCGCTCCTCTCCCCGAGGCGCTGCCGGGGCCCCTGCCTCCCTCGCAGCAGGGAGCTGCGCCTGAATGCAAATGATGCTCCGGGCTGGTGCCAAGATCTCCTTGTTCCCTCCTCAATTTAGGACACCTCTTGGTGCTGCAGCCTTCACGTAGCTGGTAGGCAGCTGCAAGGGTGCCAAAGGAGCGAGCTACGGCTCACCCAGGAGTGACTCTTCTTCGACGGCAAAGACGACCCTCGCGGTGCTGTTCTACCCACGCTTAGGTCTTTCCTCTTAGGACTGGAGTCCTAGACCGCAGCTGTGAGACAGACTTCATATTGCAAAAGCCTTTCTACCTGCGGCGCTCGCAGCCGTCTTTGGCTTCTGGCCTGCAGAGGCAGCGCCGACAGAGTGGACACAGACCTTCGGACGCCGTCCCCGCCGGTTTTGGGGGTCAGAGGGTCGGGGTGGAGCCCGACCTCCCGCGGCGGGGACCAGGGCGGGCGGTGGCTGAACGGCCCCAGCCCCGGGCCCAGGCGAGCTCTGCCAGCCGCCGCTCCGCTGTGTCTGGGGCCGCACCCCGAGCGGCGACGCCGGCCCCAGCCCCCTGCCGCGCCGGAGGTGGCCGGGGACGGCGAACCCCACGCCGCGCTCCCAGGGAGCAGAAAGCCCCGCTTCTCACGGGGGTACGTCCCACCCCGCTCTCCACCCTGACCTGCGGGGCAGAGCGGGGGGCTCGCCTTCCCGCTGCAGCCCCTCCCCAGCACCGGGGGTGCGCAGCACCGCCCGTCCCCGCCCTTCGGGCTCAACACCCCCACCGGCACCCAGCGCACCGGCCGAGCGGCTCAGCCCTCGTGGGCACGAACCGGCCTCCCTCCCAGCGTGCCGCCGCACACCCTCTTCCCGGGGGGCTCAGCGCGGGCGGCAGCACCATCCCGCAGCACCCGCCACGGCGGCGGCGCGGGGGCTTCCCCCCACGCCTGGCCCCAGCCGCGCTGACGGCGGGCGCCGCTGCCTCGGCTCTCGGAGAAAGCTCAGGCTCTTCCCGAAGAAGAGCAAGAGGAGCGAGAAGGAGCGATCTCGCCGCTGAGGCGAAGGAGACGGGGGCACGGGATGGAGGAGCTGTCAGGGAGCGTCACCAGAGCCTCACTAGACACACCGCACTCTTCCCACGGCCGAGGGGAGGGGGGGATTGCGCTGCACATTTAATTTCCTTGCAGCCATTACGTCATGGTTGTCGGGCTTTGGCTCCATCCCTGGTTCACCCCACATCCCTCCCCAGCCCTGGCTCCCTGACAAACTCCCACCGGCGCAAGCAGGTTGCAGCACCGCTGCTCGCTTCCCGCGGCTCCCACCATTACTCAGCAGCCGAGGGAATCGCTCAGAGCTACAAGGTCACTCAAAAACACCATCTGTCCAAGAACCGCTCCTCGCCCTGGAGAGCGCGGGGGAGAAATGATTCCAAGACGCCCGAGGCCACCGTCCTCCCCTCCGCCACCCCAGCTGCACGCCAGCATCTCGCGGAGCTCACTCAGCCCCAGCTGCGGCGAGGGGGGGACCGCGGCGCCCCTGCCCGGGGAGACCCCCGCCCCTCGCACCGGCGCGGCAGCCCTGGGCAAGCAACAGCCGGGCTGGGGCGGCCTCCGCGCCGGGGAGCGGAGAGCGTCCGCGTCCCGAGGGCACCCAACGCCTCCAGCGGCAGACGGCAAAACCTCCCAAAGCGCCCAGCCACAGGGCGAGGGGTTCGGTGCCGAGGAGCGCGGGGAGGCCACGGCTATAAACGCGACCAGGCAGGCGAACGCGCCGAGGCCGCCAAGACAAAACACATCCACCCCAGCCAGCGCGCTGGCTGCGGGTCACTGCCCGGGCAGCAGGCGAGCGAGGAGGAGCGCGCCCGGCAAGCGGCACGGAAACGGTGCCCGGCCGGCCCCGCTCAGCCGCACGCCGCATCGCCTGTGCTGGCCAGGGGCCGCCGCCGCCCCCCCGGCCCCTGGCTGGTGGCCCCCCCCATGCAATGGGGTGGGGTGCAATGGGGGGTGCAATGGTGGGTGCAATGGGGGGGTGCAATGGGGGGGTGCAATGGGGGGGTGCAATGGTGGGTGCAATGGGGGGGTGCAATGGGGGGGCGCAATGGTGGGTGCAATGGGGGGGTGCAATGGGGGGGTGCAATGGTGGGTGCAATGGGGGGTGCAATGGGGGGGTGCGACCTACCTTGCGCGGGGAGGACCAGCCGCGGGAGCGCCACGACAGCCCCCAGGAACTGCCTGCTCCAGGCCCCCTCCCTCCAGCACCGCCCGGGGACTATTTATGGGGAGCTGAAGTCACTTGCGCTCGAGCTCTGAAGTCACATTCGTCTCTGCTTGTGCTACTTCTCCTGCGCTTCAAAGTGTCCCAACACGGGCGCTATCTTTACCGAGGCGGTTGTCCCCCACATGCTGTGTCCCAGATGCACTTTCGTAGCTGCTCGCAGCCAGGCGCTTTCCCAGCCCCGTTTTCTCGCCAGGAAAGGCACGGCGCGGCGCAGGGCTGCCAGCGACGGCTGGGTGCCGAGCGGAGGGACTCTGACTCACGCCCAGCCCAGCCAATAAATAAATATTTGACTTGAGTTCATTTGCAACCTTAATAACGGGGAGCATGTCCGAGGCGCTCAAACGGTGCTCGGAGGCGCGTCCCCGTGCTTGGGGCAGCACGGCCGCCTCTGCCGAGGGGACAGGAGCACCGCCCGGCTGGTCCCCCCCGCAGCGAGCACCCCAGTAGCTATTTCCCGCATTCACCCCCAAACCCCCTGGCTCTACCCCACCTCTGTGAGGTCCCGGCCACGGCGCTGACAGCAGAGGCGGGCATCACCCCGGAGGCTGCACCGCAGCGGGGTCGCCCGCCGGCTGCCTGCTCCTGGGCGGCCCCGGGACCCCGCGCCAGCCCCGGCGCCCACGGGCCGGTCCTCGTGGTCCCGCAGCGAGCCCCACCGTGCGTGAGCTCCCTTCCATATGGGAGCAGCCAGCGGAGCTGCCAGCTCCCAGCTCCAGCACTTGCAGCTACATCTGGAAACTCTTCTCACCCTTAATTGTTCTTAATGCTTTAACACGCGGAGTGACTAATAAGACACTAATTGGGCGGCGTTAGCAGCGAGAGACGGAGTGGGGAGCGCGGCTGGCAGTGCCCTCTGCGCCGAGCCGGCGCTCTCCCAGCCACTTAGCTGCCGGTGTGCCGCAAGTGTCATAAATCACTACAAACCCAAGCGCTTTTCCCTTCTCGGCCTCTCCCAGAGCAGCGGGAAACCCGCCTCCAGCAGCGGGGAGAGCAAAGAGCTGCAGATTTTAGCTCTGCCTCGTGGCCACCTGCGCCCCGGGAGCAAGGGAAGAGAGGACGCGGGGTCCTCCCTGGCAGGGACATCCCGCACGCCTCCCCCCCCGCGAGCAGAAAGGCACCCAGTGGCTCCGCGACCCCCATCGCTCCCCTCGGCACCCAGCCCAGGGGTGCCGAGTCCTCACACCGCCGCTGCCGCTGCCGTCGCCTGCCCCTGCCCGCCCGCAGCTCGTCTGCCGGGCACCACCGGGACGGGCTCCCGCTTGACGTCGCTCGCGGCGAGCAGACGCGAGAGCAAGCGACGAACGGCCACGGGGAACGCGCCCGCTCCTGGGTGATTTATGGCAGCGGCCGCTGCCGCCGCGGAGCTGGGGCGGAGGACGCCCGCGTTTGGGCCCCTCCTGCGCCACGGAGAGCCGTGGGGTGACGGCCCCTGGAGAGCCGTGGGGTGACGGCCCCCCGCTGCCGGGGCTGCCCGGTCCTCGGGGCCAACCCGCCCGGGGAGCTTCCCCAGGGCTGCCAGCCCTGCCTGCACGTCTGCCGGCAGCACCGCGCTCGCTGGAGCTGCTCGACAGCGGGAAATAGGCACAAATCTTGTTACACACTGGCTAAGCCTCCCTGGGCATGTTTTCTATAAATCTCTTGGAATTTATTATATGATAACTAGCCTGGAAAAGCTAAATTAAATCCACAGCCAAGAAACTGACTTTCAAGTGTGACCTAATTTACTTGCTCGGAGGGGAGGGAGGGAGCGGGGATCCCGGTGCCAGTCATTCCCGGGATGACCTCCCCGTGCAGCCGCACACCCCCGTCCTCCTCCTCGCTGTGACTTTGGGGACGGAGCTGCGCAGCCTTTCATGTCTGAGCGGATCTCGCACTCCCACTCGCGGGAACGACAGCGCCTCGAGGGCTCCCCTGTCAGGTGTTTCTCCACTGCTCATCTTCAAGCCTTCCTTTAAGGAGCGCTCTCCTCCGGGGGGGCTCCGGCAGGTTCGGGGATGGCGGGGAGCGTCGGCGCAGGGGCTCCGCATCGGCGCGTTCCTCCATGCTCCGGGCTGCTCCCCGCTGTCCCAGCAAGCTCGTGCACGGCACCTGCACCCTCGTTTGAGGTTCGTGGCCGGCAACCCAAAGCCTTCGGGCAAGGCCCCAGCGAGGAAGATGGCTCGCAGGGAAGGGAGGTTTTAAGGGCAGAGGAGAAAGCAGCAGGGAGAAAATCTGGCTGGGAAAGAGGCCCGGTGGCCAGGGCACGGGCGAGCCCACCTTTCCCCAGGCACCCAGAGAGGGTCCTGGCGGCAACGGCTGCGCCGGCCCGGCCAGACAAGGCGCGTTCCCCCGGGACGGGCACCTCCCTCCCCACGCAGGGGCACGGCACGCGTCACCACCAGGTAACAACCCGACTCCGGGCTTCCGGGAAAAGCAGCGCAGCCCCAGCCCCGAGACCCGTACGTGCCCCAGCGCAGCCCAAGGCTCCAGGAGAAACTCCCAGTGCTCCCGCTCTGAACAGGGCGCACGGAACGGGCCGGCTCCGGCGCATCACGGTGCTGTGGGGCAGCCCTGCACGGCCTCTCCTCCCCCGGTGCTGTGGGGCTCAGCCCCACGCTTCCCCCTCCGGCAGAGGCTGGACGGGGCCGCGCGTCCCCCTTGCCGCGCCGTCCCTGCCCACCCACTGGGCTCGCGCGTTTGCAGGAGCGGGTCGCAGGAGGCAGGACCGCGGCGCGGGCGGCGCGGGCTGGGCCCGCAGCAAGGGCGACGTGGGCAGAGCGGGACCGCGGTGCTCTGGCAGACCTGGGGGTGGGCTCGGGGCTGGCACGCGGGCGCGTGCTGTTGTTCTGGAACGGAGTGCACTGGCAGAGCGGCATGTGGGAAGCTTGCATAATAGTGCCAGCCCACACTACGCCTGCTCCTTCCCAGCATGATCAGCCCCTCGCTTTCATGAGCAATAACATCCACCCAAAGTTTTCTAAAAGACAAAAAAAAGCTTCAAGGTGATACGCAGAGCTCAGCTGCCTTTGCTGCCTTCAAACTGATTAATGCAGCTGGGGAAATCCATCTGCACAGCCGCTTCGCAGAGGCGAGGCTTCTCTAATCCCCCACTCAGGATGACCCCTGCCCCAGCCGAGGGACAAGGATTCTCAAAATCCCGCTCCCTGTTTGATGATTTCCGAGCGCGCACCGGGGGCCGAGCAGAGGAGCTGGCACGCGGCGGCAGCAGCACCGCGAGGCGGGGACGCGCGGCTCCCCAGCGCCGGGAGCCCCGCGCTGGCCAAGCCGGCCGGCGATGCACCGCTCCACCGGCACCCGCTCCCGCCCGGGCGCTCCCCTCTGCTCACGGCAGCTGGGGGTCCCGGCCGCGGGGTCCCCCCAGGAGCAGCAGCCAGCGGGGCAGCGCGCCGGGAGCTGCGCGCAGTGGCGGACGGCGCCGTACGGCCCGTCCCCGAGCAGCGCCCGGCCCCGGCCCTCACGTTGAAAGCGCGGCTGTGACAGCGCTGCCGCAGCCCCTCCACGAGCCGCCTGCACCCTCGGGTACTCACGCACTGGGAGGAAACGGGGACGATGGCTCGTCTGGAGGAGAAAGTCACGCTGCCTTCGCTAGGTTTAAATTTTAACTACTTGTTAGGCTGGTGCGAGCTCCCGGCGCAGGCTGGTGTCAGCACGAGGCGGGCTTTTAGTCCGCGTAACGTGAACTGACAGGGACGGGTTCAAACCAGACCAAACGCAAACCACACAAGCCGCAGCGGTGGGTTTCTGCGGCACGGTCGGTGCCAAGAGCTGGGTCTTGGCGGGTCCGGCTGGGCTGCGACGCACAGGGCTGTGCGTGCGTCTTGCTCGCCCGCTCCCCTGCCCGTGCAGGGGGACCGCCGAGGCCACGCGTGCTCCGGGACCCCCGTGCTCCTGCAGCGAGCGGGAGGGCGATGGCCAGGACCGACCCCTGCAGAGCAGCAGGGAGCCCAGCCTGCGGGGCCAGACCGGACGCCCCCCACCCCCCGTCCCACGAGGACCGGAGCGGCCGCGGCTTCTCCCTGCGACGCTCCCCTTTGCCAGGTCATCTCACAAGAGCCTGGACCTCGGGCACTTGTGCCACCGCGGGTAGGCACGGGATCTGTTCCCAGTGCTGGTGCAAAGCACACGATGGCTGAATCACAGGCTGCTGCCCCAGGCACGGCCCGCGGGAAGCCGCAGCTTCATCCTCAACCAAAAACCATCTCCACGCCCCCCCCTACCTGGGCTGCACGGTGGGAGCAACGTACCTGGAGGCCGAGAGCAGGTACCTCGTGCTGCAGCTGCAGGCGGGAGCTCACGCTCGCATTCGCCCCTCGGAGCTGTCGGGAAGAGCCGTCGGGGTCTCACAGCAGCAGCTTCTCAGCCTGAAAGAGAGAGGGAGAGGCTCCAGTCCCATCCCTGTGTAGGCATCGCTGCTAATAACGGAGGAGGACACGGCAGAGCTCAGCGCCTCTGAACGCCACGGCTTCCAGGGACTCGCACGCCGCTTGTCCCACTCTTTTAACAGCACAATTATCTCACAGCTGGAGAGCAGCTTTGGAGCACGGCCCCGCTGCCCGGCACGCACAGAGGCAGCCCGGCAGGCAGGACCCTGCCCGCCGGCAAAGCCCCCCGGAGAGGGGGAAGCGTGTCCGGCGCTGGGGAACGGAGCTCGGCTGCGAGGGGTGCACGGCGGGTCCCCAGCCTGGGGGTCTCCAGCGGGACCACATCCCGGTCCCCACGCCGATGCGGGATGCTGAGGCTGGTCCTGCCTCCCCAGCGAGCACAAGCCCTGTCCTCAGCAGAGCGCACAGGATGGAGACAAGGAAAGGCCAAGGCTTCTTCTAAAGGGAAAAAACACCCCCCCGACCCACCCGTCCCCCCCCAAAGGCTCCTCAGAGGCAGCCCGCAGTCCCACGTCAATCTCAGCAGCTCTGGTTTGGTTTTCCCCGACCCAGGTTGAACAGGAGATAATTTAACAGCTTGTCCCCCATTGTAATGGGACTTTTTTTCCCTGCTCCCCCCCAGGCAGCCCATCCATCACGGCACCGAGCGGCGACGTCCACCCCGCGACCTCCGCCAGGCAGCCCCCCCACGTGCCGTGAGTTATGACGCCTGCACCGCGCGGCGGGATGGGCTCGGCGTGCTGGCTCTGCGCCGGGAGCCGAGATTTATCCCCTTGGCGGAATAGGGGGCAGAGGCCGGGAGATAAGTCACAGCGAAGCTGCAGGAGCGTCTCTCAAGGTCCCCCAAGGTTGGCTCATTAAAAAGCAAGGAGAAGAGGAAAGGAAAAAAAAAAAATGCCCGCAGTGGTGCGGCTCACCCTCCCGCCTTCAAATCAGCCAAACCCAAGAGGGAAGTGAAAGGGAGCCGGCAGCCCCAGGCCGGCTCTGCAGCAACCCCAGGGGAGGCTGCTGGCCGGGGCCACGCGAAGCCACCAGCATCCCCAGACACCCATCCCAGGAGGATCCCCTTAAACGAAGCAGCGCGGTGCCCGGACGGGGATGCCACTTCCCAGCGGCGCAGGAGCACGGCAGCCCTGAGGAAGGGGCGAGAGCGCCAGGAAGCAGCTGCCGGGCAGCCCAGCGCGGCGCTCGGACGCTGGCCGGGGAGGATGCGGAGGAAGATGGGCAGAGGGGTCCCAAACATGGCACAAAACTGCCCCTGCAGCTCCCAGGCCTCCCGCGGGAGGAGACGGCCAGGGCTGCCGGGCGGGCACGCTCCCGCGGCCGTTTCCATCGGCGCAGAAAGCCGGCAGGCGTGCAGCCCGCGGCTCAACGGTCGGCGGGTGCCCTGGGCCCCACATCTCGCCCTTCCCGCAGCCCCACCAGTGACACCGGTCTCCCGCTCTTCAGGCTCCAGCAGCCCGGCTGCCGAGCGGGGATGGACGCCTCCGGTGCCACGCGTCCCCCGGCCCCAGGAGCAGGCCGGAGCGCGCAGGCACGCCGGGACCCGCGCCTGCATTCGCCCGGCTCTGGGGCGCAGTCGTCGGGCTCTGCCGCAAAACCCAGGCACACCAAGCACGCTGCCGGGAGCGGACACCATCCCCACGACAGGAACCCATCACCGCTTTTGGGGAGAGACCACAGAAAACCCCCAGAGAAACCGTGAACAGCACAGAAACTCCCCAGCCTCCCCAAACTTGCTGGAATTCCCCTTCTGCCTCATTAGTCCTGCTCATTAGGCTCCGCTCCCGATTAGCACACAGAGCTAGAGCACAGCTCAGCACAACTTCACGCTCCCCAGCCCCTCCATCCCAGGCCCCTTCACCGTCGGTCTGTCGCAGCCCGCTCCCCTAACCCCCCGGCGCGGGAGCCCCTGTGCTGTCCTCTCCCGAAGGCAGCTGCTGCCGCAGCCCCTCTTCTCTCCGCCCTGGGTTATCCGAGTGTTACCAGGGACCGCAGCGGAGCTGGGGGTTCAGCGGGGACTCAGCTGTGCCGGCTCCCGAGGGGCTTTTTAACCACGCGCACATCTCCCCTCCGCTCACCCCCGCCGGCCCCACCCGCCGGCCGGCTGCCCCCCGGCACGCGCTGCCAGCCAGCCAGAGGACGGAGCGGGCAGCCGGGACCGGCACCTCCACGCTGCCCGAGCCAGCATCGGGCACGCCGCACCCCCGGGAACGGCAGCCGGCAAGCCTGGCTCCTCTGGGGAGCCGGCCCAAAGCAGGTGCCTTGGCACCAGCCGTATTTAAGCCTGCGAGGGAGCTGGGCGCGAGGGCTGGGAAGAACGTGAGGATCATCTCCTCCGAGTTCCTGCACCACACGGGGCAAAGAACTTCACCCCGAAATCCCCGAAATGGCAGCTCCTGCCTGAGCCCAGCTTCGCTCTCCAATCAGTTCCCCCAGGATTTCCGCAACCGAGAGCCCTCTCCCCCCAAATCCCAGCCCAGTGCTGGGCAGCTGGAGGCAGCACCCCTGGGTTCCCCCCCCAGCACCTCATCTCCAACACAACTCATTTAGCGACAGCTTCCGCGCTCGCATTGCTGGGCTTACCCAAGACCAAAAAAAACCCCGTGCACGTGTAGCGAGTGCGGGACGTGACAAATACAGGGAAAACCCGACAGCATCCCTAAGACAAGATGAACGCCGTAGTATTTTTTCAGCACCTTCTGCTTTCAAAAGCAAACCCGGGTGCGTGCGGGGGGACGGGGCTGGCGCATCCCCACCAGCGGCGCGGGACCGGCGGCAGCCAGCCCCGCTCCCGGGGAACGCGGTCCAGCCCCGGGAGGGGTGTGGAAGCGGATCGCCAAACCCCACGGGGCATCTCCCCCGGGAGCCACCGGGCTTTTACTACACCATAAAACATTGCGATTAGATCTACAAGCCAAGCCCCGGAAGGCTAAGAGGTTTTATCAAAGCCAGCAGCACCCCAGGGAGGAGACGGAAAGAGAAGGGCAGCTGCCCGCAGCATCTGCAACCCCAGGGCCAGCCCCAGGGCTGCGGTGCCGCT
Organism: Mycteria americana; assembly: GCF_035582795.1. Taxonomy (NCBI): domain Eukaryota; kingdom Metazoa; phylum Chordata; class Aves; order Ciconiiformes; family Ciconiidae; genus Mycteria; species Mycteria americana. The sequence goes on along the minus strand of NC_134380.1, from coordinate 13,967,210 downwards.
GCGGGGGTGCAGGACCGGGGCCGTGCCCGCTCATTTTCAGGAGACTGAGCCCCTGCCGCTGCCCCACGCTCCCAGGAGGACGCTTGGCCCCGGCCCCAGCCCAGCGTGGTCTGTCGGACTTCACCGTGGCACTGGGGTGACGGAGAAACCCCCCGTGGCGGGGCAGTGCTGGAGGAGACGGCGGGGGGGCTCTGAAGGCGAATACCCGTGCGATTTTTCCCTCGGTTGCAGAGGAGGGGGAGAGCAGAATTTTCTTTCAGCAGAAAACGCACTGAAGCAGCACTCTGAGCCTGTGCAGCCCGAGATACAGCTCCTGCTCCAGCCCAGATCAGGAGCTATTTCCCACTTATCTGCGCCGAGCCTGATATCTGTGCAGCAGAACACGGCACTTGGTAATAGGATTTTGACGCTGAACAGAAGATGTTTTTTCCCCGAGTCTCACTTACGTCACACCTGGAGGTATCCATGGCCATAGAGGTGACACAGAGGAAGGCTAAAGAGTTTCAACTCTTGCGCTGAGGGAGCAGCTTCTCCTTTAGCTGCAAAACAGCAGAATTAAAGCAATCTAATATTAGCCGCCCGCTTCGTGTCCCCGCTCCAGCACAGTCCTGGGGAGAGGAGGGAGAAGAGCACGTCCCTGCGGCAGCATCCCCGCAGCCCCGCTGACCCACCGGCCGCAGCCCCCAGCCCGCAGGGCCCCGCTCCTGCCCCCAGGCCCCCGTGGGAGCAGGCAGAGCCCTCGGGCCCCCGGGGCTGTGCCGGGGGCCGGAGCCAGCCCGGCCGCCCACCGCCGGGCTGGGGGGAGCCGGCGCCCCGCGGGCATCACCCGCTCCCAGCGCTCCCCCGCCCCGGGCTCCGCCGTCACCCGCATCCCGCGCCACGGGGACCACCCCCGCGCAGCAGCAGCAGCAGCAGCAGCAGCGCGGAGCCAGGCTCGGGCGGCGGAGCCACGCTCGCGGCTGCCTCGGGGAAAGGGGAAGAAGGCTTGTCACCTCCCTGCCACCCTCCTCCCCATCTGAGCGAGAGGAAGGTCCCACGCACCCCCGCTGCCGGAGCTGGGAAAGTCTCTGCCTGCCACAGACAAAACCAAAGGGATGGGAACCACCCCCGCCAGGCGCGGGTGACATCTCACCCGGGGGAACGCTGCCGGCGCGGCATCGGGGCTGTCGCCGCCTCCCACGGCGCAAACTGGGCGGACGAAGGGCACTTGCAGAAAAGCACCAGGCTGGCGGCTCCGAGCACCCGCAAGCAACGGCGGGGAGAGGGAAGCCCAGCCAAGGCCAGGCCGTCCGGCAGCGTGCCACGGCTGGGCTCCGGCAGGCTCGAGCGGCCAGGATGAGGGCACACGCGCTAAGAGGTGCACACAGGGCGCAAGCTGCTCGCAGGGCGCACGCTGCTCATGGGGCACATGCTGCTCACGGGGCGCACGCTGCTCGCAGGGCACACGCTGCTCGCAGGGCGCACGCTGCTCGCAGGGCGCACGCTGCTCGCAGGGCGCACACTGCTCATGGGGTGCACGCTGCTCGCAGGGCACACGCTGCTTGCAGGGCACACGCTGCTCGCAGGGCGCACGCTGCTCGCAGGGCGCACGCTGCTCACAGGCTGCACCGCGGCACTCGAGAAGCCCTGAACAGGCTGCGAGCAGGCACGGGCTGAGCAAGCCGGAAGGAAAGCGCTCATTAGGAGCGAAGCGGGGAGGCAACTCGAGGCGCGCGGGGAGCAGGATGCATCCTGCTCGTAGCATTTGCATTTTCCTAGCCCAGCTCCAGAGAGCAGGGAGTTATCACAGCCTTCGTAAAGAGCCTCGCTGTAGTAAAGGTGCATTGCTATTAGATAAAAGAGCCAGGAAAGAAGTGAAAGATGGGAGCGGAAGGAGAAACCATCTTGAACAAAAGGATGGAGAAAGCAGTCCTGGGAAGTGCCGCAGGAGCCGTCAGCCTGGGTCGGGGGACGGAGGGGACCTGTCAGCAGCCCCCGGCCCCCCTCGCCAGCCGGGAAGGCGGCCTGTGGGGCACGACCCCCCCAGGCTTCACAGCTCTACAGCCCTCCTGCAATTTTGTTTTCAATTTTGCAGTTAGGACCATCACCCTCTACCTTTTTATTCGTCCCCTGACGCTCCAAGGCAGCGCGGTGGCTGTGAGCAGCCGGGATGCTCCACCACCCACCTCCAGCCGTCGGAGCGGGGGCCCAGGCAGGGCTGCGGGCGCCTGCTCCCCCGGGGCAGCCCTGGGAACCCCAGGGGCTGGGGCACAGCTCCCACCGAGCCCGAGAACCGCTTTGCAGATGCACCCCGGCCCTCTGGCACGGCAGCGGTGCCAGCCCCCAATGTCCCGCACCGCCACGGCGAGCAGCCCCGGCACCGGCGGCGACGGCCAGGAGCTCGCCCGCACCCAGGGAAGCGGGTGCCCACGCCAGCCCTGGGCCAGCTCACCGGAGGAGCACCCGCGGCGCCCGCGGGGAGGGACGCACGGCACGGCGCAGGCGAGGCAGAGCAGCGGTGCCACCGAGCCGCGGCGGACCCTGTCCCGCACGGACGGCGCTCGGGCAGCACGGGCAGCGCGTGCCTCGGAGGCAGGGCGGGCACGAGCGCGGGCGGCACCTGCTGGGGGGGGACAGGGATGCCAAGACGACGGTTGCAGTCTGTTTTTCTGCACAAGTGCATTAAGTATTCTGCACAGCACTTTTGCTGTAAATCACTTCCTATTCAGGCTCACTGCTGAGGGTCTCTGAAGGTCGATTTTCCATGGTTATGACAACAAAAACTAAAATTGGGTCAAACCTGAAAGGTATTATCTTCCTCCAAGCTGCTAAATGCACAATAGTAATGAGGTTGGTTAAGCAATTCACCCACAGACTGCATTATTTGCTCTGAAGATGTATTAACCAGTTAAATGAGCGTGATAAGGCAGCTCTGCTTATTTCTCCCACCAGCCGCACAGAAGATCTGAGGTTCTGGGTCTCCGTATCCCAGCTAATAACCGAGACCACAGACACGCCGACAAAGGCGGCCGGCACCGCGCCGCTCCGGGCCAGGCTCTGCCCAGCCTGACCCGCAGGAACACAAAGGGAACTTTAAAGGCATCCAGCAGCTGAGAGCCATTTGAAAAAATAATTATACTTCCTCCCTCCCCTTTCTCTTTCTTCTTCTTAAATGCTCTCCCCCATCCAACCTCCTGATGACAGAGCACAAGCCCGCTGCCCGCCCCGGCAGGGTTTAGGCAGGGTTTAGCAGCAGCCCCGCTCGGGGACGGGGGTTTGTCCCCAGCAAACGCGCGGCCGACCCAGGTGCTCGGCGGCCGCTCCTGCCGCTGCCGGGGCGCGGGAGCGAGGGGTCAAAACCCCCAAAACCTGCCCGCCATCTCAGGGGGCTGCTCCCCGCGCGTTGGAGGACGCCTCGCAGCCGGTACCCGAGGGATGCCGGAAGCCACCCGCACCCACGCCAGAGCTCTCCGTACCCACCGCGGCGGATAAGGGGCAGCTGGGCAGGGGCTGCCCAGGGCACCCGCCTCAGGAGCCTCCACCCCAATGGGCAGCGGTGCCGGTTGTGAGACACAAAGCACATTTGTTTTTAAGGGATTTCTGCTGTTTTTCCTAAAACAAACACCCATTAATGTAAATATAACTGATGTAAACAAGCACGACCCTAAAATCCATGTGCAGCTGTATGTAACGGGGGAGAAGGAGGGAGGAGAAACACTTTAATTAATCCCTAAAATGAATGAGACGGAAAAACTCAAACTGCACGGAAAGCATCTGGTACTGCTGCAGAAAGGGACTGCCCAGGACACAGGGTCACGCTCTGCCACGTAACGCCGCCGGTGCCGCCGGGTCCCGCACCAGCCACCCCACGGCACCGGCCCACCGGTGAGAGAGCCGCGCCGCGGCCGCGCCACCCAGGGAGGGGAGACCGCGGCGGCGCCCATCCCACGTGCTGCAGCCCCGCAGCCCCGAGCTGGGCGCGCCGCAGTCCTGCCTGCCCGGCCGCTGGCTCCCCGGCTCGGCTCTGCTCCCGTGGGAGGCGGACGGAGCGATGTCTCGGTTCCCCCGTCCGTCTCCAGGCAGGCAGGGCGGCCGCCCAGCTCTCCTGGAAGCTGGGTACCTGCAGCCCGCGGCCCCCTGGTCCTGCCGGGCGATTGCCCCGTGCAATTTCGAGGAGTTTGTACGCGAAGGGGCTCAGCGGAGCTCTGGCCCCCGTGGGCCGTGGGAGCCAAACCCTCCCACCCCCCGCCAGGCTGGCTTCCACAGCACGGTGCCCGAACAGCCGCTAAGGGCAGCTCTTGGGGGGGGCAGCAGGTAGGAGGGCAGAGAACCCAAAAAGCTGGGTGCTCAGGGTGAGGGCTGTGCCCCTCGTAGCTGCCCGCGGGTCCCTGGCCCCGTTCCCAGCACAGGGAGGGTTTTCGGGGCGCGGAGGAGGCGCGTCCGCAGGACCTGGGCAGGCAGCCTGCCCCACGGGAGGAGGGGAGAGGGACCGTCTCCCGCCTCCCACCACCCGCAAGAGGGACCCAGCCACCAGCCGGGGAGCACGCGGAGGAGGCACGGAGAAAGCCTCGGTGTGTCTCTCCTGGTGATCCAGCTGGTGCTTTGCCAGGAGGAAGTAGCTGCATGGAGGAACGCCAGCACTTTCTAGCACAGAAGGATGAAGGTATCCTGAAGTGGGATCTGTGTTGACAGAAGCTCTGGGACCAGCACTACAACCTCCACGAGCCACCTCCCGGGTAACCAAAATACGGCTGCGAAATGGTACCTGAGGAACACGGGGGAGAGAGACCACGGAGCCGAGCCGAGGAGCTCCCAGAGGGAGGAAAAGGGCTGTTTCATGAGGCGGGCAGGGCTCAAACGGAGAGGCATCAGCAGATCTGCACGGCGTAAGGGGACGGCAGCGGTCCACCCGACGAGCTCCTCCCGGCCTCCACCCCAAGCCGCTGGTGCACCAGGCAGCTCATCGGGAGCAGCTGTTTGAAGCCAAACGCAAAGAGAGGTGGAAACCCTGGAAAGACAACTTTGATGCTCCTGCCCTTTTAAGGTCTGCAACTGCAGACCGCACATGGGATCTCCTGCTAAAAACAGAGCAGAGAGACGGGGCCCAGCCTGGAGCATCACCTCCAGAGCTCGGAGCAGGGGCTGCCCCGGGGCTCCGCAGCACGTGGCGAGTGGAGACACGAGGTGCCCGAAGCCACGCAAGGAGACCCAGTCTACGGCACCGGTGCCAGGGCCCCTGGCAGAGGGTAGAAGGTACCACAGGGCCAAAATGCCACTGCGCAGAGGATCCAAGACAGAAGACCGAGGAGACCTGTCTTGCCTCTGCCGGGCTCTGGGCAGACGTCGCCCAGGAGAGCTGTGGGCAGCATCAGCCAGCTTCGTTGCCCGCGACACCGCCCGCCCGGCGGGACGAGGAGAAGGAAGAGGGAGAGACCACACCTGAGGCTGGTGAGAAACCGAAAGGGCAGCGAGGACCCGAGCCAGCCCCCCGGTAAACCCACCGCTTCGCCCTCTCCTGCAGAGACCCCCCAGCCCTCGGCCCCCACACCAAGGGCTGGGACTGCACCACGCCGCCGTCCCGGCGGGGAGAGGCAGGAGGACCTGAGCTCTGCCGGCGCTGCCCTCCGCGGCGTCGGCAGAGGCAGGTTAGCATGCAGCCCGGCATCGCTCCCCAGCCCGACCGCGCCAAGCCCCTGCGAGCCGTGCAAGGTCCCCACGATCATTCCCGATTCCAGCAGCCTGCCTGTCTGCAGAGCCCTGCCTGCACCCCTGCCCTGCCCTGCCCTGCCCTGCCTGCACGCACACACCGGGCTCTCAAGGTAACACCTCGGCTACCCAGGGATGTGTTCATCAGATCCGTCCTGCTCCTCCTCTCCTTAAGGATCTTAAACCCTGCCCCTCGCCACCGGCCACTCTCTGGCCATATTTTAGAGAAGCTGCCTCATGATCAGCTGCTGGAAACCCCATGGGGCCGGGTGCCAGGGACCGGGGGAATCCCTAATTCTGGCTCGAGGGGGACTCCTGACCCCCAGCCGCCCCACGGGACGGCCGCCGCCCTCAGCCCCGGCACGCTGGCGGCTCCGACCGTGCTCACGCTCCGTCCCACACCCACGGCAGCCTGGGATGGGGCTGCAGTCCTGCTGCTCCAGGCCAGCAAGGTCCCGAGGGACCGTCCTTGATCCCAGACCTGGAGAGCGAATACACAATGCAGCTCCTCCCGGAGCAATGCCGACCACCAGCGCTGCTCCTCCAAGAGCTACAGCAGCTTTCCGGGTTCGCCCGCCAGCTGCGGCCCCGACGCAGCGCGAGTCGGCTGCACCGGCGAAACACGGGCACGTCACCGGCTCCAGTGCCCACCTCTGCCATGGCGGTGGAAGGCCAGCCCGTCCCGGCACAGCACTCTGCTCTGGGAAGCGCCAGCCCCTTTTTCCTTACCTTGGCGCGGCGTTCATGCTGCCGAGGCTCCTCGGCGACGAAGGCTCCGGGAGGGGCGGGCGGGACGACGGCACCCCCAGGACTCGCCCAAGCGCCGGTGCCGCGCAGAGCTCCGCACCTCGCCAGCCCTCCCGGCCGCCACACAGGCGTGCGGCTCCCGGCGCTGCCTTTGGAGCCGGCTGCCGCAGCACACGTGTCCTCCCCCCTGCCCTTTCCAACACCGCCGGTGATGGGAGGGAGTTAGAAATGCCAGGAGAAGCATTCCTCATTTTGAGAAGCCAGATCATCTGAAGACTGGCAACAGCCCAGAGCCCGGTGAGACAAGCCCCAGATTTATGACCAGCGTGGAGGGAGAGACAGAAGAGCTTTAGTGAACCTGGTTAAGACCCCATGGGAAAGCGACAGTGAGAGATCCGAGTGACCCGGCAACTCCACCTCTCCCTGGGAAAAACAAAAGCGACACAAGAAAGGGGCCCAAGGGCCCCAGGGACCGAGGGGAGGGGGCTGCCATGGGACGGGGCACCTGGGGCCAACGGGACACACACTGGGACACCGCACCCTGCTCGGGAAGCGGGGACCAGGCAGACGCCGGGACGGCAAAGCATCGCTGCTGGAGCACCCCGCGCTGCCTGCAGCACTGATCCAGCCTCCCCCCCTCCCCGCCTCCTCCTCCTCCTCCAGGGCTTCTTCCTCTCCTTCCCCTCTTTGTCATTCCTCTCAGCTCACGCCTCTTCTCTGCTCTCCTTCAGCTGCTCGCAGCAATAATCCAGGGCACTAACGCCCCGGCAGATTGCTCAGTGCCGCTCCCCGGCTGCTGCTGACCGGGGTTTTAACGACGCCCCCGGCCGCAGCAGGGGCCGATCCCCACCTCCGCCGGCTGCCGGCAAGGCTCCCCCCGTCCTCCTCCGCAAAACGCTCGCACCTCACGAGGCCCGGGCGCACTGCAGGGATGAGCGAGGAGCATCCGCCACCGCCGGGCTCATCTGCTCTCGCCTCGCGCCCGGGCTCTCGGCCACCCCGGGGACTCACGTAATCCCCCCCCGAGCCCCGGCCCCGCAGGGCTCCCCGGCCCCCCAGGACAGGCGAGCGCAGCCGAGGGCACCGATGCAGCAGAGCCGGAGGGGCCGCAGGCCGACGGCATGCCACGTATTCCTCGGGGACGGGGAAGGGACAACTGCGGCTCGGTGTCCATCAGACGGACGCTTCTCAAAGCGTCGCGGCACAGGGCTCTGCAGAGGCAGGGACCGGGCAGGGGACCGAGGGTCTGCCTGCCCGGGGGACGGGCAGCACCCTGGGCCTCAGCCGCGCACACGCCGGCATCCGCCAGCTCTCGGCACGGGCGCGAGCGCCCTGCCGAGGGCCAAAGCTACCAGCAAGAGCAGCGCAGGGTGCAGCGTGGGACGGAGAGCGCGGATCTCCTCCCCAGCGACAAGGCCAGGTATTGCGGGGAGCGGAGCTGCTGCTCAGGGGGACTTCATGAGGTTCCGCACGGAAAGCGCCGAGCCCTACCCCCAGAGCAGAGCTGGAGCGGCCGGGCAGCAGCGCGCTGCCGGGGGCAGAGGATGAGCCAGCAGTGTGTCCCCCCCAGCCGGCCCCGCCATGGCCCCCGCGAGGCCGCGTCTGGATCCCGCGTCCAGCTTTGGGCCCCCCAGTGCAGGGGACCGATGTCCCGGAGCGAGCCCGGCAGAAGGCCACGGTGACGGTCGGAGAGTGGAGCACGGGACAGAGACAGAGGGATGCGGAGCGCTCAGCCCGGAGAGGGGGAGGCTCGGCAGCACCGGGGGGGCTCCGGGGAGGACAGAGCCAGGGCAGGCGGCAGGGAGGGCAGCGGACCCCCATTTGCAATGTCCTATTGCCTCACCAAATCTCGCCGTCCACACCAGCAAAGAAATTGCAGAGGCAAGCAGCGGTCCCGGCGCAGAAAGCCCAGCAGCCACCGTCCAGGGAACGCAAAGCCAGGCCGTGCTAACTGCCGGCGAGCACGGGCAGCCGGTCCCCTGCCCGGCGGCACCGCGGCTCGGCGCTTGCCCCAGCTGCAGGGAGCAGCAGACGAGCCCGGGGGCGCAGGGGGTGCGGGGGTTACCCCCCGCAGCCTCCAGCCCAGCCTGACCCCCCACTGCCAGGCACGCCGCTCGCCGCCAGGCTGCAGGTCCCCGCGTCCCGTCCTTTAATTAACATTCCACACGTAAAGCTGGGATTGTAATTACTGCAACTGATTAACAGGCCGAAGGTAGCCCGTCTCCGAGGGAGCAGATTAGCAGAGGCTCTCTCGAGCTCCTACTCTCACCTCCGCACTGTCAGTGCATTTTAAGCAGGGGCCCGGTGCCCCCGCAGGCAGTGATTAATGGGCAAGCTGGGCGAGGAGGACAGGCGGTGGCTCTGTCCCCGCCGCTCTTCCCACGCTCCCGCCAGGGCAGGACCAGGATGGGACGGGGCTGCACCGGCCGGGGCCATCGGAGGGGAGGATGCTGGGCGGCGATTCCCAGAGCCTCCTCTCCCCGCTGCCGGCACGACCCCTGCCCAGGCACCGGCACCGGGACAAGTAGGACACGATTGCCAGGAACTCAAGGACCCTGTGCACGGAGAGGAGAGACCCCGCTCAGAGCCACAGAGCAGAGGGGAGACCCCCCAAGAGCAGCTCCCCGGCGCAAGAGCCAGCGGCGCGTGGGCAGGAAGCGATGCTGCCAGATCCCCGCCTGTTCTCACGTGTGCTGGTCGTGGGGCCGCTTCCCCGGGGTCTGGCTCTGACCCGGCCAGGGCAGGATGCTCCAGGCTCAGCCAAGCCAGGAGAGCCCTCGCCGCTGGGGCCGCAGCGCAGGGAGCTCGCGCCTTCCCCACGAAATGTTCCCCTTAACGAGCTATTCCAAAAAATTAAGCGGCCAGAGCAAACTCCCCTCGCCCTGGCTACTTGTCACCCCAGGATGCAAGTCACCGGACTGCTCCCACCCCCAGGTCTGCAGAACCGTGGGGCCAGGGAGACCTGTGGGGCCAGGGAGTCCCGTGGGGCCAGGGAGTCCCATGGGGCCAGGGAGTCCCACGGGGCCAGGGAGACCTGTGGGGCTAGGGAGTCCCGTGGGGCCAGGGTGTCCCGTGGGGCCAGGGTGTCCCGTGGGGCCAGGGAGACCTGTGGGGCTAGGGAGTCCCGTGGGGCCAGGGAGTCCCGTGGGGCCAGGGAGTCCCTCGCCTCCCGTCCCATCGGGGCTGCTTGCAGCACAAGGCAGAGGGAAGGGAGCCCAGCCCTGCCCCACAGCAGCCCCCCAGCACCCAGCCCTGCCCCACAGCAGCCCCCCAGCACCCAGCCCTGCCCCACGGCAGCCCCGCACTGGGACAGCCCAACTCCTCACCTCCCTCCGGGTTCCTCCTCCGGCTCTGCCCGTGCTGCTGGCGTCACCCGGCCGCCGAGTCCTGCCCCAGGGGTGTCACAGCCGCCTCCGCCGCCGGGCAGAGCCGCGCCAGCGCTCGGGACGCGCGCCCCTTCCCCCGCAGGGCCGAGCCCGGCCTGCGCCGCGGGTCCGCTGCCGCCCAGCCGCAGCCCCCCAGGCCAAGCAGCTGCTTGGCCGGAGCCCCCCCGCTTTTTGGATGTGAAGCCACGTGAGAACGTCCCGCGAGCGTCCCCAGCTCGCCCCTTCCCGGCTCACCCGCGGCTTCGGACCCCGCGCTGCTCATCCACGATCAGCCCGGGGTGCGCGAAGGGGAGCCGCCGGCAGGAGCGCGCCCAACGCGACGCCAGTAATTACAAGCAGATAAGGCTATCAGCTGTAATTAACCGCTATCCACGGGCAGAGCGCTCGGCTGCAGAGACTTGCTTCCCTTCTTTTCCCCAAGACTGCAAAATAAATTATCCCGCAAAGTTAGCAGAGGCTGAGCTATGGAAACAATTAAACAAAAATTAAATCTAATTCATTTATACTCTGAGCACAAAGTGGATAATGTGGGGGTTTTCTTCTCTCTCCTCTCTTTGCCTTGGTGTTACAGAGGACTATTATGGGAAATTAATCACGGGGAAAAGCAATGAACGTGATCTATCGCTCTTTAAAAGTGCACTGTAGTGATTATATAAAAATCTATTAGAGAGGCCAGGAAATAGAAGAGTGACACCATTTAAAAGGAAAAAGGAGACGGGGCTGGTGGCAAAGGGATCGATTGCTTAACAGACGGGCCTGTGGCAGAGGGAGCGGGAGGAGGGCAGGCCTGCGCTGCCGCAGCCCCCGGGGTGGCCGTGCAGGCCGCGGCCAGCCCCCGCGCCGGGACAGCTTCGGGGGACGCAGCGGGAGCCCGGGGCTGCACGCGGCTGAACGGTGCTGCGCTCCGCGCCCCGAAAACGCAGCCCAATGCCCCACAGCGGAGCTGGGGCTGCCGCCGCGGGACGGGCTGGCCCCGCGGGGCCGGGGCTCGGAGCTCCCACCGAGCACGGCCCCACGGTGCCTGCCGCCAGCACGGGCACGCCGCGGCCGCCTACGCCTCCACGGCTCCAAGGTTTGCCACGCTCGCAGGTGCTGCACAGGCCCTTTGCCTCGGCACGTCCTCCCGTCTCCTGGGGGCTCTGGCACTTGCCGGGGGCTGCGGGGGAGAGAGCCCAAAGCCTGGGTGATGGCCGGAGCAACATCAAGCAGCCAGCTCTGGGGTGCGAGGACGCCCGTGGGAGGGAACGGCACGGCACCGGCCGAGCGCGGCTGTCCGGCCATCGGCCGCCAGCAGAAGATGCTGAGGAGAGCGCAGTGCCAGCAACACCGGCAGCGGCCCCAGCAGCGGACAACCGCCCCGCCTGGCACAGCCCCAACGCCCACCCCCCCGCGGGGGTCCCGGCCGGAGGCAGCACCAGCAGCTCACGGACCCCGGCAGGCTGGGGCAGAGCCGGGGCAGAGCCGGGGCAGAGCCGGACCCGTTCGGCCGGCTCTGGCTGCTCCTCCACGGACACGGCCCTGGGTTTCGCTGCCCGAACAAGCGGCGCTTCGGCCCCTTCTGCCTGCACAAGGACGGCCGCCCCTGCGCAGCTGCAGCACCGCATCACACCCCCTCGTAGCTCGGGGGGATCCCGGCGCTGCCCCCCCATCCCAGGGGTCCCCAGGAGAGCGACCCCCATCATTAACGACGATTGCGAGAGCAGACCCTCGCTGCACCGGCAGTAAACACGGCCGGCCCCTGCCCAGCCGCCCCCAGCACTGCCGGCCCCCAGCGCACGCTCGGCTGTTTAACGGCTGCGATAAAGCCTTCGCCGAGGTAGATTCCACCATAAATCCCGGCCCGCAGCAGGGCCAGCCCCGGGCCAGCCTGATGCTTTAACGACACCGTCAATCCCCAAGGAGCCCGAGGCGGAGCGGGGGGACGCGTGGGCTCCAGCCCCGGCACGCAGCCAGGCAGGGGCTGACCCCCCGCTGAGGGGGCCAGGGCTGACCCCGAGCCCGCAGGAGCCGTCCTGGGGCCGGAGCCGCCTGGGAGGCGACGGGGCGTCGCTCTGAGGGGCCCAGCGCGGTGCCAGCGGGTGCCGCACCTCGGGGCTGAGGCTGCGGTGAAGCGGCGGTCGGCCGCTCATCTCCGGGTGCACGACGGGCAATCCCACGCCGACGGGCAATCCCACGCCGACGGGCAATCCCACACCGACGGGCAATACCCACGCCGACGGGCAATACCCACGCCAACGGGCAATCCCACACCGACGGGCAATCCCACGCCAACGGGCAATCCCACACTGACAGGCAATCCCACGCCGACAGGCAATCCCACACCAACGGGCAATCCCACACCGACGGGCAATCCCACACCGACGGGCAATACCCACGCCGACGGGCAATCCCACACTGACAGGCAATCCCACGCCGACGGGCAATCCCACACCGACGGGCAATCCCACGCCGACGGGCAATCCCACGCCAACGGGCAATCCCACACTGACAGGCAATCCCACGCCGACGGGCAATCCCACGCCGACGGGCAATCCCACGCCGACGGGCAATCCCACGCCGACGGGCAATCCCACACCGACGGGCAATCCCACGCCGACGGGCAATCCCACGCCGACTGGCTCGCCCACAGCTGCTGCGGCCTCCTGGGACCATCACCCCTGAACCAACAATTACAAACTCTCCACTTCTGTATTAACGCAGGCAAACGCCTTCATGCAGATTTAATGGAAGTTTCTCCTCCCCACCAGGGGAATGGAAGCCAAACACGCCACTCTCCCTCCAATGCATCTTTTCAATGATTTGGAAAAAAAAAGTGGAAAAAAGCCCCCTTTGATCTCAGCAGCCCATTTGTTTAGCCCATGCCGGGATTTAATTGAGAAGGGATGTCCTTGAATAAATGCGGAGATGTCCTCGCTCCCCGGGAAGTCTGCTGCGAGTTGTGCAATCCACTGTATGAGGTGTTCTGCTCATCCGGGGATGTTCTGGGACAACGCAGCCCCAGGGCCGCTGCCGCGTGTTGCCCATCCAGCCCCTGCACCGCTCATCACCGGGCACCGCAGCGGCGAGCAGGCCGCCGCGCGACGGGCGAGGGAGGCGCCGAGGCCCGAGGGACGGCTGCTCCCAGGGCCAGGGGACGCCGCTCTGCCGCCAAACCCAGCGTGGAGGGGAGGTGGGGGGCCGGCTCCCCACGGCCACCGGTGCCCCCCAGGGACGCGTCCAGAGGCTGGAGCAGCCGCGCACCCCCGAGCCTGGCGGGACGAGGACCGGGGCTTGCTCGGCGCTGGCAGAGGGGCTGCAGGGGGGACAGGGAGAAGCCAAGTTACGGCACGACAGAAGGCGGGGGGCAGCCTGTCCCTGAGAGCTGGCCCTCGCGCCCGGGGTGCCGGCACCGTCCCCTGGCAAACGCCTTCCACGCTGCCAGGCTTGGCAAGAGAGGAGGAGCCGCAGCAGAGAGCTCGTCAGCCCCGGCGGGGAAGTCGGCATCGCCGGCCGCAGCAGGCAGCTTCCTGCTCATTTCCTCCCAGCCTGCCTGCAGGCTGCCGGCCCCTGCCAGGGCTGAGCACCCCGGTCCCCGCCATCCCTCTTCTGCCAAGCCCCTCCTGGCAAGAGGCAAACGCATTCCTCCGGCCCAGCCCGGCTTTTAGCAGCCACAAAGCCTCGAGCCGAGGAAGGGAACCGGCCCTGGGGATCACCCTGCGCCTGCACACCTCCAAGGAGAACCGGAGAGGGGCAACCAAGGCGGGCAGGGGGTCCCTTGGCGGTAGCACTGCGCCCCCAGATTTGGGTCTTCCCATCTCCTGCCCCCCTGCCCCTGCCCAGTGCGGCCGGTGTCAGGCACTGATGTGCCGGCACCCTCCTCCTCCTCCTCCTCCTCGGCGCAGCCGTGTGGGTGTCTTTCCACCGTGCGGCTCCTGCCGCAAGGCTCCCTAGCTGGGGAAGCGCCGTGCTATTTTAATCCGGCACTCTCCCATCCATCCCAGCGAGCCTGGCTGCGAGCGCGGCCCCGGGAGAGCTCTGCCCCGGCGTCCCCGCAGCCGGCCGAGGACGGAGAAACGCCCCGAGGCTGCGCTCGACGAGGAGGGGGCTGGAGGGCACCAAACCCGGGGACAGGGATGGGTGCAGCTGCCACCTCGGCCCCCGCACCGCCGCCACCAGAGAAGCTGCGAGTGCAAAGCTGCAGCTGCGGGCGGAGGCGTCCCCCTTTTCCCAGGGACCGGCTGCACGCGGCGTGGGACAGGGAGCAGGACCGGGGGTGTCCTCGGTCCCGCCGGACAGGAGCAGTGATTCTGACCGTGGAAGGGAATTAATGGCGACAAAGGCGAGCGCGGGGAGCTGCAGGAGATGACACGGGGAATTCCCGGCTCATTAAAGCATTGGCATCCTTCAGCCCACGGTCACCGCAGCTCCTTGTCTCCTCATTTGTTAAAGTCCTTGTCCTCCCCTTCCCCAGGAGACCCGCGCTCAGCTCCACAGCCATCCCACAGCCGTCCCGCCAGCCCGTCACCCCCGCGGCCGAGCCCCACCGCCGGCACGTGCCGGCGCAGAGCCGCGGGGTGCCGCGACCGGGGGATGCTGGGTCCCCGCGTGGTGCCCGGGCCGCAGCTGCGCCTGGAGAGCGCGGGGTTCTGCGGGCGGAAGGGGAGCAGGAGAGCTCTCAGCCCCTGGACTCCGCTGGCTGAGCTGCGGCTAAAGGCGAGCTGATTAAAGCAATTAGGATTTTAAATAGTAACATCAGAGTGGCTCATCAGCACTGAAGAGGCAGTCAAATGATGAGTCTGAGGATCCTATTTAGGGATCTCAGTTGGCTGAAGATCCTAAGCGAGGCCCCGAGGCTCCCTTGCAATGAGAGGGGTCCAGCCGGCCGCCCAGCACAGGGGGGTCCCGGGGACCCCACGGACCCCGCAGCCTCCCCAGCGCCCGCCCGGGCACGTGGCGCGGCCCGGCCGGGGGTGCCAGCGGGGACGGCCCCGTGCACGCAGCCAGCTCCGTGCCCTGCCTGCGGCCACAGCCAGGGAGGGGACCGCGCGGCAGGGCCACCCTGTGGCACCGGCGCCCCGGGCACCCAGCGCTCCCCAGGGCGGCTGTGCCGGGCTGCGTGGCACGCCAAGGACCCCCGGCTGCCCGCTCCTCCCTTTCCTTAGGCTTGCTGTTTATCCTCTCTAATGAAGGCTCTGGGAAGAGAACGTGGAAGGAATTCAGCAGCGCTGCTCAGGAGGCAGCTCTGCACACCAGCAACCAAAAAGCACCTTTTGCAACAGATAAAGCACAACACAGACATTTTGTCTGCTTGGACTCAAAGTCCGATATGCCAGAGATTTAAGGCAGTCTGGTGGGAAACCCGTCTATTTTGGTGTATACGAATCTCCAATCACAAAGGAATCTGGACACAAATACAGATGCAGGAACAGCACAAACAGCCGTGAAATGCTCCCTACCCTTCCCTCTGCTCTCCGATTTCCTACACTTGCATTTGTTCCCTGCTGTTGCTGGCTGACTCCAGGGTGCAGACGGGTGCAGCGCCCAGCCCAAGCGCCTGCCGGGCCCAGCGCCTGGGGACGTGGCCCCCAGGGACGACGGGAGCAGCGGGGACGCCTGCAAGGAGCTTCCTAGCCCCGTCCCGATGGGCGCTGCAGCCCGGACCGGGCTGCTGCTCCAGACCCCCTCGTCCCCGCTCCCCCGCCCGCATCCCAGCGGGACGGCATCGCCGCGGAGGGGCTCGACGTCCCCAGGCTCCCGGGCTCGCCGGGCCCGGGGACACGCGGCTGCACGTGGCGCCGCGCCGGGCGTCAGAGGGACGGGGCCGATGCCGCACCCGGGGCGGCGGCGACAGCTCACCCGCAGGCAGGGCAAAGAGCCACGGCCTCGCAGAGGGGCAGGCAGGGCCGGCCAGCGCAGGGGAGCACGACGCAGGGCTGGACCCGCTCGCTCGCGGCTGGGGGAAAAAGGGAAAAAAGAAAAGGGCAGGAGTGGGGAGGGGAGGGCAGGAGCTGCAGCCTGAGTACAAGCCACTTGTCGACTTTCTTGCAAGCTCCAAGATGCTGTAGGAGGGTACTGGCACAGGCATATTACATTTATTTATAGGCATTTCTGTGGCACTCAATTAAATGCTGTGGTGGAGATATTGCAGCGTGAAGAGTATTTAGAGCCGTTTAACACCTCTTAGTCGGCAAAAGCCCATCTGATTCCCGCAGCGAATTGGGAAAGTGCGCATAGCAAGGGCAAAAGCAAGGAAGACTGCCCTTTCCCAACCCCGTCTCCACTTGTGAAGAGAGACGGGATCGCTGCGCTCATGGCAGTGCATCCGCGAGCCTTGCGCGACGCTCCGCTGCTTCTAGGTCAGCAGGCGAGGGACCGGTGTCCCGCAGCAGGACACGCAGCAGGACGCGCACCCCCAGCCCGCCCGGCCCCGGCAGAGCTGCTTCCCTCCACCCCCCGGGGCAGGCAGGGTGCTAAGCCCCCCGGCAGGACGGCCAGCCCCGCTGCCCGTGGGCCCTGCCCGCGGGGGGTACAGCAGGGCTCCTGCCCGCCGCGCTCCCCAGCATCCCCAGGTGCTTCCCACGCCCTGGGAAAGGACGGGACCTGCCCACAGAAGGGCACGGAAATTCCCGATGCTCAGGAAAGGCTCTTTCACAGCCTTCACTGGGTTTCTATTAACCGCTCTGCAAAACCTCACTGCAACTTATCAGGATGGCGAACGGCTGAGCCAGTAAATCTCTAGATCTCAGGAAAGCCGTTGGGGGAGAGAGTTCAAAGGAAAGGCTGACAAGTGCACGCCAAGGTTAGCTCTAATTGCACCGCTGCAAATTCACCGGTGGCACTTTCACCCTCTGATCTGTTCGCTCCCCGCTCCCGCTCTGCCTGCAGCGCTCGGCCTGCCCGTCCCCCGGCCGCGCAGCTCCCAAGCGCGGGGGAAAGACGTGCGACCGTCCGGCCTCGTGCCCCCGCCGCTGCTCGCCAGCAGCAAGCTCAGGCCACGCGACGGAAGCGAGCGAGGGTGAAACGCAGCCGCGGGGAGACAACCCGGCCCCAGGCGATGCCAGCGAAGCACCGCCAGCCCCTGGGGCTGCTGCTGCTGCCGCCGCCCCCGAGGAGGAGCCCGTTCCCGCAGGCTCTCCCACGCCGTCCCCCCGGTGCCAGGAACCCCGAACCCACCGGCACCCCGGCAGCGGCGGCTTCGCTCCAGCCGAGCGCGTGCAGGAGCCCACCGAGGCTGCTCCCGGAGCGCCAGCGCCGGGCGGCAACACCACGCGCCTGCACGGGAGATGCCCTTCCTTCCGCTCACTGACGGATCGGCAGAGCCGCAGCCAGCGGAGCAGCGAGCATCATCCCCCGACCAGGGGCAGGACGGGGCCGGCGGGCGCGGGGCGGCGAAGGCTCTGGCCAGGGCTCGCCCCACCGGCTGCTCCCGCGCGCCCGGGCTCATGTCGCTTGCAAATGGATGCAATTAAGTTGATACTGCAGTGGGACCGTAATTGCCGTTTCCTTAGCTTGGCAACACGACCCCGGAACCCCCCGTTATACTAATCACTGTCAAACGAACACAATCGCAGAACGCATAAAAACCTGGTGTGCTTCATGGTGAAATATAACACCGCAGAAGGCTGAACCGTGCCGTAAATCTGCTTAGCACTTAACACTGCCTGCTAAATGGCCCCGCTTAATTATAGCTCTATAAACATGACTTTATAGCAATATCAATACAGTCAAAAATCAATCCCGCTGATGGACAAATGGACAGACTCACGTCCTGCTGACCCCAGGGCCAGGCCACCGCCGCTCCCCGGGGCACGGGGCGAGCCGGGCTCCGCGCTCCCATGGCTCGGACACGATGCCGGCGGATGTGCCGCTCCCCGGTGGCTCGGCCCCGCTCCTCGCGCCCGTCCCGGGCACGCCGCGACTCCGCTGGACACCGTTTCCAACCTGCCCTCGCCCAGCGCTGCTGCCGGAGCCGCAGACGAGACATTAGCATTACAACCCACACTGATCTTTGTCAATTATGCTACAGTATTTGAGCTCTAACCAGCTTTAAATTGAATCAGGACGAAATCATCAGTATAAAAAGAACCCGCACCAGCCTTTCAATTCCAGCACTGGGAAAAAAAAAAGTTATACATCTCATAATGGCCTTCTACCCCATAATGAACAGGAAAAATAAATTAGATTCCCAGCTAAGGGTATATTTATACAATTTCATTATGTGCCCATGAGCAAGTCTGGTTTTCACCAAGATAAAAATGAGCTCTCAGCAATGCTCGTACTAAATAAATGGAGTGATTTAACAGCTTAACAAGGAGCGCGATAGAGGGGTTGAGGAACAATGTCAAAAATGGAAAATAAAAATAAAAAAAAAAAATTTAAATGCTCGCATTTCTTGCACCACGCTAGAGTTGCTGGGCCGGACTCCACCCGCTGCCCGCGCCCGGCGGCTCCGGGAGCGCTCGCGGGCTGGGGAGCCGGGAGACGGTGGCACTGGCACCGCGGGCGCATCCCCGGGCCGCGAGCACGTGGCATCCCGCCCCACTTGGAGCAACACCGGGGAGACGCGTTCCTACCGCTTCATCTTCCGGCTGATCAACGTACAAGCGATCCCCGCGAGCCAAAAACCAAACATCAGGTCCCTCTCCCTGCTGGCTGCCAGCGGGGCAGGAGCAGGTCCCGCTCACTCCCTCGCTGCCACGCCACCCCCGAGGGTGCCAGGGCCACGTGCGCTGGCTGCCCACCCGAGCAGCGAGGATTTTTGTGGCAGCTTTGGGGCTGGGAAGGGATATTTGCAGCCTGGAAGCTGCTCCCAGACTCTGAAACATTCAGCTCAAGCAAGGCTCCTCTCCCAGCGTCGCCCAGCGGGGAGAAGGACGGCAGTGGCCCTGGCTGCCCGTCCCGGCAAGCTGCTCCCACGCCCGGCCGCCAGCACTGCCCTGCTGACGGACTGCGGGGGTGCAACACGCTCGCCATGGGGAAGAGGCACTGAGCTCACCGGGAGCTCGCCGGGAGCTCGCCCGCTGGGCCCCACGGCGGGTCTGCAGGCAGCGCTGCGTGGCTACGGCACGGCGGGTGGCGGGGATGAAGCAGCCCCAGCCCCATCGCCCAGCACGTCCAAGCCCCTCTCCTCCAGCGCTGCTGCGCGCGCAGCCCGTGGTCCCTTCCAGCCAACTCCACCAAACCCGGAGGGAAATTGCCAATCCCTTCCTCCGAGCGCAGCCTGTTTAATCAACCTCCTGTTACCCAATTCGGCCGTGAGCCGAAACCCGGGCTCGCTTTTCCTGCTCCGCTTTCAGCCTTTCCGCTCGTGGAGGCAGCGGCGCGCGTCCCCCCGCGCCCCGGTGGATCTCCCTCGCACGCAGCCAGGAGGGGACCCGGCCAAGCCGCCCGCGCGGGCGAATGGAGGAGTCTGGAGGAGCTTCTTGCCCTTTGCAAGGTTATCTGCTCCTGGTGAAGGCTCCTCCATCCCACCTTCTGCCACTGCTGAAAAGAGCGTGTCAGCTCCCCCCGGGCCCCCATCCCAGACCACACATCCATCTGGGCTCAGCATCGTGTGTCTTCTCCAGCACAGTCAGGCTGATCCTAAATCCATAACCCACACTTGAATAGCTCATCCATTTAATGGCAGATAGCTGCCAGCAGGCAAATCTGTCCTCTCAGCAGCAGCAAAACCAGAGCTAAGCAGTTGCCTTTTTTTTTTTTTCCTCCCCTTTTTAAATCAATTGTGAGGCCACGTGGTGCATCGGAGTGATCTGGAGACCAGGAGCCATCTCCAAGACAGAGCTGGCTGGCTTGGCTGCGTATCACAGCTCTCCTGCCACAAGGTGACATTTCCCCCTCCATCCTCCCTACTCCAGGGAGCCGGGAGGATTAATAGTTCAACAGGGCTTTGGAAATATGTGTGCCGAGAGTTATGAGCCTGATTCATAATAGGAGTTCCCTCCCCTGCTACAGAGATTAATCACCGGTGCAAGTGCAAACACCGTTTGGGCTCAACCGTCCCAACACGCGGCGCAGCCGGAGCGGAGGGCAGAGGAGCACGCTGCCGGCTCGCCCCGCGCCGCTCGCGCCCGCTGATGGGGCTTTGCGACGCGCGATGCTGTGGGAGCCTTTTGTCTGCGCCTTTACCTGGAGTATTACGGAAAAATAAATTTGGTGGGGAAAGTATCAGTTCAAAGCTACCGGGCGCTGCAGGCAAAGAAGGCGCAAGCCCCGGAGCCCGCCCGCGCCGCCCGTCGTCGGGAAGAATTACGGGGCAGCCCTGAGGAAAGCTCTGCTCCAGCCCTCCGCACTGGAGACCGGAGGAACTCGGCCCATACAGGCACAGGCTGGCTAACGGCCGGTTTATCCTGAAACACCTTAATAAATGCGGCGAGAGCCCAAAATCGTCTCTGGAGGAGCCGTCCCCCTCTCGGCCCCTTGGCTGCGGGAGCAGCGGGGCAGCTCCCGGGGGGACGAACGCTGCTCCCGGCCGCGCGCTGCCGGGCCGCTCCCCTGCCCGACGGGGAGCGGTGGCTGGGAACCCCGCAAACCCAGCCCGGCTGCTCCCGCTCGTGACCCCACTGCGCCCCAGCCACGTCCTGGCTGCTCTGCCCCCGGCGCAGAACCGGGTGCCTGTGCCCCGGCAGACGCGGGCAGAGCTCTCACCAGTTAAACCAGCCCACCCAGGGAGGGGACGGAGACCTCCTTCCCCAGGAGGGCAGGGGCCAGCCCCACAACGCAGTCCCGGCGGCTCTGCAATTGGTTCCTCGTGAGCCTCCGATATAAATAATGGCCAGGTAATTTTTAACACGGTTTTACCCAGCCCCAACCGGAGCAGCTTCCCAGGTTGCTGGAATCCTTTACAACCCCCTGAAGGATCAGCAAATGATTTTTCACTCTTTCCTTTCGATTCAAGAGAAGGAGAGGGATCTCGGCTCAATAGTAATTAGAGTGAACTGCAGCTTTTAAGCAGTCAAAGCTCATGTTACCACTGAGACGCAAGAATGATCTAATCAGACACCGGGGTCAGATAACCAAAAAAAAACCCCTCCTTCAGGAGAAGATAACAAGTCGCATCTGCCCCGAGCTGAGCTGCCCGCCCTGCCCGCGGCCGCTGGGCCGGGGGGGATGCGGGGAGGGGGCGATGGAGAGCGCAGGGCAGCGTGGGGACCCGCACGGGGACCCAGACACGGCGGCAGGAACCCGCCCTCACCTCCACACGGCGCTCAGCCTTCTTCCCCAGGAGGAGGAGGAGGAGGAGAAGGCCTCCCGCGCGCCCTGCCAGTGCCGACAAAGGGCGGCACCCGCCCTGCCACCTCCCCGGCCGCCGGCAGGGCTCCGACGCCAGCTCCCCGAGACGGACGCGAAGGGGCGGCAGTTGGGGGACGCCCCGACTCTTCTCCCAGCTGCTCCCCCCGGGGCGCAGCCCCCCGCCCCGCAGTTCCCCCCATGGGGCCGGGGCCGCGGCGCCGGCAGAGGGGTCCCGCCGCAGCGCCGGTGCTGGAGGGGAGATCGCATTTGCTCCGCTGGCCGCCCTCGCTCTGCCCCCCCAGCCCTCCTGCTGCCCCCCTTTGCCCCTCCGCACATGTAATCCGCTCCTCACCCCGAAGCAAGGAGGATGCAAGTTCAGTGGGGCTGGAAGCTACAGATTAGATTGCATCTGTCTGGGTATAAATAATTTACTGCTTGATGGTCAGAGTGAATTTAATTAGTTCTTGTTCTCCTGATAGAATCAGCCCACCGCTGCTAAAGCATTTCACTCCGAATTAGCCTGAAAAGGACTAACAAGGCAGTGCTAATTTTACACACACGACATCCCCCGCAGTCTCTGAAAATACAGCTCCACGGAGCACCGTGCACCGCCGTCCCCGCGCGGGGCTGGGAGAGGGACGGCGCGCGGGAGCAAACCAGGGGCAAAGCCTGGGAAGGAGGGAAGCCGGGTGGGCAGAGACGGGCGGGAGGTGGGCACCGACTTCCAAACACCCGTCCCTTCTCCTTTTGCTCTACCCTTACTTCCAGTTCCTGCGGGATCCGGGGAGGGGGCAAGGGGACGGGGACCTTGTGGCTGGCAGAGCTGATGCTGCCGCCCACCAGGTCCCCTCCTGCCCGGGCAGGGGCTCCCCAACAGCCCAGCACCCGCCTCGCCCCCCCTCCAGCGCCCGGGGTCAAGCCAAGCCACTTGCTGCAGGCTCACCACCGCCTCGGATGAACACGAACACAGATCAGCGCTCCCTGGAGACACGCGCCCCGTCACCTGGAAGGGAGAGGGGAGAGTGGAATGGCGGGGCCGGCCACAGCCACGGCCCCCCGGCACAGGAGACGGGCGCAGAGCCCCCCGGCAGCGCCGGATCCCCCCAGCCCTCGGCTGCGTCCCCAGCCCCCCCAGACAGCTCTGCCCCCCCGCGCGGCAGGGCCCCGCCACGCTCAGCATCCCGACTGGGCAGAGGCCGTGCGTCAGCCTTGGCCGAGACAGAACTGGGCTGTGCCGATGGGGTTAGGGGCAACCCAAGGAACCAAAGGCAGCAGAAACGCCCCCGCTCCAAACGCCGGCTGCAGTCGCTGCGCACCCCGAGAGCACGTTGCTCCAGGCTGTGCGCAAACACATCAAAAAGCGGGCACGGCCCCCAAAAGCCTGCCGGAGCAGGGAGAGGGCTGGCAGCGAGGGACGCAGAGGAGCCTCAGCCAACGCGGCAGGCGAGGACGCCGGAGCCCGCAGCGCCGGCTGCATGGGGTGTCCCAGTGGGCGGCCGGGCAGGGGCAGGGCAGCGCTCCCACGGCCGCACCGGCCGCCCGTCCCTGTGAAGCATCGCTGCGTGTTTTCCCTTCGCTCTGTAATTAGACGCCGGGTTCTCCTCTAAGGACAGAGTCTCATTGACCGCAATGCTTTACTGGTCCTGCCTCCCTCCTCTGACCTACCCTGTCTCCACCACGATTTATGCTCCACATTAGCAGTCTACCAGAGCCGCTTCCCGCACCGCCGGGGCGAGGTGGCACTGCAGCCGGCTGAGCCGCGCCGAGACCCACCGGGAACCCCGAACCCCACCAAACAGCCCCGGGTGACACCTGCCCCAGGCACAAACCCCTCTGCAGACACGAGCCTGGGACATTGCTGCCTGAAAGGGAAATTTGGGGGGCACGGGGCCAGCGGGGAAAGGCTGAGCGAGCACTTCCAGCGGCAGGGATGCTCCGGGCCGTGCTGGAGGGAACCCGCCCAGGGGGGAGCGCACGGGGGACTGGACGCTCCTGCCCATTTCTGCCTGCAGAGGAGGGAGCGGAGGGGCACCTCCACCCTGAAATCACCCCCAGCATCTCGACAGCCACCTGCCCCGCCGGGACGGCCACACTCCCGCACAGGGAGCTAACAGGCTCGTTTTCTCCACTCCGCTCCTAATCGCAGGGCTCTGGCTCTAAGCCTCTAATCCAACATGCAGCATCTCACTCAATAAATCACCCCGCAAAGGCGAAGCGGCCAACAGCTATCGGCAGCTGTCAGGAGCCTGCGGGCAGAACCCACCCGCCAGAGCTCAGGACCTCTCCCTTCGCCCCCGCAAAGGGCTGCTGGGCCACCGGTGCCGCAGACAGGGACTGCGGCAACGCCGCGCGGCGCAGGCAGGGCCGGGGTACGGAGGCGTCCCCGGGGCCCAGCGGCATGGGGGGAGCGGCACCCCTCCCTCCCCGAGCTCGTCCTCCAGGGCCAGCGCGGCCCCCGAGTCGCTCTCCCCCTGCCAGGAGCGTGCCTGTGTGATCTTGCCCTCTCTCCTATTCACATGTAAGCTGGGCTGACAACTCCTCTTCATCACAGTGCCAGAGTCTTCCTCGGAGGCCATGCATCTCAAGCAGGACAGCACCATAAATATTGCATAGGAGGTGTTTCTAATCTAGTTATGGGTTCAGCCTCTCACGCTCTTCCATCAAGGAGCCTTGGATTGAAATTGAAGTGTATTAGTATAATTTTATCAGGTTTTATTAAGCCTAGGGTCTTACGTTTTTGATATATAGTTTTAATTAAGTTTTAAGTCAAAGAATGCAGTCGCTCATATTTTATCTTGCCATGTCACATCAGAGGGAGGCAGTTAATCAGCACGTACAAAAACTTCCCATCGCCAGTGATGAACGTTCCTGAACTTTGCCTGCAGAGACCGTCCTCCCTCCGCCGCTCTCAGCGGGAGCCCGCAGCCTCGCCGACCCCTCTGCCCAGCTCCAGCTCCCGCTCTCCCCATCCCGCCTTCTCCCGCTTCCCACGCCGGCGCTCCCGCAGGAACGCACGCAGGCGGGGAGGGAAAAGCCTCCGGACAAAGAGGGCAAGAGGGAAGGCGGCCCCGAGGCAGCTGGCACCGGGGGCTGCTCCCGGCCGGGCCCAGCGGCAGCAGCTGCCGGTGCCGGCGGGAGAGCGGGCACTTCACCAAGAGCAGGCGCTGGCAGCGCCGGTGAGGGGCACCGCCTGCCCGCGCCGCCGCCCCGCCGGGTCCTGCAAGGGGATGAAGCCAAGGGCGATGCTCCGGCTGGGCCTGTTACCAAAGCCCCCCCGGCCCCCTTCCCCACCGGCAGCAGATGGGCAAACCCAGCGTGCGGGGCTGCGCGCAGCCGCCCGCCACCCGCAGCGGCGCGGAGAGGGGAGGGGGCTGAGGGAGGGGGAGCGACGGCCGGGAGCGGCTCTGGGGCCGGGTGCCCACCTCTCAGCCAAACCCCGCCGGACCTACGGCACCGCCGGGGCTCCGACGGCCAAGGGGACCCTGCCCCACAGCGCAGCCGCGGACCGAAGGGCCCCGTCTCAAACCACGCAGCGTTTCGTGCTCGATTTGCTGCCCATCTGCAGACTCCCGCCGCAGGCAGGCTGCCTCCTCGGCGTGCGCACGCCAGCCAGCCCTTCCTGGGAAATCAGAAACCGGGAATTTCCCAGCCAGCGGAGCAGCGCCGTGCCAGCCGCCCACAGCAAGCGCAGAGCCGGACCCGTTCCCTCCACGAGCCCCTTCCCAGCAGCAGCCCTCTCCGGTTTTACGGCTGGGCCCTCCCCACGCATCCGTACATCAGCCTGGGGAGACTTCAGCCACGCGCCCGTCCCCGCTCCGGGCCGGCTCCCAGCGCCAGGATGAACGGTCACCGCTCCCTCGGGACAAGCGCTGGAGCCGGGGGCCAAACCTGGATGGTTCCCTCCAACGTGGGAAAAAGGAATCCCAGCCCTCAGCCGCGGGGACTGCCCTGAGCCCGCAGCGGGCACAACAGCTCCCTGGGGACAGCGCGACCCCCGGCAGCTGCCAGCCCCAGCACGTCGGCGCTGCCTGGGCCCCTCGCTCCCAGGAGCATCGTCAGCCGGGTGCACTTCTCTTCTCTAAAAAGAGCAGTTCGGGGACGCAAGGTCTGTGCCTGTATGCCAGCAAGGGCAGCAGATGGCATCGCAGCTTGCACCGCCACTGCCCTCGCCCTCCATGGCTCCCTGGCCCGGGGAGGGCCGCCTCTCCCCAAGGACTGGCGGCTACCGTGGCGGCAGATCGCTCACGGGTCCTTGGGAAAGGCTGATTCATCCCGGCTGGAAGGAGCTGCAGACGCAAGGCAGAGCAGAGGCATCCCACCCACCGCCCCGCCTGGGCACCGCAACGCGTCCGGCTGCAAGCGCGCCCTCCCCGCGCGCCGCTGGGGCAACGCGGCCCCGAGCGCCGGCTCCGCATCAGCCCCTGCGCACCTTGGGAGGGCGGGAGCCAACGCAAACCCTCCGCTGGCAGCCCTGGACGCACGCCCGGCCAAGCTCGGGTCTCCGGAGGCCCAACCCAGAGCATCCCCGCATCCCTCGGCAGCGCCAGCCCGGGCATCAGAGCTGCACGGGATGGGAGCTTTGGAGGGACGCACACCCCCCAGGCACGTGCCAAGCTACCCCTTAGCTGGGGGGCAGAGACCTCGTCGGATTTCTGAGGACGGAGGCAGCGGCAGTCCAGAAACATTTTAGCTCTTGGAGCTTCTCTCACACGAGAAGCAGAGGAGCCAAGCGCAGACCTGTCTCTCCAACTTGAGGTGCTTAAAAATTTATCATTGAGCTTGCAGAAATGAACTCAATTAAAAACCATTTTAATGGCATTACATTAAAAAAAATAACTCTCATATTTCCCACGTCAAGGTTCCTGTCCGTAAGAGCGGCAGAAACCTCCAAGCGTAGCGTTACAAATGATGGGGTACGCGCTCTGCCGGTAAAAGCCCGCGCCACGGGCCAGAGCGGTCCGTTTTTCAGGGAAAGCCCGACGGAGCGACACAGCCACGTAGCGCAGCGAGCACAACCCACGGAGCTCCAGCGAGCACAACCCACGGAGCTCCAGCGAGCCTCGCGTCCTGCGCGGGTTTGCTCCCAGTTTGCTCCGGGCCCTCCAGCAGCGGGGCCGGGGGAGGGACAGGGCTGCTCCACTCCCGAGCGGCGCTCGCCGAGCCACCGGCAGCAGCAGCGGCGCGGGACGGGGGGAGCCCGCCCCGACCCTCCTGCGGGGGCAAGGAGGGTGTGTTTATATATGCGTGCATTTACGCGTATATACAATGCGTGTATTTATATCACGGCGGCGAAGCGAGGCCCCTTAACGCAGCGGGCAAAGGTACGAGGGCGGGCAGGGGTGCCCGCCAGCTCCGCTCCGCCACGGGACGCCCCAACAGGTCACGCGAGCGGGGACGGGTCCTGCCTCGCACACAGACCCCACAGCCCCGGCCCCGGCCCCGCAGCGGCGCGTCCCCTGCTGCAGGCACAGGCAGTCTCTACCTATTTGAGGCTGCTCGTGGCGAGCTCCGGTTTCCACACAGGAGGGAACCGAGAGAACCCCGGCTGCTGGGCTGCTGCCGCCGCTCGCTGCAATTTCTGTCGCTGCTTCCCAGCTACGCAGCCCGCGTCTCTCTGTCCCCGTGCCCGCAGCTCTGATTATCGCTGCTGCCCTTCCCCGGCCCGCAGCCCCCCAGCTCAGGCCGGCACTGGCCCGTCTCCCCAAGCCCCGCGGGGTCTGCACTGGCCACAAGACCCCCGCAGCAGGTCCGGGTGCAGAAGGAACGCGGCAGCCCCGGGAGCTCGCCCGGCCCCCAAGGCAGGGGGTAAGGGACCACTACCCCTGGGGAGGGGGTAAGGGACCGCGGGAGCTCTCGGTCCTCGAGCAGAGCCCGCTCCCCTGCGACCTGCTCCAGCATCCCGCTGCTTCCCTGGATAACCACATCTCGTCCTGGGGAATCGCTGAGCAGCGCTCGCGGCCGGCCCAGCAGCACGCAGCTACGACACCGCCAGCAACGGCAGCGACTTCTTTCCGACGAGGAGGGAGGGAATCCCAGGAGGAGCAGGAGTGGTTCTGCTCATCAGCTGCAAGACTGATAGACTCGAGGGGATGGGGAGCGCATTTTGCGTTTCCTTCCTTCTCCTTTGCAAAGAAACAGAGATTTGGGGTTGGATTTTAATTCCATCCGGAAGAAAACAATTTGCCTTGAAAAGAAAGCAGTTGGATTGCTTAACTCTCTCTGTCCCCATATTCCCATTAAAACGGGATTTGAGGCAACGGCAGAGTTTCCAGCCCAGCAGCCCCACTCCTGCTGAATCACCAGGAGCGTGGGTTACCCCGGGGCCGCGCCGTCCCGGGGCTGCAGCAGCCGCTCGCCCCTCCGCACCCCACCGGCACGGGAACCCCGGCCGCGGCGGAGCCACCGCTCACCGAAGGAGGGGGGCTCAGGGCGAACACGCAGCGGCCGCACCGCGGCGGGGGGAGACCGGCCACAGCCCAGAGCAACTGCCTGTGGGCGCAAAGGCAGCCCCGGCAGGGCGAGGCCCGGCCGAGCTCCAGCCCGCAGCTGCTGCGAGGCAGGAGGCGCGGACAGAGCTCAGCCAGGCTGGAAAGGACTCCCGGGGAGCCCGGGACGCAGCCCGCTCACGGGCTCCTGGCCTCGCAGGGGCTGCAAGCACGTTACCAGCCCCGGGCAGGGCTGCCCGGCGTGCCAGGCTCCCGGGGTGCCTTTGCATCGGCTCCCCTTTTTTTTAAAAAACAAGGCAAACCCGGGTGCCTTGCTGGGACGAGGAGCCCTTTCCACTCCAGCGCGGTCAGCGCGGTTTCCTCGC
Organism: Mycteria americana; assembly: GCF_035582795.1. NCBI lineage: Eukaryota > Metazoa > Chordata > Aves > Ciconiiformes > Ciconiidae > Mycteria > Mycteria americana. The sequence goes on along the minus strand of NC_134380.1, from coordinate 13,939,370 downwards.
TGCCGGTGCCCCAGCCCTCGGCCCTCTCCCCTCACCACAGGCACCTCAGCCCCTTGCCTGACAGGCAGGGGCGTCCTGCCTGCACCCTGCTGCCTGCACCCTGCTGCCTGCACCCTGCTGCCTGCACCCGGGCAGCGGGAAGGCCGCTTCAGCCGCTGCTCGGCTCCGAGGCTCCGCGCCAGCAAAGGCTTCCCGCGCAGACGGGCTGCGGGCGTCGCTGCCCAGGGTCTCCTGCCTCCCGCGCTCGCCGGGGACGCCGCTGCCCGGCTGCGCCCCGCTCCCCGCGGCGCACGCAACGCCCAAGCCCCGCGCCCGCTGCGGCAGCGCGCTCTGCAGCACGTCGGCCGCCCGCCCTGCATCCCCTCCGCCCGCACCGGTGCTGCCGGGAGCGCCGCGGGCACCTCTGCCGAGGCTGCAGATAAATTTTAACTGGGCAGCAAGAGAGCAGGGGAGAGCGAGACGGAGAGCGAGCGCGCTGCGTGTCATTTCAATGCGTGTATTTATATCCTTCACCGACGCAGCATCCCTTTGTAAAGCCACGGAGCGTGTATAGTCAGGGCTGTCAGTTCAGCGGCATGTTACAAGTGTTTGATATGGAGATTTTGGCAGTGGGAATGGATGTACCTCGCTGAGAGGTTTATGTAAAATGACAGCTTCTGGAAAATGAAGCACTCAGATATAAAAAAAAAAAAGTACAAACAAAAGGGAAGAGAGGCCTTCCGCCCAGCGAGTCCAAAACGGATTTCTCCTCCCTGCCGGCCCGCGAGCATCTCCCCGCCGCAGCCAGAGGCAGCGCGCAGGCAGCGCGCAGGCAGCGCACCAGCTGCACCAGCCCCACCAGCTCGGCTCGGCTGGTTCAGGCTTCACACCCGCACTCCCCCGCCTCAGACCGCTGCCCCATTTCCATTTCATCACTCCTCCTCTCCCCCTTGTTTACGGGGCTGAGCCTTTTATCGCTGGCTGCGCGTGGGCGTGCGCGGGCGGGAGGGAGGAGGATGCTTGGAGAGCGCTGCTGTCAGCAGGCCCGGGGAGATGCTCTGCACCTCCTGCCATCGCAGGGCTTGGAAGTGGGGGATGCTGCGCAAACAGAGCGAGGCGGCGGCCGGTCCCCCCTCTCGCCGTGGCAGGTCCCCCCGCCGCAGTGCCGTGCCGGGGGACGGGCGCTGAGCTCCGGTCGAAGAGCAACTCCAACACCCAGCCGGGAGCCTCCGCCGGCGGACGCGGCCGGAGGAAGCCCAGCCAAGGCCGGAGGCACCGCGGGAGGAGCGGACAGGATCCCACCCCCAGACAGATCCAGACCCGGGCTTCCTGGGGAGCGGGGGGGCTTCGCTCCCCCATCGACTCCCGCCAGCCCCGCCACCCACCGCCCGCCTCGCCTCAACTGGCTCCAGCGCCCTGCAGCCACGGGAGCGCGGGAGGGAGCCAGCCCCCGGCAGGGTCGTCCCAGCCGGGAAGGAAAGCGGCTGCGGCACCCAGCTCTGCGGCGAGGCCAGAGCCCGGCTCGCACCTCCAAAGCCGCGATTGCCCCGGCCGTGCTCTGCTGCAGCTGGCTCGCTCCTCCGGCTTTACGCCCTCCTCCACCGCCTCCGGCCCGGCGGGGATACGTGCCCGTGGCCGGGTGGAAGCAACTCCTGCTGCAGCTATAATGAGCCATAAAGAAGCTGACTCGTTTCTTACCCCTCCGAAGTGAAGGATGGTGATTACCCTACATCCCAGTCCACAAAGCTTAATCCAAATTGATGGCCTCCCAGAGATTGCTTCTCTTGCCTGTCACCCAGTCTGATACCCGACTGTCCCCTGCCTACGTCTACTCAGCAGCAAAACGTCAGAGTAACTCACGCAGGCTCTGGACGGAAAGGCCATTTATCCTGAAGTGAAAGGCTCCTAGATGAGACATTAAATTAACGGCACGTTAGGGAGAGGCGGCAGCACCAGCTTGCCTTCCCACGGGCCCCGGGCAGCAGGGCAGGGGTCCGCTTGGACCCCTTCGGGGAGAGACCCCTCTGCAACCCCCCCGCTGCTCCTCAGGGTCTTTGCAGCAGGTCCGGGGGACAGGAAAGGACCAGGAAGCTCCTAAAGCCCCTCTGCCCAAACCCCACCATACACCCCAAATTCTAAGTCCCAACTCAGGATAAAGGCAACTCCAGGCACACACGAGACTGTCACCACTCCGCACGAGGGCTAAAGCAGAAGGAAACAGCAGCCCTCAAGTTCTGCCCTGGGTCACGGTCTGAAGCATCCCCCTAACCCTGCGGCTCCCCCGGCGTGGAGCAAGCTCAGGAGCAAACGAGCATCTACGGGCTTCGAAGGCCGCAGCGAGAGTTTTGTCCAGCCGTCAAAGCGGATCGCTGCAGGGGAGACCAAAGCCCTTGCAACAGCACGTGCTCTACAGAGATGCCGGTTATGGCCACAGCCGCGCACCTGCACACCAAGCCAAGCAGCGTCCACAAGACGCTTTCGTTTCCAGCAAGCAGGCCAGAGACCTCAAACCCCAGTGCCCAGCCCCCCTGCTCCTCCTGGAGCAGCACAAACCGCCTGGCTGCGCCAGCCACGCAGCAGGGTACGGCCACACAGGACGGCAGCGTGGGTCTGGCGAGCAGCACCGCTGCACCCGCGCACACCCCGGCCTCCAAACCCCGTTTGTCTGCTCAGCCGGCAGCGGAGCAGCGACGCAGCACCCCGGGGGGGACCCTGCCCCACGCTCCCCCCACGCAGCACCGATACGTCTCAGGAGACCCAGCTCCGCCGGTGCCCAGCTCTCTCCCTGACCGAGAGCGTCCCCCCGGCGCCGAGCGATCCGCCCTCGCGCAGGAGCCCAGAGCCCCCCTGCCAGGGCCGCGGCCCCCGCTCCCCTCCCCAGGCCGGGGTGCGGAGGCACCGACACGCAGAGGGAGCAGCGCTGCAAGGCAGGCGCTGGGCTGGGCCGGCTCTGTCAGCTATAAATACCCAGGAGCTGAAGTGACAACGAAGGCTACAGCTGAACTGTGCACCGTACATCACGGGAACAGCACAGCCACTGAACTTAACCGCCCCGTATTTCCCCCCGCGCTTTAGTGGGACCTGGGAGAAAGCGCGCTCTGATCTCCCATCCGTTGGCAGGACCTGCTGGCACTCGAGCGTTTGTCCCTCCGGTGCAGCCGGCTCCTCGGCTACTCGAGCAGCAGGGCTTGCCGGTGACTTGGCAGGCGAGGGCGGTGGGGGAGCCTGGGCCACGGGCACCGGGACACAAACCCACGGGAGGCGGCAGCTCTTCCCCTGGCAGCACCGCGCACAGACCGCCGGGCTCCAAGCCCGTCCCAGCTCTGAAACCCCAAGCATCCTCACTCCTAAGAGCCCTCCCGCCGACCTCGGGCATCGCTGAGCAGGAGCCTGAGCACCCCCGGCTGCCAGCGGCCCGCTCCCCTCGGCCGGCCGGCGTCGGGCAGCCCTCCCTCGTGCCGGCCGGGCAGCGTGGGCTCCCACGGCCCTGACCCCAGGCAGGCGAGCTGATGAACACTCATACATCAGCCCTCCCTTTTGATCGCTTAAGATATCCTCATTTCTACCGCACCACAGGTGTGCGCGGCACTTAGAGCCAGAGAAGCAGCCGAGCTCCCTGCCAGGAGAGCTTACTTTCTAATTAGACAGATAACAGCAAATCACGACAACAGACCACCGTGGGGAATGGCAGGGACTGCTGCTCTGTGGACAGCGGGAGCTCTGGGGCCTTTCTGACAGCTCCTCCGCTTGCTCCGCGCTCGCTTCCCGCAGCCGGCCGAGGGAACGCAGCGGCAGCCCCCGCTGCAGCCCCAGCCCCCAAGACAAACAGCAGGAGGAGGAGGGAGGGAGGGGAGCTGCCGGAGGGCAGCGGGGTCACTTCACCGGCTCCCCACCACAGCCCTTCTCCCCAGGCACCGCACCGCGCTTGGCGGCTCCCCGGGCACGGATGAGAAGTCGCAGCCGCGCTCCCGAAGAGGCAGGCGGGAGGGAAACGCGCTCCGTGCAGGGTGAGCCCAAAGCCACAGCCGTGCCACGGGCGCTGGTCCGCCCCGCGGAGCACCGTGAGCCGCTGCGAGCCCGGCCCGCGCGTGCGGGGAGCACCCCCGGCAGACAGCACCCACCACAAGTGCCGGGGCGGGGGTCCGCAGAGCCGGCACGCCTCACCCCAGGCAGGGACACCCCATCCCGGCTCTCCCCGCCAGCTCCGGCACCGACCCAGCGCCCATCGCACCCCGAGGGAAACTTCAGCGGGGAGCAGGCAGGGGAGCCCCGCACCCCTTGGGGCTTGCACGGAGCCCGGGCGGCCCGACTCACCGGCTGCACGCCCGGCGCTGGCTGTCGTCGCCGCCACCACCGCGGTGGGTGGGCGGCCGCGCTGGGAGGGGATGAGCAGGGATGCGGGGAGGGGTGGGTGCCACGGGGAGGGTGTCCCCAGAGGAACAAGGAAAACAAACCCAAACCCAAGGGATATTCACGGAGCCGCCCCGGCCAAGGAGCGAGCACAGCCACGAACACGCCCGTCCAACGGGAGGATCCCGGGCAAAGCCAAGAGGACCCGAGCGCCGCTCTGCTCCCTCGTCCACCCCAAATTCTCCTCAAAACCAGACGTCCCCTCGCAGTGCAAGGCTTCGGTGCGTGCATGCGCATGTGTTTTCATCCCAGTCTTTAAATGAGGTCTTTGCTGAGAATTTACAATTCCCTCATGGCCTCAATCTTGCGAAGATTGCTTTTTTAACACTGTTGGGCTTTAATTCTAATAAGCCTCCTCTTTATTACGGAACCAGGTCACATTGCCTTGACACTGCAAGAAAATCTTTCATCAGGAAGGAAAACAGGGAAGGGAAAAGAGAAATAAAGAAAGGGGGGGAGGAGGAAGAAAGGGGAGACAAACAAATAAAAGCTGCTCACTTCATCTGGGGGACTTTTTGAACCAGGCAAACAGCCGGCGGGCCAGCAGCGGGGCTGCCGGGGAGAGGTGCCTTCCCGCAGCGCCGCTCGCAGCCCCCAACACGCAGAATTATTTCTGGTGCGGCTTCACCTCCCACGCACCCTCCCACCCTCCGCTGCTTAAAAATGCCGAGAGGAGCAGGAGGGGAAGCTTGACAAAACTTTGACAGACATAATGAGGACAGAGCCCTGCCCTGCCCTGGACAGATGGCCGTTATCGCCAGCCCGGCACAGGGCTCCTCGTTACCTGGCCAGCGCCGCGGGGACGGGAAGCGGCACGGTGGATCGGAGCGGCAGCGCCAAGCACCTGCGAGACCCAAAGCCCCTGCCAGCAGAAATCAAAGCCCTTGGCTGGCAGGAGGCAGCGGCAGCACGGCTTCTCCTTCCATCAAACGCAACTGGTCGAACAGTGATTTTCCCTTCCGGAGGCTCCCCACCCTCCAGCATCCCGACCAGCGCCCGGCCCCTCGGCCGGCCGGGGGGGTGCTGCCTCCTCAGCTCCCCAACTTCTTGGGTTTGCCTGGCTCCAGACGAGTTATCACAAAACATCTCCTGTCGCTGTCTTATGTCATGGTCATCGCCATGGAAACGGGCTGATCTCATACCCCACCTCGACTCCCCGCGCCTGCATCCGTGCCCTCCCGGCGCAGGATCAGGAGAGGGCTCCTTTGGGGCTCGTTAAACCCCTGCCTCCGTCAGCTCCCGGACAACGAGGCCCTACAAGCCAAAACGCAGAGCGAGCCGGGACTCCGGGGTGCCGGTCCCCGCTCCCAGCGCCTCCCACCACCTTCCCCACCCCCGCTCAGGGCTGGGCAGCAGCCCCGGAGCCCCCCCGTGCCCCGCGGGAGCCTCGTGTCACACAGCGGGGAACATCCCAGGCCGTGCCGACGCACAGCAGCGCGCGTCCGCGGCACATCACAGGAATCCCGCGTGCCGGCGAGCCAGTTAATCTCTGTCACCGACAGCTTGCTGCTGCCCGTTGGGGGGAAGCCTCTTCCCGTGCCTGCACCGGAACAAAACTCTCCCGCGGCACATGGGGGCTGCACGGTGACGGGGGGGCCACGGCGGCACGTCCCCTGCGAGAGACGTGCCCAACCAGCACGTCCCTGGTCCCCCGTCTGCTCCAGGGGACGGCCGCAAGGGCGCTCCTGTACGTGACAGGCTACAGCCGCTGCGGCGTCCCACGGCACCTGCCCGCGGGGCTGCCAGGGCCACCAGGGACGCCAAGAAAGCAAAGGAGAAGATGGAGGCCACCCGCGCCGGCCAGGCCACCGCGGCACGGCCGCCCTGGGCCATCCCAGCATCCCCGATCTGGGACGTGGGCTGCAGCGCTGGGTGCCCACAGCCACACCTGCACAAAGCCACCAGTGTCCTCCACACCGTGCCCCCGGCAGCAGCCAAACGCAGCAGCCGATCCCAGTGCAGAAGACTCCAAAGCCAGGGTCCCGGCACTGGTAGGCGGGCAGGGGCCAGCAGCTCCGCTCAGCAGAGGCACGGCGGCAGGAGGGAGCAGCTCCACCAGCAGCGAGGTTTGCGCTGTCCTGGACGAGGAGCCGGAGCCCCAGCTCTGGTTTCGGAGGTCAGCGATCCGGACGGGGCTGTCGCGCCGTTCAGCATGCAACGGCGTACGCAGAGCAACGGCCGCGCGAGGTGCATCGCTGCAGAGGCAGCTCCGTCAGGAAGCACGAGTGCCTCTTTCCCGCGCTGACGCGGACCCAAACCCACCCTCCAAATTCTTCCCGTTGGGGTGTTGGTTTAGCAGAGGAAAGGCAGGGCTTTGCTAAGCCAAACAGCTCCAGCACAGGAGCTGAAAATGCCTTTTCCAGGGTCAGCAAAGGACGAGGCTCCTGAACCGCAGCCTCTCCCCCCACGAGAGCACAGCCAGGATTACAGCGGGGGGGCAGGGCTGCTCCAAATGTAGATGTTTTAATTCTCAGCGCTAGCAGCTGCACTTAAGGCAAGAGAGGCAGGGAAGCCATGCACAGGAGTAACCATGGCAACTTCACGGAAGTTAAATAAAAACTTCTTTAAAAAAAGATAACGAGGTCCCTGAATCATGCTTTATCAGCTATGTTGCTATAAAGATCGAGATACAGCCAGCTCAGGATTCCTAATTACTTCGGCAATATACTGTAGATAGCTTTATTTAAAAAAATCTGGCTATGCGTATAATTATTTAGGCCCCGCACCATACCGGGATTTGCATATTCCATGAAGCACCTTCCCAGGCGGATCCGCCTGCGAGAGCCCTCCCGTGCAACGCCTGCCTGCCCCAGCTCCGGGGGCTCCTGCAGCTGCACCCCGAGCCCTGCGCTCGCGCGGGGGGCACGGGGAGAGCCCCACCGGCCCTGCCGCCCCGCCGGGACGCTGCCGGCACGTCCTCCTGCCGCGGCGCTGCCGGAGCCTCCGGATCGCGGCAGGAGCATCCCGTGCACCCAGCCCCGGCTGTAACGCGGCTGTGGGCGACTGCAGCGGCAATGCGCTGACATGCAGATTACCTGGGCTGCCTGCAGAGCACCTCGGCGCAGAGCGATGTTCTCCAGCAGCATCCACCATTTGTACGTGCTGAACGTCCGTAGCCGCACGCAGAGCCCCGCACAGGCGGCGGCGCAGCCCCCACCCCGCGCCCGCCGAAGAGGGGCTCGAGCACCAGGGCTGCGACGCCCCAGCCTTGGGGGTCACCTTGCCAGGGCCCAGAAAACACCCAAAAGTAGCGTTTGTCCCCCGTCAGCCAGCAGCTCACCCCAGCTCGATGCCTGCTGCAGCGCTACAGCAGACATTCCTTCACTGCCCAGAAACCAAACCACAATTTTTGAGAGATCCCTAAGCCTTTTTTCCTACAAAACAGACTCTCGGACAACCCCAGTAACCCCTGGAGAGCGAACAGACCTTCCCAGCCTGCAGACAGACAATGCTCGACCGTATCCACGACCCGACAGCGCCGTGCCCATCGGGCGTATGGACCCAAATGCTGTGTGGGGAAGTTTCCTTAATACCCACGGTTTCCATCAGTCACAGCAGCCGCAGCAAAGGCGGCTGATGGAGGATCTGCCAGAGCCCGAAGGTCTGTCAGCGCTCCCAGTGACCTGGGGCCTCCCAAACCTGTAGACATGGGACGCCAGCGCCGTCACCACCCGCCTCCCCTCCTGCCACCACGCAGTCCGAGCCCCTGAGAAAACGGCACCGAAAGCTCCCCGAGCCCAGCCGGGCACGCCAACCAGACCCACCCAGCGAGGGCGAGGACCTGGACGGCGCAGCAGCTCCATCAGTCGACATCGCACCAATTCCCACGAGCACGCGGCGCCTGCCGAGCCGCCCTGCTCGAGCGTCCACCGAAGGGAAGGGGTTTGCTCCGACCGTCGCCGCCTCGGAGCCACCGCTCCCTTCCTCGTCCCCTGCCCGCAGCCCGGCGGGGCAGGCAGCGGGGCAGGCAGCGGGGCAGGCAGCGGGGCAGGCAGCGGGGCCCGGCAGGCAGACCCTCACCCCGGGGCACCGCAGAGAAAGAGGGCGCAGGTGGGACGGGGAGCAGGGAGAGCGCTCCCGCAGCTCCGGGCTCCCCCTGCCCTCGGCTCCCTCCGTCCGCCCCGGGGATGCGGGGCAGGGAGAAGCCAGCCCAGCCGCCCCAGGCTGCCCGCAGCGAGGACCGGCGCCGCTGCCCGCCCCAGCTCCTGCCCCGCACGCAGGCAGCGCCCGGCGCGCACGGCCGCGCCTTCGCACGGGGACCGCTTCCAGCCGGTGCTGCCGGCCGCGAGGCAAATCCCCCGGCACGGTGCTGTTAGCTGATCGCACGTTATCGCGTTTCCATCCAGACTCGGGTTACCAGCTTAAAATTAATTTTCTTTCTTACTGGCCAATTCGCAAAGGCGTCACGTTGAACAAAAGGATGTCGGGTCTTCTGTGAACGAGAAGGATGCACCGCGTGCAGGTTTAAATAGTTATTTGGATTCTTTATTTTCCCAGCTTATGGTAAGACTAAGGGAATTCTATGTGTTATTTACTATGTTTTTAAACTCATTTAATTTAAGCTCATTCTGTACGGAAATCAGAATTCTATTAAAATGTGGGGGGAAAGTCAGCATTTCGAAGCAGATTATTAAGTAAAGCTACATTAAACACATTGGAAGGACAAATATCTAGGAACAAGTTCTATATTTAAAAGTGGATTTATGCAGCAAAGGAAGTATCATCTGCGGTCCCAGGAACTGAGGAACCAGTTATCAAGGTCAAGATTTTATCAGTAGGTCTCAGATTCTCACATCTATGTTTTACCCAGAGCTTGATTAAGAGTTTAGAAACCTGGAAAACTCTCCCTTTTTCTCTGGCTCCCTGCTTTAGAATTAATTGTTTATCGATCCGACAAGAGGAAAATATTCTCTGCCGGCTGTGGAGGAGGTGAGCCTGTTGTCAAAAGTTGTTTTATCACTTCCATAAATTCTAGTTGCAATGACTTCCTCTGGTTCAATAAAGCCGGTTGCTCCAAGCACCGCCCGTGCACACGCCCTGCTCGCCGACTCCTGGAGATGGTTTTAGCAGATTACAGGAACTCGGGCCATTGCCTGGATTCCCAGCTGCAAGAAATCCTGAATTCACCACGCTTCCCAAAGGGAACGTTGGTGGTTCCGCTCAACCCCCAGGAAGGCCAGGTCCTCTTCTTTAAACCCCATTTTCACCCACCTTCCACCTGGGCAGAGCTGCGGAGCCGGGAGGGCACGGCGGGCACTGCGGCACGCCGGGCACTGCGGCGAGGAGGGAACCGGCTGGGGCTCAGCCGCCACCGTCCCCGCCCGGGCCCTGGGGGGCTGCGGCAGCATCTCATCTCCCCCACGGCAGCGCCAGCCGAGATCGCAAAAAAGCCTTTTTTTCTTTTCCCAGGTAGAAAAGCGTCCCCGCAGCAGGGGCGTAGGCAGCCTGGCAGGGCCCACACAAGCACGCAGTTCCTTGGGAAAACCACCAGCAAAACCCTGGGAGAAACCAGCTTTTCCCAGCAACGAAACCCTCCGGGGACCCCCTCCCTGCCGCTGCAGGATCTGTCCTCGCAGCCCCTGACGCCCGCAAGCGGCGCGGGTGCGGCGCGGCAGGGACCAAGCGCTGGAGCCGCTCTCTGCCCAGGAAGCTCACGGGAACAGGAACAGCTTCAGCTTCCGAGCAGTAAAGCCAAAAAATAACTAAGGGAGAAAAAAAATGCAACGGCGACAGCCAGCCCCGTGCCGGGTGGCCGAGCCGCTGGGCCGCCCCGTTCCCCCCGCGCTCCCCGGGCCGGGGTCCCGCGCGTACCAGCCAGCACACCGACAGCCAGCAGCACGGCCCCGGACCGCGGCCGTCAGTAAAGTAACAGCTCTCCTGCCACGGTGGCCTGAGGAACGCGGCAAGAGCCACCGAGGGAAAGCACAGCCTGAAAGGGAGCTTTGGCCAGCAGAGCTGGTGGCAGCGGGACGCGGGGGCTTGTGGGGGGGGACAACACACAGAGGAGTTTAAAATTGCACAGATGCCGCTGTGCCGCCGAGGCACGCCTGCGGTCTGGGGCTGAGGGGGGAGGTCAGGAGACGCCAACGCGGGAAGGGGATGAAGGCTGCCCAGCAAAGCCTGGGACGGGCAGGAGCCGGTGGCAGGACGGCCCATGCCAGGCAGCGAGGGGGAGGGAGGGTGGGGGGGACGGGGACACACACACGCTGGATAATGAAACATGAAAAGGGTTCCCGCGCTCGTGTGCTCATTTCTACCCATTAGAAATTCAATCTTGTCTAGTCTGGAAGACACAATGATGCCTGGAGCATCAGCGTGCGAGCTGAGCAAAGGAGAGCGCTAGCTTTAGATTGGTTTATTAAAAATAAGTTTCAGAAAAAAAAATTTAATCTCAATAACTAATGAAATAACAGAGAAGAAAATTTTGCTTCCTCGTCTGCTATCTCAGCCTGTCAATTAATTTGCAAGAACGCACATCCCGAAATACCTCAAACGATTCCAGCAGAAAGCCCTGGAACAGCACTGACAACAGCCCTGCCCGGGCTGCGAAAGGTCCGAGCGGGGAAAAGCAGCGGGGCCAGCAGCCCCGAGCACCCCAGCCCGGCGAGGGAAGCAGGAGCATGCGGGTGGGAGAAGGCGCCGGAGCACCCGGCTCGGGCTGCCGCCCTGCTCGCTGCCGGGGCGCGGGCGCTCCCCGAGGGGCCTGGGGCCGCGAATCCCCCCGGGGCGGCCGGGGCCGACCGCCGGCAACAGCCGGGCAGGGCAGGGGAGGGCCACCGCTGGCTCTGAGCCGATGCGTGGGAGGCCTGTCAGCTCACACGCTTGAAAATATGTCTCCTTTCCACTTCATTGTATTCACCGCCGATGAGCAAAAGGTGTTCGAACCCATTTGAAAGAAAGCTGCTCTGCAGGTCATCTTTCAAACCCAGCTGAGACACTGACTCACTCCCCAGCCTCAGGAAAGGCACCTCAGTCTCCGGTACGCTCTTACTCCAGATGTGCAAAACAGAGGGATGCTGCCAACCCATCCACCCCCGGCACCTCCGCAGGCCGCTCCGCAGCGAAGCCCGAGGAGGTCCAGGCTCCGCTTCAGCTGCGCACGTCCACGGCTGCACCACCTCCAGCTCGACCCCTCTCCACCGAGCTCGGTCTCAAACCTCACCACCCGCTCCCCTTCCTCTTCCGCAGTTGTTTGAAAAGAGCGCATCATTCATAAGAACTAATTATTCCGTGTACTCTCACCCCATAAGACTGTAAATTAAAAGAGAACTCAAATAAATTAAGGAACTTCCCTCATGCCTTTTATTATCTCAATAACCTTCAGAGGCATTTATCTACTGTCAGCTGATCCATTTGAAAAACTGTGACGACAAACTAATTTAGTAAATGCACACACTTAAAAACCTTTATTTATACACTGAATGAGCAAATACGGCCTGTGCTGGACAAGCTGCTTGAGACGCGAGTCTGATGGGGACACTTGCGTCCCCCCCGAATGCCCAAACCCAGCCAACATGCGCTCCAACCCCCCTCCTGCGCTCCCCGCCGGCCGGGGAGACCCCGGGGATCCCCCTCAGGCGTCGCAGCAAAGGAGCTAAACCATCCCACCCAGGGCGGGAAAGAAGAAACCTGCTACGCAGGACAGGGAGGCAAAGCACCAGCAACCAGCAGCAGCGGCAGCACGGAGAGAAGGCTCCACCACCGGTGAACGCGGCGCGCGGGCGGCCCGGCCATCCCACCGCCTGGGACGCGAACGCGGTAATTAAGGACGACATGTTCCAGTGATGGGAGATGGAGAAATGAGTGCAACTGGGAAAGAGGCCCTTTATTTTGAAAAGGAGAAAAAATGCCAGCCCTTGTCAAAAAGGGACTGTGTAAGGGGGGAACATAGGGAGTACGCATGACGGGCCAGGTCTGGGAAAGGCAAGTTGGAGGAGCCCGTTTTCCAAAGGCAGCATCACACGGAGCAAGCGTCAGCATCCTAAAACATCCTAAAACCTCCCAGCCTGCCCAGGTCCTCTCGTTCAGGAGCGGCACGAAGGGAAGGGACGGGTGCCGCAGCAGCCCTGCGGCCAAGCACGGGGGTGCCCATGAGAGACACCAGCCTCGCGCTCCCGACTGCGCTGCCTCGCGCCGAGCGGGCTGCCGGGGGAGACGTCTGTCGGTGACGGCTCCTTCAGCGCCTCCAGTTCTGCGACGTCTGTCCCCATGCGGTTCCTAAACTGGAGGAAGGAGCGAGAGGCCCGACCGCGGGGCTGGGGGGTTTCCCAGTGCCGTCCCGGTCCCTCTGCGCCCCTCTGGGTACCCGGGGTTGGGCTCACGGCCGCAGTAGTTCACCAGCCAGCTGGCCTGCGGGCTCCAGACCTCTCTTCTTTGGTGCTCCAAAACCCCCCCCTCAGCTCGCTACACAAAACTGATGCCCCTGTGAGAAGATCCCACAGCCGTGCCCCAAAAGCAACCGCCTGAACCCTGGCAAAGGTTTACCTAATGCTGCAGCAGAGCCTTTGCGTGCCCTTGTGCCAAGGCTTTCTGTGGTGCTGAACAATCCCACAGATCACTTCAAAGCAGAGGGGGGAAAAAAAAAATCCTGTATTTTCTGTGAAATAACAAGCAGAGCCTCGCCACGGCTCCCCAGAGCCAAGAACAAGTTCCCGACGACTGGCCAGATCTGGGCAGCCCTGCCAGCCCCAACCCGCTGCAATCATCCCTCCACAAAAATTATCAACCCCAGGCTCTTTCTCCATCTATTATCCAGAAAAATAGCCTTCATTTCTTGCTTTGTGAGGCTTTATCACGCCTCAACCATTTTAGCCTGAAACCAGGAAGCTCTTTGGGGAACAGAGTGCCTTCATCTGTGTTTGCACAGCACCCAGCACCGCGAGGCCTCCAGCCTGGCTGCAGCCTTCGGGTACCGCTGGAACGCAAACAGCACCAGGGCAGCCGAACCCGCCCTCGAAGCGCCGCGAGACGAACCACGAGCCCCAGGCATCCCGGAGAACACCGGGCAGAACCAGCAGGGAGAAAGAGCGAGGTATTCCCTGACCTCACAGCCTCCCGCAGCACACGGCGACCCGTGGCCACCCCGGGCTGCGCCCCCCCAGACACCCCCAGCCAGGCTGGCCCCCCGCACAGAAACCCAGCCGGCAGGAGCCACCTTGCCCGAGGCCAGGCTTCCGCGGAGGCAGCGAGCGAGTTCCAAACCTTCATGAAAGGCAACCGAAAATAGTCGGTGTGGGTAATGTCATGCTCACTGGAGTGAGAAGCCGAGAAATCCCTGCTCCCCCCCATCCCTCCGCCCGCGCACACACGGGCACTAACGAAGCCTCCCCGGCGCTCTCCGGGCTGCTCCCGCCAGAGGGTCGGGTCCGAGCCCCCGGCCCCTGCCAGCCCGCAGCCCGTGCCCACGCGGGGCCTGCCCGGCGCCTCGGCAGCACGGCCGCTCCCGGACCCCCGCACCACGTTTGTTTACTTCAGACATCAGCCTTGAAACGCTTGAAGGCGATGCTGCGCGTGGCGCAGCCGCCTGGCACGCACGCCGACGGGGGACCGCCGGTATACGGCGGCTGAATAACGGCGCTGTGCATTTACACCCGCAACGCAAACGAAGCGGGTGACTCCGAAAGGCCTTCTCCATCCGTCCCTCCCCACGCAGCGAGCCCCGAACACGCCGGCACAGCGAGCTCGTCTTGCGATGAAATTCCTGGAGGCAGGCAGGAATTCAGGAGAGGAAAAACCCATCGAAAGCTGCGCAAGCTTGCGCTCGCTCGCCTGGCTCTGCCCGTTTGCCGCGGGGCCGAGCTCTGCCCCCACGGCTTCGCCCGCTCCCCGAGGCCGGCCAGCCCGAGCGGGAGCCTCTCCTCTTCCTCCTCCTCCTCCTCCTCCTCCTCCTCCTCCACCCCATTAATCCAGACTCCTCCTCACCCAACTCTGTCGTACAATTTACCTTCACCTGGAGGGTGCGATTTTAATTAGCGTAATATTCCTGTTAACAACGGCACCTAATTAAGACATCCGTTCGGAACCTACACGCCAACTTAATGAGAAGTTGTGCCAGAATCCTTCCGCAGGCAAACCCAGCGCTGCCGGCGCCAGCTCGCAGAGACGGTGCTACCGGGCAGGTCCGGCCACCGGACCCGAGCTCGGGCTCCCGAGCCGGCGCCGCCCGCCGCAGCGAAACTTCGTCCCGGAGCGCACCGGGGCAGCTGCGCGGCGCCGGGGAGGGCGCTGCCGCCGCGGGCCCCCGCGCCCCGCCCGGAGCCTTCCCCCGGGACGCGCCCCAGCAGCGCCGCGCCGGGGCTGCCGGTGGGGCTCCCGTGGGCCCCCCCGAGCCCACCCCGGCGGAACTTGGCCGCTCCCCCCGCCGACTTCCCGGGGCACGATCGGGGCGAGCTCGCCCGCGCCCGCCCGCAGCCTCCCCGCGGCGGCCCCCCGCTCCCCTCCCCGCTGCCGCCGGGCGGGGGGGGCGGGGGAGGGGGGAGGGGGGGGGGGACGCGGCCCCGGTGACTCACGCGCTCAGAGGTTCCCGCCGCGGCGGCGAAGGCGCAGGGCAGCCGCGGGTCCCCGCCCGCCGAGCGGCATCTCCCGAGCAGCGGCGACCGGGGCAGCCCGGCGGCAGGAGGCGGCGCGGCAGCGGGCCGGGCTCGCCGGGCTGGGCTCGCCTCGCCGGGCAGCCTCGCACGCGGCTGCGCCCGCGCCGCCGCCGCCCCCGGAGCCGCCGAGCGAGCGCGCCCGCCCCCGGAGCCGCCGAGCGCCGCGGGGGGGCACGTGCGGCCGCCCCCGCCCCGCCCCGCGGCTGCCGCCCCCCGCCCATCCCCTCCCCCTGCCGCCCCCCCCCCCCCCCGCCCCCGCCCCGGGGCTGCGGGCGCGGAGCGGGGGCCCGAGCGGGGCGGGGGGCGCGCCCCGGGCCGGACCCCTCCTCCCGCTCCCAGCGCGGCGCCGCGCTCGGGCCCGCGCGCAGCCCGCGCCCCCCACACTCCCACCCGAGCCCCGCCCTCGGGACACGCTCCCACCCCGCGCCCCCACCCGGGCTCCGCGCTCGGCCCGTGCCCCCCACACTCCCACCTGAGCCCCGCGTTCCCACCCGGGCCCTGCACTCAAGACATGCTCCCACCCCACGCCCCCACCCGTGCCCCGCACTCAGGACATGCTCCCACCCCGCGCTCCCACCCCGGCCTCGCACTCGAGACACTCTCCCACCCCGTGCTCCCCCCCGGGCCCTGCACTCCCCCCCCGGGCCCCACGCTCGGGACACGCTCCCACCCCGTGCTCCCACCGCTCACGGCGTGGCCCCACCCTGGCAAGGCAGGCGAGGCATCTCCCAGCCCCGCAGCGTGCTCGGCGGGTGCTCAGCAGGCGCTCAGCACACGCTCAGCACACGCTCCCACCTCTGATCTGGAAAAAGAGGCCGTTTTTTCCTCCCCGATTCTCTCCCAAAAATGAACGTATTACAGCCGTGACGAACGGGGAGCTTCCTCCCGCAGTTCAGCTGGGCTTCTGCTGCTTGTGAGCGGGACGGGAGCTGCCCCAGGGGCCTTCTCTCCATTCTCCCCGGCCTTCAGCAGCACCAGCCCGTGCAGACCCACCGGCGGGCGAAGAGCGGACCCCCCGGCCGCTCTGCGCCCGAGCGCGGCGCTGATCCCACGGCTGCGCAGGATGCCCGAGGGCTGGGTGGGACGCCCGGGCCCCCTTGGGCCACCTGGCAGGACGGCAGCGAGGAGGGAGGTTTCCGTTCCTCATTGCAAACGCTGGGAAAACCGCGGCAGCGCAGGATCCTTCTCTTTAAATCTCATTGAAGGACCTCTGGGCAGCGATCCGGGCATTCCCACAGCAGCTGGAAGCAGAAGTCCTGCCTTGAGCGTTACACAAGAGCAGACCTCTGCCCTTCCCGGCTCTCCCCCGCTCTCCTCCTGCTTCCCTCCTCCCCCGGGAAGGCGGCTGAACACGGTGCAGACCTGCATTATCGTGTTTTGCAAACCACGGGCTGTCAGAGGTCCCGTTGTTCTGCCCTTTCTCCTCTGGCTCGCTAGCGGGAGATGCCACCTCTCTGAAATAGCCATGAGCGGTGGCCGGTAGCAGGTGTGGCCGGGCGGCCCGAGCCCCCCCGAGCCCGGGGGAAGCCACACAGCACGGCGGCAGCAAACTGCTCCTTGCAGACCTGCTGGAGTAGTTACTGGATGGGGCTCGGCACTTTCTGGCTCAGATGATCTATTTGTGGTTCCCAATAGCTAAGACTGTGGTGAACCTCCGTAAGTTATATTTCCTGAGAACTATCTGGAATGCTTAAGCCTGCTTAAGCCATCGTTTACTCCCTATGAACTTAGCACAGGGTCCATCTACGAGATATTATCAATATCCTGCAGAGTCCATGCGCAGCCCCCTGAAAACAGGCACCGCTCCCCCCTTCCCCTCCTAACACGGTTTTACTTTCCTCCCAAGGGCTTTGAGGAACGCTCTGGAGAAAATCATCAGGGTTATATACAGCCGTAACGGGAATGAGGACTATAAAATGCACCAAATGCACCTCATACATCTCAACATCCATTTTGTATGATAAACATGTATATTTTTAGCCCTCCAGGATGCAGCAAGCACCCGAACCCGAGCCTCGCTGCCCTGTCAGAGCGGCAGCAGCCCTTGTTCTCACGACCTGCCAGACAAAGGCAGCGCGCAGCCAGGATGGCTCCTTGCTATGCCCCGCTGTGCTGTTTTCTCACGGTTCATTGAGGCTGAAGATGCTTTAGGCAGCAGATTTGGAGAATGAGGTAACCGGGAACGCGGGAGAGAGCAGCTCTGCAAAATTTTCTCTGCATTTCAAGCCTCCGAGCCGGGTCCCTGTTGACATCTGTTCCTGGAAATGCAAACCGGTACCCGCTCGGGAGGTGCAGCCTTGCAAACCGGGAGGTGTGCGTGCACGACGCGGCGCAGAGGAGCGGCGGCGATGCTGCGGGATTGCTAGGCAACCCCGCGCTGCCCAGCGGGAAAAGGCCTGAGCCGAGCGGCGTGCCCAGCCGGGCTCCCGGGCAGGGAAACGCCGAGAGAGGAACCCACCGGGGGAACCTGCCCGTGGGTCTCCAGGAGGGCGAGCGTCGGAACCTGCCGTGGGAGAGGAGGAGGAGGAGCAGACGGGCGATAATGGCAGAGAACGCGCGAGCGCGACAGTGGAGGGAAGAGAAGCAGTTAGAAAAAGCGCAAGTCAACGAACCCCTGCCTTTTGGCAAGGCTGTTACGTGAACCGGAGGGAAAGAGTACTAATCTGGAAAAAATATTTGGTTTTCTTTTTTTCGTAGTTTATCTCACAGTCTATTTGGTATTTAGGGACTTCGTTTGGAGGAAGTCATAGTTGTTAAATTACTGCTGCTTTTTTATTTTTATCCGTCAGAATGACGAGGTTTTTCCTTCTCATAACCGTGGTGGAGTAAAGAGATGACGAGACCTGGTGCGGTTCTGTCTTGGGTTTTTCCTGAGCGCAGATGCCGTAAGCAGGAGGCCCAGCAAAACCCCAGCACCTGGGGATCCCCTCAGTCCCCAGGGCTCAGCGTCTTGTCCCCGTTATTCCCTCTGCGGAGCCCCAGCAAGGACAGTGCCAAGCAGCCGGTCCCGGATCTGCAGAAATCACCTCTGAGAGGCAAGAGATGGCACTCGGTATCAGGAAGGGAGATGAGACGAGGCGGTGGCTGCCCCTCCGAGACCTCCACAACGGCTCAAGCTCTCGGGGGCCCTCGACTTCGAGGTGCCCAAACGAGGTCCAGCCCCTCCTCATGACTCTGCCCAAAAAGGGGACGTTTGCGGCGTGTTCGGCTCTGACGCAGCACCGGCAGCTCAAGCCTGGCCCTGCCGGCAGGCTCACCCGCACCCACCGGCACCGGCACCCGTCCCACCTGCGCAGGTGGTGCGGCAGCGCGGGGCCCTCTGCCGCCGGAGGGCCGGGAGGCACGGTGCCAGCTGGAGCCTTCCCCAGAGAGCCACCGGAACACCGGGTACCTGCACCGTCCTTGGCTGCGATGGAGCCGGTGGGATGACATGGCAGGACCCAGATTTGTTTTTTGGCAAGTGTCAGATGCCCTGACCCAAAAAACCCGAAGCGGAACGTGCAATACCCGACGAGGAGCTGAATGCGTGCCTAGTCACGAACACGCTCAGCCTGCAAAGCACTCTCCAGCACTGGAGAGCGGAGAAGGGAGAGCCATGCTAATGTGCTCAGAAATAATGCTTTTTTAAATATAATTTACGATAGATTTCATAGCTGAGTTATGCAACATAATGAGCAAATCTAAAATGTAATTGTCACTGCACATTAACAGCAAAATCCTGAACCTCTATTATACTAACAAACTTATTAAATCAGTGAACATTGCATTGCATCAGTCAATTACTAAAACAATGCCGACATCAGGAGAACAATCTGATATCCATTACAGGGGGAGAAGGAGCGAGGGCGTGCAACCAGGGCTGCCCGCAGCGTGGCGTCTTTTAAAACATTAAACGTATTTACGTCTTTGAAGCAATCCTGCACCTGTTGGGTGTTTTGCAGCCGCTTCCCCTGTGCCAGGAGAGGGAGAGTGAAGAGCCTGAGGCCATCGCTGTGCTCCAACCCCGGGTCCCTGCCCGGGAGCAGGAGGCCAAGGAGGGATGCGCCGCTGGCCTCACTGCTGGGATTTCCTCAGTGCCATGCGATCGACTGCAGCATTAGCAGTGCTCAGCGTCAGAAAACGGCGTGCAAAAAGAGCAAGGGACGCACCGCAGCGCGTGCTGCCGAGCCGCTCGGACGCTCGGCTCCCCCCTCCCGGGCACCGCAGGTCAGGCCCCGTCGCCGCCTCTGCCCCCAGCTCTGCTCCCAGCCGGACCAAAAGGCTTATCCCCGGCTGCCCACCCCGAGCGCCTTCCCAAAGCATCCCCGGAGCAGAGCCGCGGTGCACAGCGGGTGGATACGAAATGGCCGGGCTTCAGCCATCACGTCGCGGCCGCCCTCCGAGGAGCCGACGTCGGCCCGAGCCTGCGGGTCTGTGCCCGGGGCAGAGCTAGGGCTGAGCTCGTTCCCGGCTCCAGGGCTACGGCCGCCCACGGCGGCCACCTTGTCAGGGAAGGGCGTTTGCTCCAACGGCAGGACAGGGCACGCAAAGGCTGGCAGGGATTTCGCCCTGCAGCCCCCGGGCTCTCGCCTCCCCTTTCGACTCCGTGAAATCCCGTTGCCACCGATGCTACGTCCTTACGAGACTGTTAAACGTGAAATAAGGTTTGCTTGAGTAACCCTGGAAAGATGTCCATGCAAACATCTACAGCAAAGTGTGCCTTGCACCTCAGTGAAGTGATTTGACACAGCACTAATTATGCAAATTAATCATCGGTAAATCAGGTACTTGTTTATTTATTTATTTTGTGTTTTGCACAGCAACCAGGCGGGAGGAGCGCCGGGAGAGAAGAGCCGCTCTATTTTGGCTGAGAAGAAATGTTTGGTAACATGGTGCATGATCTGACCTCCCCGGGTTCTTTTTCAGATTAAATTCTGAATTGATTTGCTGGTATCGTACCGCTCATAGCTCTCAATATGTCATGGCAGCTAATGAACCATGCCAGGGACACATTTATAACCCGCTATTAGCCGCTTCCATCAGGAAGGGATTTTTTTTTCTCCCCTCTTTCCTCTGAGGTTCTAAAAGTTAAAAAACCAAACCAAACACCAAAAAAACCCCCAAACAAAATCATCATCAGCAAAGACTGCTACTGAAAGTCAAGCACTGGGGTGATTTCCATCCCTCCCCCTTGGGACCTGGCTCTCAAGCGGCCACAGCAAAGGCCCTGGACGAGTCGCCCAAACCCCGCTGATTTTCCAAGCAGCCCCGGCTCGCCCGGAGCAGGCTCTTCCCCTTCCCCAGACCTTCACTCTCCAGGCAGAGAAGCTCACGCCGTCTTCTGAGCAAAGCTGCACCGACACCATCTACAAAACCTGCCTCGAACAGCATCCCAGGGCCAAGCGGCCGGGAGCTGGACCGGAGAGGAAGGGGCTTCCGCGCCCCGTCCCCCTCCTCCCCACCACTGCAGCTGGGGCCGGGATCCTGCTCCGAAGGAGCCCCGGTGCGGAGCGGGGAGGCGGCGGTAGGAACGGACACGCAGCGGCGACCGAGGGCCGCTCGCCTCCGGCAGCGCTTGCAGTGTGCGCGCTGCAGGAAGGAGGCACTGCAAATGGGAGCCGAGTTCCTCTTCGCTCCAAGCGCAGCGCTTCAGGAGCGCAGAGACAACTCTATCGGGGGAACAAGAGCTAATTAAATTTACTGGGATCACTGAAGAGGAAATTATTTAATATTCTGCATGGAATTTAATATCTGAAAGCATGAATGGCCTTGTTTCATCAGAGATCTGTTCCTTCCCAACATTCTAGTTTACTTTTCGCAGCCAGCCCTGCCGCCGAGGGACGGGCAGGGACGGGGGAGGACGCTGCCTGCGAGGAACCGCGCTGCCGGAGCGGAGAGAAACAAACAGCAGGAGAGCAGAGCGTCGCCGGAGCCGCGGCCGCATCCTCGGGTGCTCCCGACGGAGCAGCAGCTCCGCGATCCAGAGGAGAGCAGCCTCCCGAGGGGCTCTGCTGGCTTTTCTGCGGGAGGATCCTCCCGCTCCCACCCACAGCCGCTTCCGTGCGGGGCTGCCGCTCCTCCGGTGAGCACCCGCATCCACGTGGGGCCTTCAGCTTATGACCTTACATGCTGTCATCTAGTCCCCTTTTAACGGCCAAAATGTTGCGACTTCCTCAGTCCCCCCCCGGTTTGCTCCTCCATCCAAAGAGGAGCCTGGGCTGGGCGCACCAGGATCCGGGGACCGGAGCACTTTGCCACAGGGAACCTTCGCCTTGGCTGGGCATCCCTCTGGTGCTGCTCGCCTGGATCAGCCTCTCTCCATCAAGCACCTTTTGCGCCGCAGGAGGATCCCACCGTTTTCGTTTTCACGTGCTCCGTGCTCGCGGCTCTTCAGCTTCTCCTGGTTGCAAAGACCCTCTTGGTCCCGAGGGCTGGCAGCCACCTCCGCACCCTCTCCGGGCTGTGTCCCCGCAGCAGCGGAGTGCCAGCCAGGCGGCGGGATGCCACCGGGCCACCTTCCCGCCCGGGCAGGGCGGTGGCTGGGACGCCGCAGGAACCACGCCCTCGCCACAGCCCGTTTCCCCGCTGCAGCTGAAGGATGCTGCCTGCAGCCACTCATCTGGAATCGCTCCGGTCTTGTCCCTACCACCCGCCTCCTTCCTTGCCTGGTTAATGATTTTCTAGAAGCAAAATACCAGGCTCGGCTTGCTACCGTTAAGAAAAACCCGGTGACTGCTTCCCGGATGGCTCCCCAGACGCCGGCCGCCTGTCCCCTCCAGCCGACTGGCGAGGGCCGGGTCTCTGCTGGGATGGGCCCGTTCTGCCTCCCCCAGAGCCAGCAGCAGGGGGGACCCCGCCGGCCCCCCAAGCCTCACTTTGGGGTGCGGGACCCCATCTGCCCCAGCTCCCATCCAGCCAAGCCGTTGCCCGTAATCCACCCTCCCTCGGGGCCAAACCCAGCTCCAGGAAAGGTGCCGTTCAGCAGCCCCGCTGCCGTGGGTCCCTCCTGTGACTCTGCTCCCAGAGGTGGGCTCAGACCCTCGGCACCCTCAGCACAGCCAGCATCTCTTTTCGTGGAGCAGCAGCCGCCGGGGCTGGCGCGGAGCTGCACCAGCAAATCCCCCGGCCCCGCAGCCGCAGGGTCTCTGGCCTCCAGAGCAGAGCCCAAGGACGTGCCAGCCTCGTACTGGAGACCCCGGAGCTCCTGCCCCTCTGGCTCCCGGTTTCCTTCTCCTCTTTCTGCCCTGATAACGTCTCTTTCTCTCTCACGCACATGAAAGTGATTATAAGTAGCAACGATTTTGCTTCTGTATTTATGTCACCAATACCTTCAGCTAATTCCTGTAACTGCCAGCATGGAAGCACTAATACCTCTGCAAAAGACAAAGCAATTATTTCTAAACATAGCTCCCTTTCCTTGCATTGTCACCGTCCAAATCACCAAAGCCCTGGTCCGTTGTCAGCATCTTTCTCTAACTAGCAGGGGAAAAAAAAAAAAAAACTTTTTCCCCAAAATACCCCTATCCAGCGGCATCAAGCGAGCAAACCCTCGCCTTCCCAGGCCCCGCAGCACCCCACCCTGCGCTTGGGCAGAGCAAGGCACATTTCACTTAGTGCCAACGTATGGAGTGACACGAGTCCTGGCCCGCAGCGGGAGGGAGGCGCAGGCACTGCCCAGGGACAGCCCGGGACGGGGACATCGCCCTCACAGGGGCTGAGACTCTCCCGAGCCTCGGTGGGGAAAGCTCCGGAGCCGCCCCTCTCCTCGCAGCGCCCGTCCCGGCGGCACACGCCGTCTGGGGGACAGGCGCCCAGCGGGGCTCAGCGGCCCCTTCAAGAGGTGCCCGTTTTCAGGGGAAGGACAAGCAAAACGCCGAGCACGGAGGCCGGGAGCCGGTTCTCCCACGGGCCCCAGCGCCATCAGCTCCCGTTCAGCCGCCCAACTCCTGCTTCTGCAGAGAAAGCCCCTGCTCTTCCCCAGGTGACGGGAACGTGCCACCGCTTGACCCAGACGCAGGCACATTAGCGGTGCTCCCAGCGTCTGTCTGGATGGAGACACGCTGTCTGCCTCGGGACCCTCTGCAGCACTAGACCCGATTATCCTATGGGTCTGCTCGCAAGAAAATAAAATGAGCCATAAAATGACAAGTAAAGTGAAATAAGGAATGTAAAGAGCGGGGAGAATGTAAATCCTGTCGTTAGCATATGTACAGCACAGCGCCTGTTCCCCGCCAGGTCAGCGCAGCCCCCGAGGAGGGGGGGGCTCCCAGGCCGCCCCGAGACGGGACAACGGCTCTTCTGCGTGGGGGTCCTGGGGGTCCCCTGCCCCGGCCTGGGCTGCTCCCAGGTGCCCACCCTATGGAGCCGTAAGGGGTTCAGGGCCCTTGAACAAGACATGGTACCCCCAGCCCTGCACATCCCTCAGGTTTGCACAAAGCCCCCGCACCCACGGGGCCAGCCCCCCCTCCGGCCGGGCGCACCAGCCCCCGCTCCAGAAGGGCACGGGGAGGCAGAAGGAGCCGCAGAGCGAATGAGCGGGCGCAGGCTCCCCACCGAGGGCTGAAATGAGCCGGTACCTGGAGGCAGCAGCACACCTGGGTGACCTACATACCCATCGCTGATGGAATATTTAACAGGCTCTTTTCCATGGATTGTGCGTGAAAAACCTCCGGGCTCTTGCACGCAGCGGAAGGCGCGTAAGGAAGCCTCCGTCACTGGAGACAGGCCCTGCTGCCTGGCCTCGGCTTTCAGAGAGGTTTCAGGGAACAGGCGGAGGCCGAGCAGGGAGCTACGGGAACGGTGGCTACGCCACTGCACTTGGCTTTTGGCTGGCTGCTCATCAGCATCCCAAATCACACAACCACGGAAGGGTTTGGGTTGGGAGGGACCTTCAAAGGCCATCCAGTCCAACCCCCCTGCCATGAGCAGGGACATCTTCAGCTAGACCGGGTTGCTCAGAGCCCCGTCCAACCTGGCCTTGAATGTGTCCAGGGATGGGGCGTCTCCCACCTCCCTGGGCAACCTGGGCCGGGGTTTCACCACCCTCAGCGTAAAAGGATTTCTTGCCGGCTGCTCCGTGGGAAAGCGTCAGGGATGCTCCTGAGACCCGCACCACGGTCCGGTGCCAGGCGATGGAGCTGACTCCGGAGAGCGGGCAGCGGGCGCCGCAGGGTGCGGTGGTGCCGTACGGATGCGTTGCACCCACAGCCCCGTCCCAATTCCTCAGTGGGAGAGCAGCATCCCAGGGGAGAGGACCCTGACTGCACCAGAGACGAGGGAGAGAGGCCAACTTCTGATGAACTGCCCCTAAAAATATTTTCATAACATTTCATATCCAACCTACAGTAGCACCTCCAGTAATTAACAGCTAAGTTTTAATTAAACATTGATTAGCAACTAATTAGTCTAATGATTAGTCACCTGAAGGAGACAAAGCAAAATACTGGGGCTGCCAAGATAGGAGCGGGAGAAGGCAAATGATGAAAGATGAGAGGCAGCTTGAATTCCTTCTCTGCTTCCCTCTGGGCCAAGCGTTTTCTCTTATTTTGGTCCTTTACAAATGAGGCCTTCGCTGTGAATTTTCCTAATTGTGGCAAGTCTGATAGAGTCTCAAGTGAGTGATGTGGAGGAGACCAATTTTTTTCATCTTTCCCATCAGATCCCAGCCTGTTAATGCAGCTAAAGAGCCTTTCCCCGCTAGAGGAGACTCAGTCTCCGTCGCCGTAACGAAGTCAGGGGGGACTTCCGTGCCTTCGCTCCTGCAGCATCCCGACGAGAACGCCGCAGAGCGCGCGGGGAGCGCACGGGCAGCGCACGGGCAGCACGCGGGCAGCGCTTCCCCCTGCCTGCAACAGCCTCGCCCCCCTCAGACACCGCTTCACTCTCGGTCTCTCCCAGACAGAGACCTGGTTCCTTACGTCCTGCCCGGTGGAGGGGTCTCCCACCGCTCTGCTCCCCCCTCCCAAGGCAGCTGAGCCTGCCCCCGCACCGCGATGAGCAGGGCTCTGCCAGACCGAGCTCGTGGGGGGCCGGGATGGACCCTGGGCTCTGGGACGGAGGAAGAAAACGCGCCGGCAGGCAAAGGCAGAGCCCTCGGCGGCGGCTGGCAGGGTACGGCACGCCTGGGCCGGGTCCCAACCTCCCCTCAGGGGATCCGGGCGGGAGACCTGCTCCCTTCTGCCCGCACAGGGTCACGTCCCGGTGCGAGCCCCTCGCCCGGCCGGGCACGTGCTGCTTCACGGCACCGAGCTCCACGGGTTTGGTACCCGAGCTCGGTACCTCCCCGGTAGCCCCGGTACCTCTGCACAAGTCGCAGTCATGGCTCCAGGCTGCTGAGCACACACAGCACCGAGCACTTCACGCAGGACATCAAGGTCATGTCACACCGAAAACCAGACTCACGATACTCAGCCCTGCACGGCCGCGGCTTTGCGCTTACAAGGACGTGTAGAGTCGGGCCAGGTCCTGAAAAGCAGCTTCTCGGTGTGCCGAGGGCTGCTCCGCAGCGGGTGTTTAACCCTGTCGTCCCGAACAGGCTCTCTGGGTGATGGCTCCTCGGCGCGCTCTCGCACGGACGCGGGGAGGGCTGCCTGCCCCAGCACCTCCTCGGCTCCAGTCGTTTACCGGGGCGTTGCTGTTACAAGCATGGTTATTATTTTGCCATTCCCTTTTGTGAGATAATCCTGTTTACCTATGTTATTTACGCCTCAGAAAAAAAAAAAAAAAATCACTTCTGGCTGAGGGTTATGGAAGCCCTCAGAGGCGAGCGCTGCCCCGGCACAGCCACCCCCGAGCTCGCTGCCCCCCGGCTCCCACCCTGGGGTGAGACCTCCCGACCCCCCTTGCCGAGCACCCCCAGGTGCCCCCGGCAGCTCCGCAGCCTCACAAGCAGCCCCTTCCCCTCCCTCCTCCTACCCCAAGTTTCTCCACCCTTCTGCAAGTTTGAGCCTTTGAGTCTTTCCTTTTTTTCCCCCTTTTGTTTTCCTCCTCCCCGCGCTCTGCCCGGGCTCCCCTCTGGAGTTGCAGGGGAAGGTGCAGCAACACCGCGGGCGCGGGTAAGCGGGCTGCGCGTGTCAGCAGGGCCAGAGCAGAGCCTGCGCTGGGCCAGACCCAGCTCGGGACAGGCTGGATGGACGGCGGGCGGCACTGCCCGAGGAGCCCGATGGCATCGGTCCCGCTGCGCGCGCGCAGTAACATCCCCAAGGGAGGTAACTGGAAGGCAGAGGCCGGGCAGGCTGGCGGTGCGCTTCGGGGGGGACAGGCTCCGCAGGGGACATCCCAGGACGTGTGGTCAGGGGGACGAGCGCGACCCAGGAGCCGCCCGTGTGTCCCCAGGCAGCGATGTGACGCACAGCCCGGCCTGGACAGCAGGACCTGAGCAGGAGCCCCTGAGCCCCAGGGGAGGGGCAGGACCCGCGGCGGGGAGCAGGAAGGGTTAAACGCCGTACCCTCATCCCCTGCCTCCCCGCATGCACGCGCAGAGCCGCAGGTATATTGATTGCTTCACACATCTCATCAGACTCGGATCGGTACAAATCGATGGGGTTAGGTCAGGGAGAGAGGCAGCTGAGTGGATACCGATACCCTCCTCCTCCTCCTCCTCCTCCTCCTCCTCCTCCTCCTCTCGCTGGGAATGGCACCCGCTGGGAAGCCTCCGCAGCTTTCCCTGCTCCTGCGCAGGCATATCCGGAGAGGCTCCTCCGGTCTCTTGGCAAAGGGAGAGGTGGAGAGGAGGCAGAGACCAGCCGCAGCGGGCAAGGGCCTGGCAGCTGCCTTCTCCTGGAGGGCGGGTCAGGGCTGGGCTGCCTGCGGGGACTGCTTCTGCGGGGCCTGGCCGTCCTGCAAACCGGGAGACCTGGGAACACCAGCCGCAGCCGGGAGATGACCAGCCGTGCCAGGAAAAGCCCCAGCTGCCTGCATGCCCCCCTGGTCTCCCCGTCCTGCCCACGCTCGCCCAGACAATCCCAGATATGCCCAGATCACACGCGTGAGCTTCACCCGGCTGAATGCATGAGATCTTTCAGCAGCAGGGAGACAGCGGCTCTGTCTGCGGCTGTTTCATGCTTCCCTACAAAGCAATCTGCTACTTGGGCTCCTCTGTTCTTCCCTCTTATGCAACTGCACAAAATGTAGAGGAAAAAATCCCCTAGATGCTAATTTATCTGAGGAGCTCAAGCAGGTTTGCACAAGGCGGCAGTTTCAGCAGGGAAAAAAAAAAGGGAACAGCCATGTCTGAAATGCTGCTTCAGAAACCTGCCCTCCCCCCGGGGACTCCTGCCCTCCCCAGCTCCCCGCAGGGATGCCTGCCTCCACCCCTGCCTCCATCCCTGCCTCCTGCCTCCATCCCTGCCTCCACCCCTGCCTCCACCCCTGCCTCCATTCCTGCCTCCTGCCTCCATCCCTGCCTCCTGCCTCCACCCCTGCCTCCACCCCTGCCTCCACCCCTGCCTCCTGCCTCCACCCCTGCCTCCACCCCTGCCTCCATCCCTGCCTCCTGCCTCCACCCCTGCCTCCTGCCTCCACCCCTGCCTCCATCCCTGCCTCCACCCCTGCCTCCTGCCTCTACCCCTGCCTCCATCCCTGCCTCCACCCCTGCCTCCTGCCTCCACCCCTGCCTCCATCCCTGCCTCCACCCCTGCCTCTTGCCTCCACCCCTGCCTCCATCCCTGCCTCCACCCCTGCCTCCTGCCTCCACCCCGCTCTGCCCCACGGGCTGCCTGCACCCTGGCTCAGCACCCTCTGGGCAGGGCTCTGGCTCCGCTCACCCACTGGGAGAAGCAGAGCGGGGGTGGAGGGTGCAGTGGGATCACACATCAACCAGCCCCCTGCGCCGGGGCTCCGGCGCTGCCGAGGCGGCGGTCCCCAGGGGCGCGCAGCGGAGATCCCAGAGCCGGCCCCGACCTCGGCGCCTCTCCCGGGCTGGGACCGGGCGGCCCACGCCAGCCCAGGCGCTCGAGGGAGCTCGCCCGGGAATTATCTCGGGCTCCGCTGCTGCGGCAGGGGCAGAAGAGCTCGGGGCGGGCAGGCGGGCAGGCAGGCGGGCAGCCGGTCCGTCCACCCCGGCCGCTGCTGCCCGCACCCATCCTCCGGCCCGGAGAGCGCGACCGGAGCAGCCCCCAGAGCCGGGCTGCTCTCCTTTCACGGGGACCTGTGGCGATTACAGGTTTAGTGGTGCAAAACAGAGCTTAATAGCAGCCGAGGCTGGTGGGATTGATTTCTTGTTTTGTTTTAAGTGCAGCTAATCTAATAGTTAATTTATTTAAATTGATAGGGCAGAGAGAAATTACATTTCTATCTTCTCCGAATAGATCTGACTGTGTCTGGTGACCCAGGTGAGCTGAAGAGCCGGGCTAAGGACCCTAACATGCCTTGGAATAGCTGCCTTGATCAGCTTGTCATATTTTTCAATTCATTACTGCCATTTTAGCAAACAACTAGTATAGATTTTTTGTTACAACAGCTCTTAACGTGTTAGTCGTGTGTAAGCTGGTACCTGCCTTAACCGCTTACAGTAAAGCTTTCCCTCCAGAAAACCGGCCCACCAAAACCGGCCCACCAGGAAGGGGTTGGGGCTCCCCAGCCGCCTCCCTGCGGACCCCCAGCCGGCCAGAAAAAGGGGCCGGGGCGTCCGTCGGTGCGGGCAGCCCACCCGGGGCTCGTCCTGCTGCGAGAGCCTGTTCCTGGCCAGAGGCTGTAATTAAAGCGGTTCTGGGGATGTGCTCTGCCACGCTCGGAGCCCATCGGCAGCTCACATGCCAGAGCAGCGTTCTGCAGCTGAGCAGCGGGAGGAGGGAGCACGCTTGGGCTGCAAATTTTGCTCGTATGCCTTTGGGAATCGTCTTTAGTGCTCTCTACAAGATCTCTAGCTGTGCTGGAGCACACGGGCTCCCCCACCGCAGGCTCCAGCAAAAGCCTCTGAGGGTTTTCCCAGCGCAGGGGAGAAACGCTGAGGAGAAGCAGGGAAGGAAGGGCTCCTTTCCAGGCTGCAGCCCTCTCTCAGGAGGGGAATTCGGAGGTGTTGGGGGCACGGGTGACGGCAGGCACGGACACAGGTTCCTGCCGTGCCAGGGCTGCTCCCCATCGGGGCATTTGCAGCACCGGGGCGTTTCTCTGCCGGTGCCACCATGGGAATGCAGGTGGGCAGCGGGCGATGGGCAAGAGGGCAAAGGGACAACGGCTTCCATGGCTCCCCAGAGCGCTTCGTGGTCTGTCCAGGTTTGTCAAGCAGGCAATTAAAAAGGCACCATCTGAGCCCAGTGCGAAGGGCAGGAGCGGCAGCAGGAGGGAGGAACCGGCAAGGGCAAAGCCAGCCCCTGCCCGAGTGCCACGCAGGCGAGCCCCGCGCCGCGGGGAGGGAGGCAGCGCACCGGGCTGGGCATGGGGATGCAGCCCTCGCTTATCTGTGTGGTAACACCCGCTCTCCTGGCAGAAGGGCAATGCCTGCCCTGCCCACCCCTCCCTGCTCTGCCCCCCCGGCCCCCCAGGCAGAGCAGAGGCCCCCGGGCGGCACGGCCGGCAGCCACGGGGCCAGGACCCGCAGGGCCAGCGCCACGCTCCCAGCCCCGCCGCGCTCCCGCAGCGCTGCCGCAGCCGCTGCCATAGCCTTTGCCTCTCACGTCCCGGCTCTCCCTCCCCGCGATAACTCCAATAAAGAGTAAATCGCTATTATTCTGTACCCAGCTCTTCTGATCCATCCTGATGAGGACCTTCCCCTCGCTTCCTCAAAGTCAGCAGGCGGAGGGACGCATCCCGCAGGGGCAGAGCCCCGGGGAAGGGGCCAGGCTCTGGGGGAGGCTGCGGGGGGGACCCGTCCCTCTGCATCCCCCAGGAAGCCCTGCGAGCTGTATCTATGACCCCAATAAGAGGTAATAAATAAGAGGGAGGCTGGTGGCCGGCGCAGCAGGGAGCGGTGGGGCCAAGGCGGGTGGTGAAGCCCTTGGTGGAGGCTCCTCGGCGGCTCTGCTCCGTGGGAAGAGCGGCGGCAAGTGCGGTGGCTGCCCTGCCCTCGCTGCTGCACCGCCGGCACTCCTGCAGAGACTCCCCGGCCTCGCTCGGCCATCGGCTTCCTGTAAGAGTCAGCACCGTGCCAGATTTATAGGGGATGCTGCTCAGTATTTCATGCCTGCTGCAGGCAATCCCACTGCTGCCACTGCGGCTGCACGGAAAGCACTTTGTAGATTTGATTATGCGATAAGGGGCATCAGAAATGCAACTTGTTGCCTATTTCCCAGAGTAATTAATTTCATCTGTATTGAACAAATGACATAATTTGAGGATTTCTGGGTTATGGATTAAGTAAAGACCAGATGAGAGCATCCTCATTGGCTCGGAGATTAATTAACAGCGCGAGGTGAAGCGAGCTCTCTCCTCTGCAGGATTGCTTTGCTGGTGCATTTTTAATCCACCTGCCCAGCACGGCGGCTGCCCCCGAGGACACCGCACCGCCCTGCCACGGGGCAGCAGCGCTGCCCATCGATCAGGGCACGGGAGCCCCGGCCAGGACTCGTTCCCATACCAGGACGTCGGGGGATGCCAGTGAATAAAGCCAAGCTTTAGGGCTTCCCGCTCCCCTGCCCCGGTTAGCGCTGCCTGGTCTAATCACCTGTTCTGGCCGAGGGCCAGGCAGGGCAGAGAGAGCCCCTGCTGCCAGGCAAAGCGTGCAAGGGCTCATTCCCAACTCAGCCGAGGGCTTGGAGCGCAGCCCTCGCCCCGGGACCCCTTCGCCTTGTGCACCCTGAGCCCGCGAGCCCGCCTGGCGTGGCTGGATCCTCGGTCCTTACATCTCACGAACTGCATTACTCAAAAAATACAACTCCCCCATGAATTTCAAGCTCGCTTACAAACACCGAGAGACAGCCTGCAGCTGCGTACAGAGAACAGACTTAAATGTAAGGGATGGGGGTGGCTGTAGGGACCCCGACACATCGCGGCATCCCCAGGCTGCTGCGGGATGGCTCCTCTCCTCAAAGCCTCTCCCAACAGGGCAGGCCCTCCGGGAGCAACGGGGATGGCAGGGGACCGCAGCAGAGCCCCGGGGAAGCTGGGTGCTCCTTCACCCCTTCCCGATCCCCGGCACCCTGCCGGGGCATTGCAGCCCCACTTGGCTTTTTGTAACCCTGCCAGCGGGGTTGTCACTGCAGCCGGGCGATGTCCTGCCCTGCTCCATCTCCTCCTCCCTGCCCTGCTCCACCTCCTCCTCCCTGCCCTGCTCCTGGGGCACAGACTCAGGCCAGGGATCTCCCCACATACACCTCAGCCTCACTGAAAATTTTCTGAGTGGGGTCAGAAAAACAGGGCTCCGTGCAGCATTTATTCATGAGCCAGGCATTTTATTTAATGTGCCTTGCGATGCAGGATCAAAGATCCAGAGCAGCACCTAATTAATTATTTTTCTCTTCTTCTGTACCGTCCCCTAGTTGAGCACTGAGTCCCAGAATGTAAAAGCCTCCCTTTCAATGACTCTGCATAATGAGATGGATTTGGACTCCAGCAAATTTGTTCAGTTTTATGGAGTATTATATGAAAATGCTGTGAAATTAAGTTCTGTCTTTGCTATCACGCCATGGCCATCAGAGCGCTTTTATGTATGGCACTGAGACTAAAAGATGGGAAAGTGAGTCCTTGCTGCAGTAATGTGGCGAACGGGGAGAGGGAGGAGCCGTGCAATGAAGATGACATGGTGGAGGGTTAGACTGGGGGAGATAATGAAGGAAACAAGAAAGCGATGCAGATGAAGAGAGTTGCAAGCTAAGAGCCTGGAACTGGAGTGGCAGCAGCCATGAGACTCCAGCGATGGGGAGGATGGGGAGGATGGGGAGGATGGGGAGGATGGGGAGGATGGGGAGGATGGGGAGGATGGGGAGGATGGGGAGGGCTCCCTTCTCCCAGTTTTCCCTCTGCAAAGCGCTCCGGCAGCCCCACTTGCGGCACGAGGGAGGCGAACGCTGCCATCCTGGGGGACAGGGGCAGAGCCCCCAGGGGAGGGCGGACAGGTCGACTCCTGCCCCGGCACACCCCTGCACGGCCTCGCACTCGGCCGTCCTCGCTCCTGCCACCCCGGCGCAGGCACTCGCACGCTCGGCAGTGTCAGGACACGTCTGGAAACACCACATTAGTAGAACCGTGGTGTCTAAGGCAAACGAGAGCACTGTGGGGAGGAGCTGCCCCAGCCCCAGGGTGTTCCCAGCACAAACCCTTCCCTTCTGGGAAGCATTTCGCCCCTCGGTGCCAGCAAAGGTGCCCGACACCATTTCGGCTCGGAGGCAGGGAGAGCCCCCACGTCCCTTCCCGAGCCAGCTCCCTTCGCTGCCTGCCGATCCCTTCCTGTTCCTTCTCCCCCCTCCATCTCTTCCCATCCCCAGCCTTTCTCCCCTTCCTCTTTACATCAGCCCTGCTCCCCTGCATTTACCCCAGAGTAATCCATTTTTTCCCTTGGCAACTTTATAACCCTTTTCCTTGCCTGACAGCAATTAAGTAGATGCTTCACTTCCAATCCCATGGCCCATAAACATTGGAAAAAGAAAATGTTATAAAGAAGAAAACAATCAAATCTGCAGACAGATGCACGCGCACGTGTACAGACAGACAGAGGGACAAATGTGGAGGACAGGGTGAAGCTGGGGAAGAAGTCTGAGCGCCTTCATTTGTGCAGAGGCTGGAGACCTCCTCGCACACACACGCCGCAGCCTCCCCACCTCCAAACGGACGGGTGGAAGGGAGAGATTTCTATAACGCATGAAAAGGCGAGTCGCATCCATCAATCCCTGCAGCTCATCAGCCCAAGCCCTCCCGTGCCCAGGGCTGGCTCCTGCGCTGCTGCCCCTCTCCTGCCCCACCGTTTGCCTCGCAGCACCCCAGCACCCACAGCACCCCAGCACCTACAGCAAAATAAAATGGCCAAAAAACCAACCAAACAAAAAGAGGCAGCAGCACCCCCCCCCCCCCGTGATGTATGGGATTTTGTGGTGCCTGACAGGCCCCGAGCCTCTGGGGACCAGCCTTGATAAATCACAGCTTTCAGTTTGCCTTGAACATCTTCACTTTCCCAGGCTGGCCGGTGGCCGACACGTCAAATCGTGGCACCGGCCCCGGCACCAGCATGGTGGGGGGGAGCGGCGGCTGCCCACAGAGCCCCGGCCACCTCACAAGAGCTGGTCCCACATCAGCGCGGCGAGAGGCTCTCTGATGTACGAACCGCTGGGAACACGGAGCCCTGCGCTGAGGAACCTCAAGCAGACACACTTTCTAATTTCCATGACAACTGTAATGGGGTGTTTGCTGGTTTGGGAGCGCCGGGGTGTGCAGGAACGCGCTCGTTAGGCACAGAGCAAGATCAGCCGCTTCTGCAAGGCCACCCCGAGCAGGCGGCGATGCCCCGTGCTGGCCCTGCTGGCCCTGCACCCCGAGCCAGCCGGGGGGAGCCCCGCTTCCCGCAGCCCCTGCCCACACAGCCCCAGCGCGGGGCTGCCCAGCCGGGGAGGCAGCGGGACTGACCCCGGGGAGCACAGACCAGGGCTGCTTCCCACTCCGTGGTAGCCCAAGGAGCCGCTGCCCGTCACCTCCCAGTGCGGGACGTGCTCCGAGCACCGAGGGGAGGGTCCGGGGGAGCCTGGGGTGAGAGGAGCCCCTGCCCGGACAAACAGAGGCAGGAACGCTGCCTGCAGTCGGGACAGGCAGGAAAGGGACAGGAACCAGACCTGAGCGATGGCTCCAGGGACGCGTGGCTGCTGCAGAGGAGCCGCGCTGGGCGCACCGTCCTGCGCCGCTGCCCTAGGAGAGGGACTGAGGAGTATCTGTGCAGAGACGAATGCAGCTTGGCTAAAATGAGCTCCTTTCCCATCCCCGGAGGAGCTTAAGCAACAACTAAGAAGAAACCAGCAACCAGTTAGCAAGAGAGCACAAAATCCAGGCGATTACTGAAAAGCTTGGACATGGCTGTGAATCCCATGGCTGCCAACAGTATCCCCAAGCTATTAAGAGAAAAATCAAGATGTGGACAGAATTAGATTGGCCATAGGTGAAAAATGGCTCAATTATTTCTAGTGCCAGAACCACAGAAGGACATTTCCCTCTGTTCCTGATCCACAACCTCCCACTAATTAGCAGACCTAGCAGAGAGAAAAATGCTCCAAGCTCCAGAAAGAGCAACAGCTAGAGACCCAACGCACCGCACGCATTTGTATGCGCTGCGTAAGCTGGGCCCGGAGCACTGCCCAGGCAACACTACCCTGCTCCGGTAGGGACGGGCCACGGGAGGTGTTTGAGTTGGGTTTTGCCCTCTGGGGAGGGCAGGGTGCCAGCCAGAGCCGGCCCTTCCGACAGCCGGGCTCCTCGGGGACGAGGACTGTCCTGGCTCGGAAGAGGGATGTCCTGCTCCAGCCGCTGTGCCCACGCTGGCTCCTTTCCCTGCTCAGACCACGGCCCAGCATCCTTGCCCGTGTGCATGCCGTGACACGGGGTAATAATAGCCCGCAGGAGCAGAGGGTTCAAAGGAAGCAGCGGGGATCCGGCACGTCAGGATCAAGACGTCCTGAGCCTGCAGAGGCACTGAGCGGGAGGGCAGAGCGGGGCTGAGCTGTGAGGGGGGACGCAGGCTTGGGCAAAGCTCAGCGGAGAATCCAGCCCAGCCCAGCGCTCTTTGGGGACAGGCTGGAGGGCAGAAATAACTGCAGGCACTAGCTCCCGAGCCTCTCCTCTCTCTTTATGCAGGAATCTTTTAAAACAACCGACGCATAAAACAAAAAAAAAAGTTACCAGGAGGCCCTGCCCCCTCCCCGACAAACTTCGGAACACGCTGTCATCAAGAAAAATGATGCTGGCAAGAGAGAAATCCGCTGGGGTTGCTGGCAATTTACCAGGCTCCAGCCCCGATGAGTGCTTATCAATAATTTCAGGATCTGCCTGTTGCAGGCAGACTGGGAGCGCAGGCAGGGAGAGCACGGGCAGGCGGGTGTCAGCACAGCCACGGGCAGGGGGGCACGATGAAACGGGAAATCAATTAACGGCTCCTTAGGAACAGGGATTTGCCGGCATTACAGGGAAAGGTCTGTTCACTTGGCTGTAACAGGGAAACACTTAAACGGTCCTCGGTGACACAGAGGCACGTCCCAAGCCGGGACTAGCCGACGCCATGGCCAGCTAGGCTGCGGGCAGGGCCAGGGATGGTCACAGCAGGTTACCGCAGAAGAGGGAACGATAGAGCAGCAACGGCTGCGTGCGCTGAGCTGCTCAGAGCCTGGCCCTGGCTACGCGCCGCAGGCCAGGGCCGCTTCAG
Organism: Mycteria americana; assembly: GCF_035582795.1. Taxonomy (NCBI): domain Eukaryota; kingdom Metazoa; phylum Chordata; class Aves; order Ciconiiformes; family Ciconiidae; genus Mycteria; species Mycteria americana. The sequence goes on along the minus strand of NC_134380.1, from coordinate 13,904,141 downwards.
GCTGTCTCTGCCCCCCAGCTCCTCCCCACTGCCTGGGGGACCATCCCCAGCCCACGTGCCCGACCCTGTCACCCTGGGAGAGGAAGGGGAGGCCAGGCGGGCAGCCGGTGAAGGGGGTCCCAGCTGGGTGGGGGAGCAGAGCGAAGCACTGAACCAGGCTCACAGGACCTGCCTGCAGGCTCCGGCATGCCACGAGCTGCGGCCACCTGCCCGGCAGCCTCTTCTCGCAGCCGCTGTACCTGGCCATCCACAGGAGAGCACTCCTTGTGCCGGCGTTGCATCTGCAGCACCACACTTAATAGCTGCTAATGCATCCGTCTTCCATGAACTTGTCTAATTGCTTTCTGAACCCGGGGCTGTGGGTCCCTGAACCGCCCTGCGGAGCCGAGTTCCACAGCGTAATTAAGCACCGCATGAAAAAAAGAAAATCCTTCTCTTCATTTATGTTTTAAACCTGTTGCCCGATTGTTTCATTTGATGCCACCTATTTATGGGAAATGGTGAATATCCATTTCCTATTACTCACCTTTATACCACTCCTGAATTTATAGAACCCTATCCTATGTCACCTCTATTGTCTCTCTTCTAACCAAGAGAGTCCTAATTTATTAGTCTCTCCTCACGCAGAAGCTGTTCCGTGCCTTTGATCAGCCTTGTCATCCTTTTCTTTACCTTTCTAGTTCAACTACTTCCTTTCTGTGATTGGGCAACCAAAACCGCACACAGCATTTGCACTGCGACACAGCGTATTATACCTTGGCATAACGCTGCTGCCTGTTTTGGTTTTAGTCTCTTTCCTAATAAGGACTAACAGGCCATGTGCCTTATTTGACTGACACCGGGCACCGAGATGACATTTTCATAGAACTACTCACAGCGACTGCGAGGTCTCTTTTACCGAGTAGGAAATATTAAATTAAAGGCCAGCTTCGTGTTTTTGTAGTTAAGGATGTGTTCTCGTCTGTATTACTTGGACTCGGACACATTCATCTGCCATTTTGCCACCCAGCCACTCGCACCGTGAGATTCTCCCACAACCCTGCCCCATCAGCTTTAGATTTAAGCCATCCCAGCTATTACCTATAGCAGCCGGCAAATGAGACGGGTGCAGGCAGGCAGGATACTAACTGCAGAGATCCCTAGCCCAGCGCCCCTGGGGGGGGACACAGCTGCAGATACATCTCCATGGCCTCCTCTCAATGTATTTTATCTGACTACTCGGTTCTTTCTGGCGGTGAGGCCCCGGGGGCTCAGATCACACGAGGACAATGACAACACACGTATAAGGGAACAGGGTCCTTTTACTTTTTTTCTTCTTACTGCAGTGGTGTTCTCCGCGTGGCTTTTTCAGGCCATTTGCCGGCTTTCCTCCCTCGGAGATGCCTTTATACCAGAGAGAAGAAAAAGCCCAAGCTTCTTCACCCCGTGAACATTTGGCCAGAACCGCAGAGATCCGTTGAGCCTTTCGGGCTGGGACGGCGGCGGGGCGGCCACCCCGCTGTCCCCCCGCGACCTCCTCTCCCGGGGGGCTGCGGGAGGACCGTGCCTCTGGGCACGTATCGACGGAACCGGGAGAATCAACGGGAGCAGCAGCGGGAGCGCGCAGCGGCCCCGGGCGCCGCCGCCGCCGTCAGCACCGCGGACAGCGCCGGCCGCCGCGGACCCACGGGCGGGCGGGACGCGCCCCACGCCGCGCCCCCCCACGGCCGGCAGCCAGATCCCCCCCGGCTGGGCACGGCGCGCCCCACAGCCAGGATCGGCTCCCCACGATGAGGCCCGGCAGGCCCCGCGCCCAGGGAGCCGGACCCTCCCACCCCCCCCGTGCCTGGGCACGGTGCACCCCACGCCCGAGGAGCCCCACGGCGGGTGTGGCGCACCCCGCACACGGGAGCTACAGCTGCGAAGGGGGCACGGCACGGCCCACAGCCAGGCTGTGACACGGGTGCCCCCTCTGCGGGAAGAGCCACCCACTGCCCGAGCGCCAGTCCACGGCAGGGAAAGCTGCGGGCGGGCAGCCGGACGCCTCCAGGCACGGGGAGAACGTGCTCACCGCCCGACCCGCACAGCTACTTCTGAGAAAAACACCTGCCCTTTCCCCCTTTCTCAGGCTCCCAAAATACTTCATCCTGTTCCTTAGGAGTGCTGAGGACTGCCCGTCCCGCTGCCTGCGGCGGGAAGCGTCCCTCAGCGTCCCCGGGCCTCGGGCTGGCCGCCCAGCGCCCAGCGTTCAGCTGCCATAGGGAATTTTGTTGGCCCAGCACCGTAGCTGGGACCAGCCTGGGAGTGCTCAGTCCTGCACCCCCTCTGCTAGGCCTCAGGTGTCCCTTCTGAAAGGGACATCTCCTAATTAATAGTAATACTCTGCATCGTGTCAGATCTGCTCATGTATTTATGCTCCCGCCCTAAGCACCTTCCCTGCCTGCCCCTCTGCCAGCAGCAAGGCGATTGCGCAGGCCGGGCCCGTGCTGCTGGGTGCTCCTGAGCCGTGGTCCTGGTGCAGCTGTAAGGGGCTGGTGACACCGTTATATTTACGGGTATTTCAAGAGAAAGAAAAAGGCTACTGGGTGTTCATATGTTCTTGTTGTATTATTTAAGAGAAGCCATTTGAGAGCACAGGAGAAGCAGTGTCTGCTCCCAAAAGGAGGAAAAATAATGGAGGGGAATATTTGCAAAAAGCTCAGTTAAGTAAATATTTTATGCCCAATAATGTTATAGCTTTTGAATGATGCATGCAAGAGAGTTGAAAGGAGGTGAGGCACAGAGCGAGGCAACATACAGTGCGTGCTGAGCGTGAAGGTGTTTGTGGGGGGGAGGGAGGCAAGGGAAAACACCGTGCCCTGGCTGGTGCCTCGCACCCCGACTGGGCGCCTGCTGGCAGAGGCAGCACAGCAGGGCAGGGCTATTCCAGTCGCTGGATTGACAACGCCCTTTCGCCGCAGGAAAGTTAGAGCTAACCTCACAGGGAGAGAGTTCTGCCCCAGCTGGGTGACACCTCCCGAGGTGCTGACCCATCTCCCCCGCTTCGCTTGGTACCAGACCCAGGCAGCGACAGAGAGGGAAATCTGCATCCCCCCGACCAAGCCTGCAGCAGGCAGGAGCCCTCCTGGCTCTCAAGAGGCTCTGTGCCGTCCGTAGGACACATCCAGAACACTCCTCATAAGAGCTGCACCCCAGACAACAAAGATGCTCCAGCAAGGCAACGCGACCGCCCCAGCAAGGCAACGCGACCGCCCCAGCAAGGCAACGCGACCGCCCCAGCAAGGCAACGCGACCGCCCCAGCAAGGCAACGCGACCGCCCCAGCAAGGCAGGGCAGCCCTGCCTGCGGTGGGCTCTGGCAAGCTGGAGGGATGCTGCAGTGAGCAGCAGGGAGTGCGGTACCACCAGGTTGGAAAGGAGCTTAGTGCAAGGTCCCTGGCAGCTCAGTGGAGGCCTCAGCAAGAGGCCGTAGGAGCCGTGCAGAGGCAGGGTACAGGACAGGTTGTCCCAGGAGGCTCACAGCCCTCTTGAAGCATTGGGAACTGCAGCTGCCTCGTTGCTTTCCTTGGGAGAAAAATCAGACATCCAAGGAGGGCATGGGAGCAGGGACCGAGGGGCAAAGAACTGGAAGGCAGAGGGATTGCCCTGACCCAGGAGGAAGAGGCAGGCAGGGAAAGCAAGAGAAGGAAGGCCAGTTGGGCAGAGAGAGCGGGCAGGGGTGGTGAGGGGAGGAGAGCACGGCCAGCACAAGGGAGGGACATTTCTCTGACCAGAGGAATTCTCCCCCTGGCAGGCAGAAGCACAGGGTGAGCATCTGGCACAAGGTAAGCACAGAAAGGAGTAAAATACCATTAAGTGTAATAAGAAATGTACTTAATCAATGAGCTCTGCAGCTGAGGATCAATGGGAGGCAGACACAGCCATTAGCTAAGAAAGCTGAGAAAGAGCCCCGGGCTCTGATGGAGCGGTCGATGCCGGGTTTAACCGAGCAGCAGAGGAAGGGTCCCAGGTGGAGAGCAGAGCCAGGCTGCAGCCACGAGACAGGGCTGACGCTGCTCCGCTCCTCGGGCTCAGACCCCCGACGGGGAGCAGAAAGAGGAGCCCAGGCCACGGCCTGCTGAAAGGTCTAGTGCTGCGCCCCGAGAAGCACCATGGACTCTGGACCAGACACGAGCATCCAGCAACAGCGGTGAGGGTGCGGGAGGGAATGGGACCGCTGCTGGCAGGGAAGAGAAGGGTCTGGAGCCCCTCATCATCAGCCGGGGACATCACTTGGCTGTGGGGAGCAACCGCCAGGGTTTTAGCCGTGGGCCTTTCTCCTGTGGACCAAAGGCTGCAGCGAATTTCAAGTGTTGGTCCTTGCTGTGAGGCCCAGCCCAGGAGGGTGCAGGGGGCTATGGGCATTCCGGGAAGCTCACCCAGAGCAGAGGAGACGCAAAACCTCACTCACGCCCACGCTGCCTGGCTGACGGAGCTGCCGCCTCGGAGGAGGGCCGGCTGCAGCGCGGTTTTCCTCGCTGCTCTTGTCCCTTTGCCCCTCTCCTCACCTTGAGCACTGTGCTGGATTGCTCCCCAAGGGCCACCACACGGAAGAAGCGCAAACTAGATGGCAAAGAGGTCACCCTCCCAAGAAGGTCTTGCACCAGCCCAGGTAAACAGAGCTGCTGCTGAGTCAGGGCTTGCCCAGGCCCCAACCTTGAGAGATGCCCTGGAGCCCCCCCGACCCAGCGCACTTAGAGCCCGTCCGGGTGGTGCCGGCGCTCGGCTGAGTCACCGCACACGGGGCTTCCTCGGCAGAGAGTCTTGATTTTCAACCCACGAGCAAATGCAGCGCTCGGGAAGGCAGACAGCCCCAGGCAGCGAGTGGGCACAACCTCCGGGTCTCGCTGGCAGCGCTGCAGCTGACTCAGCCCTGGCGCCGAGGCCCTGCCACGCTCCCGCCCCGGGCTCCGTCAAACACCCAGCGCCTCGAGCCGGCCCGACCCCGGCGCTGAACCCCAGCTCCGTGCTCCCTTCACGTTTCCTCCAAGGCTGTCGCCCTCAATCCTGACCCCTGCTACTCCCCTTCCCACACTTGCTGAAACCTGATGGCCAGAGCCAAGCCAGCAGAGAGAAGCAGCGCTGATCTCCGTGCAGGGGAGCCTTCAGGGACCCCGCACACAGCGAGCGATGTCTCGGGAGCATTAGAGCCCGGGGCTGTGCTTGAGGCAGAGTTGCTGTGCGTGCCTGTGAAGAGGAGAAAAGCGGCTGTCCCCCGAGGTCCCTCCCAGGGGGTGGGCTCCCTTCTCCCACTGGCACTGAAATCATAGCCCTGATCCCAGGAGCTGCTCCTGGTCCTCCGGGAGCACGGGACGCGTGGAGCACCCCTCCACAGCACCGCGTCCTCTCACCGCGGGCTGCGCGAGCCACGCTCCTGCCACTGTCCCCGTCCCAGGCCCTGCAGCCCAACGGGGACAGCCGCCCTGTCACCCAGCCATGGGCCGGGGGGGTCACAGTGCTGCGTCACCTGCCCCTTCTGCCGCGGGCAGACCGGACGGGCTCAGCCCCCTCCTCACACCTCTCCCCGCCCCCCCCCCCGCTCCTCCGGACCCGACGCGGCCGCGCCCCGCGCCGCTCCCAGACGGGGCGGGCGGCACACGGGGGTCCCCACCTCCTCTCCCGCCGCAGGCTCTCCCGAAGGGGACACCCGGCCACCCCCCTCCCCGCCCCCCCCCCCCCGGTTACCGCAGGGCCCCGCCGCCTCCCGGGGACCCCCCCGCCCCCCCCACCCCCACCGGCGGCTGAACAGCGCCACCTGGCGGCCGGGCTCGGCGCACGGCCGCGCTGCGGGGGGGGTGGGAGGGGTGGGGAGGGTCCCAGGAACGGCCCCCCCCGACCGACAGCTCCCCGTGCCCGCTCCGGGCCGGGCTCCGGCCGCACGGCGGGGTGCAAGGCCGAGGGCCGCAGTCCTGCGGGCGAAGCCGGGTCCCGCCCAGCCTTTTGCCGCACGGGCTCGGGGAACGGCGCGATTTGGGGGATCCCCGCAGCCAGCACCGCGCTCTTTCAGCCCCCTGGCAAGTGGGTCCAGCTCTGCCGTCAGACACGGGTGACACCGCAGATCACAGCTCCCGCGCCGGCTCCCCACAGCCCCGGGGCTCTCAGGAGCACCAAGGGAGCAGTTTCACAGGGGTAAGACCCAAACTCCTGCCCGCCGGTGCCAGCGTCCAGGCCCTGCCTGAGGAGCTCCCCTGCAGCAACCAAAGCCCCTTTTCCAGCCTCTTTGCCCCTTTTCCAGCCTTTACGAGCTGCTTGGCCGGAGCACCTTCCTCCCTCCATCTGCCTCAGGGCTCAGGCCAAGTCCAGGGCTGCTCCTGGCTTTTGATGTCATGCAACACGCTGTCACTGCTGCTCTGCTCCTGACTCTGAGGCCGTTACCAGCGCTTTCTTCACCTGCATCCCAGTTCCTTGGCCAGGCCTGGGATAAGGCAGCTTGAACACCCACAGACGGCAGTGACTCTCCCTGGGTGGAAGTGGGTGTGAGCAAAAGCAGGCGTCTGCTCTGCCTGGGAGCAGCCTCCTCTCCAAGAGCCGCCCTCAGCTACACCCTCCAGGGAGCAGAACAGGGTCTGCTCCACGCCCATCAACTCCACCCAGCTGTCCCAGGTGCATCCGGTCCCCAGCAGCTTCCACGGCTCCATCCAACACTCAGCAGCTCCACGTAACTCCCCTCGCAGTCACTCCAGACCCACTCAGCTGCAGAGCTCCTCCTGGTTTTGCTCACCGGGGCAGCATTACAACTTCAACCACAAGGTCCTGGCATTAGATATTTCACCGATGCCAATAAGCTTATCCAGGCCCTTGGCACTCAGGCAATCACGGGCGGGAGCCAAGAGGAGCACTGCAGACATTTACCCCTTGTCTGAGCTGCACCGAAGGGAGGGAGGAGGGAAGCTTAGTGTAAAGAGCAAAGCAGGGCATCTCCAGCTGCTTTGTTCAATCCTCACCTCACCCTCCTGGCCATCTTCTCTCTCCCCTTTTCCCTTCCTTCGCCCTCTTCCCGATGGGCTGCATATGCAATGCCTTAACCATTGGGAGAGTGCAGCTGATCTACGGGGCAGAGCTACTCCAGGCAGGACAGCAAGGCGAGCAAAAGAAAAACACCTACTTGCTTTCCATCAACTCATCCTCTACGTTAGTGTCCAAGTGCACCCTTTCCAGCCTGCGGCCATCCTGCCCTCCGACACCCCGGCAAGCACCTGGGAGGGGGCTCTCCCTGGGGAGCGGGGAAGGCTGCAGCTCAGCCTTTCGCCGGGGGAAGCGACCGCCCGCCCCTCCAGAGCCCCCACACGCATCCTACCTCTCCTGAGGTGGCTCAGCCCCGGGTCTCTGCCATCCTTCCACTTCCCAGCGCTTCCTCCCTCTGTGCTCAGGTGGAGCAGCACCAAAAGGGCTCCTGGGGGCGTGGAGGGCTTTTATAAAGTGTCGCCCAGCCCCCCTCCCTCCAGCCAGCCGGTCTCACCTGTGGAGCCCTGCCCAGGCATCGCCCAGCTCATCAGCCCCATCGCCAGGGAGCAGCTCAGGCCCTGCCGGTAATGGATCCCCACGGACACACGTCCTGCGGAGCCGAGTGACCGCTCGTGTGGGACAAAGTGTGGCATTCCTGACTGAAATTCAAGTGGCACCCCTGAGAAATTTTATTTTCAATTTAAATTTCAATTTGATTTGCAATTCGATTTTCCATTTAAAAATAAAAAATAAAGAAGGAAAACCGCCCGGCCCCTGCCTGCCTGACCAAACCGCTCCCCCAGCACGGACCCCCGGCAGCTGCCCGGTGCCGCCCGTGTGCGTTCGCAAGCCGCAGGGAAGCTGTGGTTTCGCCCAAGGGGTGCCTGGCACGTCACTTTTTGCAAGGGCTGGTAACAGGCTGGGTGCCCGAGTACCGTGTTTCAGACAAACAGGGCTGTTCCACTGGCAGATGACTTCTCTGTACTCATGATTTCTATTTTCTAGCCCCTTCATCTGTCTTCACTGAGTTAATTGGTACACAAGTGTGGGAAGGACAGCCTTGGCCCCAACACGCCTTTGCAGGGACCATCTTCCCCAGTTAGGTGTTGGGACCGATGACTCGCGCCCCCAGAGCATAGCTCGCTGCACGTTCTCATGAGTGCTTCCAAGGGTGCGGGATCAGTGCCGTCAGCAAGGTACTTGTGATCCGGAGGGTGCTGAGCAGGGACACGGTGGCCCCAGAGCAGCCATGGCCCCTCGGGACCCCAGCTCGTAGGATAAGTGCCTGGGGTGCTGCTGGTGCAAGATCAACCGCATCAGCCTTTTTAGCTGGAGACTGACAGTGTCCCCAGGCAGGGTGGCCAAAGGTGATGTTCTTTATCTGTGCCTCATGCTCCTCAGATACCAAATATCAGAAGACACTCCTGTTATTAAATATTCCTCCAAGATTAGAGCAGTGCTTCCTTCTCTCTAGCCTCTTCCCTCCCAGCAGAGCAGATGAACACGATAACTTATCAGGACCTTCCCCTGCGCTGTTAGCAATGGCATGGGGACTTATTGACCCATCTCAGAACAAACAACTGAATATTTAGGACTTTTCCCGAACTTGGTAAGCGATAACATCTTTATCATATGAGCCCTTTAAACCCTCAGTGCCTGGCAGGCCCCTCTGCCCTTGCTGAAAGGACAGTATCAGACCCAGGACAGCAAACGCTGGTCACAAAGTAGTTCCTTGAGTGAACTGCAGTGCCAGGGCTGGCAGAGCGGGTTGCCCGGCCAGCAGCTCCTCTCCCGGTGCCCTCCGCTCTCTGGACGCCCAGCAACCGCCGGAACAGACAGACAGACAGACAGGACCCCAGCAGAAGGACCACTCTGCTCAAGCCTGGCCAAACCCAGGGCACGCAGAGGTGCCGGCCACACGAGCAGCCTTCGGCTTCGCAGCGCCCGGCAAAGAGCTCTGGCTCCCGGCAGACCACGCGCCCCTCGCCCAGCAGGCTGTGACCCCTGCTCCTTGCAGAGGGATTTCCCCTTGGGCTGCCTCAGACCAACACCCACCCCGTGCCCTCCGTTAGCAGGAGGAGGGGTTGGCTCGGGGCTCAGGGCGGGCTCCATCCCACCGCAGCTTGGGCTTGTTTCCCCTGTCCGCAAACAAAGCGCCCAAGGCTGCGCTCCTGGCTCGTGTCGGCCGTGAGGTCCCTGGTGGGATCGCTCGAACCTCTCGCAATGTCCTTGCACGATTATCCCGTGTCGCGCCTGGGAAACACAAGCACAGGGGAAGAGGTGACTGAGACGTTGATGCACCCTGAGGAATCGGTCCAGACTGGAATACTCGGGGATGCTCAGGTCTACAAAGAGACTGTCACGGGCCAGGAAGGATGAACCATGGCACGTGCGCCAGACTCATCTGCCCAGCTCACCCCTGGGGCAGAAATGCCAAGGAATGACCCCAGACAGGGCTGGGGAAATCAGTGGAGACGGCTCTGCTCGGCGTGGGAGGGCGATGGCTGGGCAATTAGGAAGCAAAGCACCAAGGAATAAATCTGGAACCTGAGCAGAGGGAGATCAGCAAAGACACAGAGATTGAGAGTTCAGACCCTGGGGAAGAAGGCAACCTCTGTTACACAAGTCTACAAAAGCCTCAAACTCAGTTTTGCTGAGAAATGAGTCATCAGCAATGATTAAACCCCAGAGAAGTCATAAAAACAGCAGATATTGATAAAATGGGATGCTGATACAGCAAAGCTCAGCAGCGCACGGGCAGATGAGGGTCACCCGTGGAGAGCAGCAGAGCCCGAGCAGCAGGAGCTGGGCTGATGGGACACAGGGGCTTCAGAGCCGGGCTCACCCTGGACCATCCCTGGGGGCTGCTGGCACAGCCAGGATCCAGGAGGAGCCTCCTTCCCCAGCACGTGGCTCCACAAAGCCACACTCGAGGACCCTGGGTAAATCCCGGCTCCTTTCTGAGCCTCTGGGCACCCCTCTCAAGGTGGGCGAGCGGCCCTGGGAGGGGGGTGAGTTGCCTTCTGAAGCTGAACTGCTGACCAAAGAGCAGGGCACCAAAAGCCAGGAGTGTGGAAAGGACGCAGGAAGGGGCTGCAGGGAGCCAGCACGGGGGGACGGCCGGCGGCTGGGGCGGGGGGGGAGGCAGGTTTCACAGAGGCTGCCTGCAGAAGGCAGCCTCCTGCCGCACGAGCAATTCTTCCCGTTCGTGAGTACTAAAATAGCATCCGACGCCACTGATGGAGGAGGCAGATTTGGTGTTTGACCCAGAAGGAAATCTAAGCTAATCTGCTTCAGTTAGACAATAAACAGAGAGGCTCATTCTGATACAAAGTGCTGGCTGAAGCCATGCACCTGATAAGCAAGATTAGATAAAAACTGACCTTAGTTCCATCCCACATGTATTAATGTGAGCTCTCTGGATGTCTGGGCTACTCCAGTTCAAGGGCATGAAGATGTTCGCTTCACTGGGGTTCATATTTGCTGCCCTCTCTTTAGCAAGATGTATCCCCGTGAAGCAGGTACCCAGCCGCAGCAAAGTCCTCCTGGTGTCCTTTGATGGCTTTCGGTGGAACTACGACCAGGACGTGGACACCCCCAACCTCGACGCCATGGCTGCGGAGGGGGTGAAGGCGCGGTACATGACTCCTGCCTTTATCACCATCACCAGCCCGTGCCACTTCACGCTGCTGACTGGTGAGTGCCCACCGGCCCCGCGCCAGACGGAGCAGCACAGGGTGCAGGCTGGGGCAGGGCATATTTGAGGCTTATATTACATGAAGGAAACTAAGACAAGCAGCCATCCAGCCTCAGCAGCATGCTAAGCTTTAGGATAGCTGTATTTTGGAAATACAGCGAGAGAAAAGGCAATAGCTGCAGAAAGGGGTAGAACTGAACCTGTATTTGTCAAAGGTAAATAGCACCAGACCAACCCGATAGCCTCCTTTGATAAGACAAATTATTTTTTAGACAAGAGAGATGCACTAAATTTAATCTTTCTGGACTTCAGTAATGTATTTGATACAGTGCCACACGGGAAATCATTAGTTAAGATGGAGAAGATGAAGATTAGTACAAAATCTCTAACGTGGGGAAGCAACGGGCTACAGGGAAGAGGAGGGCAGGTGATGCTGAGAGGAGATTGTCAAGCTGGAGGGAGGGCAACAGGGGAATTCCTGAAGAATCGATTTTGGAGCCAATCTTATTTAAGATTTTCATTAATAACCTTGGTACAAAAGAGTGGAACATGCTAATGAAATCTGCTGATGAGAAAAGGCAAGGAGGCATTGTCAATACAAGGGAGGATGGGGATATCGTGCAGAAGTAACTGTGCAGTCTTCAGGACCAGAATAATACAAATAGCCTGAAATGTAAGAGTACAAAGTGCAAGCCTTTCATTTCTAACGGGAATTTCTGCTGCACGGCGACCTCACCAGTTGTGAACAACAGAGAAAGCGAAACACCAAAGCGATTAGTTAAAGGCAGGATAACGGTGAACCCCACCTGCGCCGCGAAGGGCAGGAGCACTTGCAGGCAGCACCGGCACCTCCAGGGGCGAGGGTGCCCCGGCTCGGGGTCCGGGTGAGACCCGCCTGGGATCAACCCACCCGCGTGAGGAGCAGGCATCCCCCCCAGCACCTCATTCCCTGCCCTGGGAACCCCACTCTGTACGAGGCAGGGGGAGGAAGGAGGCAAAGCAGAGGCAAAGGGAGAGCTGGGACGGGGTGCGAGAGGCAGAAGCTCCTCGCTGACCCGGAGCCGGCCCACTGCCCAGCGCAGGGGCGAGACCCCCCCCCCTCCAGCCGCAGCCTGGCTCACCCCCGCCTCCTCCGTCTCTCCGGACAGGGAGATACCTGGAGAACCACGGGGTGATTCACAACATGTGGTTCAACACCAGCACGGGTCAGAAGCTGTCCTACCACAGCACGCAAGGCGTGGACAGCTGGTGGGACAACGGCAGCCTGCCCATCTGGATCACCGCTCAGAGACAGGCAAGTGCGGCAGCCTCCTCTCACGCAGACCCTGCACAGACGGATCCTGCCTGCAATCATGTAGTAAAAGCTACAGGCAAGCCACGATCTCTAGTGGCCATGAGCTAACATCCTCACTGCAAACGACAGGCTAATTAGACCAGCAAAAAAAATGAAATCTCCAGACACCGGCAGGAATAATTATGATCATTCTATTAAAAATAGAAAAAAATAATAGATGCATTTCAGCTTTATTAAGACATTAATAAAACAGGTTATCCTTTTCCTGTTTAAAGAAACCTCAGCCGGTTCCGCAGGGAGCATCACGAGCCCAGGGGTTCCATACGCTCCAAGGCACAAACCTCATTTCCGCGGCCTCACCCAGGACCTTTTGGGCGGCAGCGTCAGGGGCCGGTCCCCTCTTCGCTGGGGACTGCAGCAAGGCTTTCCTAGATCCCAGCAGGCTTTGAATCTGGCTTTGAGACAGGACCTGAGACCTGGCCCAAGACACGTACCTTTGCCTGTACTTACCTGCCAAATTGGCCCCATTGACTTCAGGGTGAGCGCTTGTACGATTGCAGTAAAACGCACCTTAATATCTTGACGGTCAAGAGCCGGAGCGTCCATGCAAGGTACAAACGGGTCACTGTTTCCAAAGTTAGAACTAGCGTTACTAACACAGTGAGAAAACCAGCGTGCAGGAGTTCTGGGAAGGGCAGTGCTTTCAATTAATCACTTTTAATTGGCAATGAGCAAGAAAACCTCATTAAAGGCAGAGGTAGACATTAGGGGGCTGAATGACCTAACCACATTAGTAGGTGGTTGCACTGACAGATGGAGAGATGCTGCAGAGCGAGTTCAGGTGAGTTTACACAATGTCTCCGCTCACAGGGTTTAAAGACAGGCTCTATCTATTTCCCCGGAGGAAGAGCAAAATACCAAGGGGAAGAAGTGAATATGAAGTTGGTGGAGCCCCCCTGGTTCAACTACAGCAATGAAACCAACTGGAGAGAGAACATTGACACCGCCATGAAATGGTTCACGGTGAACAACCTCGACTTCATCGCCCTCTACTTCGGTGAGCCGGACTCAGCAGGCCACAAGTACGGCCCTGAATCCACGCAGAGGAAAAACATGATCAAGCAGGTGGACAGAACCATCGGTTACTTGAGGCAGCGCATCCAGGAAAGCGGCCTGGAATCCAACCTCAGCCTCATCATCACGTCTGACCACGGCATGGAGACTGTCATAAAGACCAACGAGATTCACATCAAGACAGTAAAGAACTTCACGTTCAAAGACATCCAGTTCGAACTCTTGGATTACGGACCAAATGGACTACTGGTGCCAAAAGAAGGAAAATTAGAGCATGTGTATTCAGTCCTGAAAAATGCCCACCCAAACTTGCACGTGTACAAGAAAGCAGACTTTCCAAGGAGATTCCACTATGCCAACCACTCCCGGATCACCCCGCTCCTGTTGTACGGCGATCCAGGATACGTGATCCATGGGGTAAGATGTATGCGCAGACATATCTTACTGTCTTTTGGGGATCTGCCTCTCTCCTCCTGTCCTTCTCACAGCACCCCGGTACCTACCCACCTTTACACCTTCACGTTGACTGGTCTCCCTACAAACAGAGGGCAATTCCAGCTCTTTGTCTAAAGACCTTCTCTGCTGTTCAGAAAATAAAAGGTCCAGAAGTCTTGGAGCAGGACTCGCATGAACACAGAATATCAGTTGCAGGATCCTCTCCTAGCCTGGCATTAAGGGAAGGCCCAAAGTCAAGGCCAGCAGGCAGCTTCCCATTGTGAAGCTCCTCAGTACAACGAAATTTGGCTGCGCTGACGCTTAGGGAGGGAACTGGCCAGGCGTAATTGCTTGAGAGCTGTGTCTAGGCAGCACCCTCCAGCCTCTGCAAAGTTTAGCGTTATTAGACCGACTTCAAAAACCCAAAGAAACCAAACAGACCGCCAAAGCCTGCGGCTGCAGAACGCGGCACGCGAGAGCCACGGGCAGGAGAGGCGGAGGCACCCGGCAGCGCCGCCGCTTCGGGGCCTGCCGCCGGCCGGAGGCCGTGCTTCGGGGGGCTGAAGGCTTTGGGCGCTCACATCCTCTCCCTTTCAGAGAGCCAAGGTCCAGTTCAACAAAGGGGAGCACGGCTTTGACAACGAGGCCATGAACATGAAGACCATCTTCCGCGCCGTGGGACCGGCCTTCAAGCAGGGGCTGCTGGTCGAGCCCTTCGAAAGCGTCAACGTCTACGTCCTCCTCTGCGAGCTGCTGGGCATCACCCCCGAGCCCCACGACGGCTCCCTGGAGGCCGTCAGGCCCATGCTGCGTGAGTCCGCGGGCACCGGCCGCGCGCGGCGGCACCGGCACCGGCACCGGCACCGGCCGCGCCGCCCCGGGATTCCCGCGGGAACAGCGACACCTGGCGGCTGCCGCCCGTCGCCCCTCCCGCTCCCGCCACCGCCCGGCGGCTCCGGGGCACCGGCGGGGACCGGGCATCGGCCCCGGCCCCGGCCCCGTCGCTGCTGTCCGCTGCGCTCCCCCGCAGCTCGCAGCCCCCCCCACCCCCCCCGCCCCGGGCTCGGTAACCGGGACGGTTTCACCTTAAGGTGGGCGAGCGTCCCCCACACCAACGCAAAGGCCCCGAGGGCCCGTCCCGTTGGCAGCGGGAGCGCGCAGCGCCGAGGCCGGCAAAGCACCATCCCGGGGGGAGCGGCGTGGGCGGCTGCGGGTGCCGGATTCCCCGCACACGCTCCCCCCGGCGCAGCCTCCCGCGGGGCCGGGGCCGCTGCTCCCTGGGCTGGGGCCGGGCACCCGCTGAGGCTGCGCTCCTCTGGGCGTTGCAGGTTCAAGCGCTCCTCTCCCTCCTGCCACGAAGCTGCCGGCGATGCTGGGAATTGCTCTTGTTCTGGGATGCTGGGGAGGAATATACTGACCCCCACACACACCAGAGGTAACTGACCCTAAGGATACCCAAAAAACCCCCTGGAAGGGCTCTTGTCCAGGCAGGCACGTGCCCCGTTTGCTCTTGGGCCCCCCAGGCTTTGTCCATCTGTGAAACCCCGTCCTGCGTGTTGCCCACCAGCCGCTCCCCGCAGGGCACAGCAGACCCTTTGCACCTCAAGCAGAGGGGCTCTGGGTTTTTACCGCCCGGGTCGGCGTTAACACCACCCAGGGCATCCGCTGGGCTAGCAAGAAGGGCTGGACATCTCTCCAGCCTCCTGCCTGCCACTGCCTAACCGACCCTCTGCTCCCTGGCCTCTGTGTGCTGCTGGGTCTGGGCAGGAGGAAAATTGTGTGAGCATCACGAAAGAGGGGTGAATGCTTCGTTGGTTGTGGCTCTGAGTGTGCCTGTGTGTGGCTGCAAGAGAAATAAGGACATAAGTTTGCTGCTTGCCTTCACTGTGCATATGTGACTGGAGACCCATCAGGACAAGTTATTCTCAATCTAATTTCCTGGCACTTCCAGCAGGCGCACCCCCAGCCGATACCCACAGCCTCCACGTACGTGAAATAAGTAACAGCAGTGCTGTGCTTTCCTGTCTTGGCAGCCTCCGAGTTCCAGGCAGCTCTACCAGAAACGTGTGGAGAGATGAGGAAGGACATGTCTCATGAAGACAACCAGCCCCGGGCTGAGAGAACTGTAGAGTTCCCCAAACCTCCTCAAATTACCCATCCATGTTCCTCCAGAATGACTGAGTCCCAGGGGGGAGATGCCTCTCCGCAGCTTTGCGGTGCACACCGGCGTGCACCGCTGTGGAAGCTGGCACCGATGTACAGTCTGACCTTGACAAGGTCACCCCAACATCCCCGTCTGCTCGAGGCAAAACAACTCCAACTTGGTTTGGACCAGGGACAGCTAATACCTGTTGAGCATCTAAAGCAATTAAAAGCATATCAAAGTTCTGAGTGCGCCGGGAGGCTGCTGTAAATGGTGCTGGGCTCTGGCATAGGGTGGACAGCCTTGACACACCGAGGAGACAGTGAGGCCCAGCTCATTTCTGCTGGCCGCAGGGCTGGGCTGGCTGTGGCAACAGTGTTGGGAGAACCAGCTCCTCTCCGGCAAAGGCAGCCACCCGGCCCGGGAGCCTCGGAGGGATCCCAAAGCCAATCACTGTTTCCAGCCGCTGCCCCAAGAGCCCTGGGTGCCCTGAGCACCGTTCTACTTGTCTGACCAAAATTTCCTGTCCCTTACGGCTGCCCCAAAAATGGGAAATACCACCTACATGCCCCTGAGCTCAGAACCCGCAGGATGGGCCCCGGCTGCCCTACTCCATAGCAGCACTCATGAGACTTAACCCATCTGCAGCCCTGAATCAGCTCCTGGGAGCTCTGGGAGGGGGACATTAATCCTTGATATATTTTGGAGAGACAGGGGATGTGGCAGTGACATGGCCAGCACCCCCCAGCTCAAAGCAAACCCCAGCCCCATGGCTTCCGAGCCCAGGGCCACGCAGAGCCTGTGCCACCCGTCCGGTACCCCCTCCGCAGCGGGGCTGATGCACCCCGGATGCGAAAGACCCTCATACGAAGCCAAACTTCTCTCTGCAGGAAACAGCCCAGGACCCCTCAGCCGGGCCGGGTCTTAGGGGATGGGGAGCAGGACACCCCCCGGCCCGCAGCCCTGGTCCCGGCCCTTCCAGCGGGGCGTCAGCATGGCAGCTGCCCCGGACCCCATCCCAGATGCTGAAGTGCCTCTCCCCAACCCTGTGCCTCATCTCAGGGGCTCGATAAACATCTGTTGCCATAGAGACTTGCTCGCGTTGCCTTCCCTGCATCACCCAACGAGATGAAACAAGAGACGCACGCTCCACTCAGAAAAACAGGAAGAAAATGTTTGGCTTGAAACCGTGCTGGGGGTGGGGGTCAGGCCGGCAGCACGCCGCGCAAACAGCCCGGCAGCAAACAACGGGGAGGCTCCGAAAGGGGAGCCGCACAGGCCAGTGCTGCAAATATTATTTAAAATAATATTAATAATAACAGTGCATAGCAACTTTCCCAGTGATCCTGCTGGCGACCTTGGGGCCTTCCGCACAGGTCAGCACAACTGTGCCCATTTTATGGACATAGGCAGCCGGGTCGGTTGTGAAGCTGGTACCCCTGAGATCCCGGCAGTCAGAGCCCGCAGAGCTCGTAACACAACACGGCCAGGCTCCGCACGCCCCCGTGCCGGGGGTCCCCAGGGTGCCCGGGTGCCCGGCAGTCGACTGCGGCAGGTCCAGAGCAGGGTGCTCGTGGGGCCGGTCCCAGTCTAGTTCCCAGAGTTCATAGTGACCAACGTCCTGACGGCAATCCTCACCTAACAGCTGATTTTTGCCTCAGCTGTGAACGGGAATTTAGCTCCTGATTCACCAGGCAGTGTTTCAGTGAGACAGGGCTCTGTCAGAAAAATCTCTCATGCCGTAGATACTGCTCTGGCTGAAGACTGAGCCCTGCCACGTCCCTGCTAGGAAGATTTCCATTGCCCCTGAAATCATGCGGTTTGCCATTAGACATACCCTGGAGCAGCTATTTTCACTCAGAGGCAAGGGAAAGAAAAAAGAAAGCATTGAACACGGTACTTCTTCAGTCCAACCGTATTTACAGCACAGAGCATCCTCCCAACTTCGAGCACCGCAGGAGCCGAGAGGACTCCCCTCCCTGGCCACAGCCCCGGCCCTGCTTCGCCATCCTCCCCCCCGACCCTCCCTGTGCCCCCCTCGCCCCAGCCCAGCCGCTCCCCGGGGTGCCCACACCCCTCTGACAAAACCTGCCCGGACCGGCCTTTGGTCCCGCTCCGGCCGATGCCGCCCGGGGCCGGGGCCGGGGCCGGGGCAGGAGCCGGGGCCGGGGCCGGGGCCGCTCCAGCCCCCGCCGCCCGCTCCACTCCGCCGGTCCCGCGTGGCCGAGCCGCGGGTGGGCGGCCCGGCCCGTGTCCCGCTGCAGTACCGGCAGCCGGCGGGCGGTGGCTCCCGAGCCGCGCTCACCGCCCCACGCCCCCCGGGAGAGCCCGGCACCGGCGGGGCGGGGGGCAGCTCACGGTAAAAACCCCCTCCGGGAGCCTCTCGTTGGCCGTTAACCTCGCGGTGCCCGGAGTTACCGGCCGCTCGCCCAGCTGCGGCAGCTGCCCCGGGACGATAAAGCCCCGCCGGGTCACGGCGTGACCCACGGCGAAGCCTCGGTGGCTTCCACGGGGAGCAATCCCGTCTTCGTGCCGCTCGGCAATAATGCCAAGCTGAAGCTCTCCACGGCACAAGCCCGGGACGGCGCAGCCCCGCTCCGGCAGCCGCTGAGCCCGGGGTGCTCCCCAGCAGCAGCACCCATTGCAGCTCTGGCTGCGCCAGAACACGCGGGGCGGCTCCAAGCGATGCCCTGGAGACGCGTGCCACACGCTCCCTCAAATCTTCCGGTCCTTTCCTCCCCTCCGACAACACAGCCCCGGAATGACGGATGCTTCAAAGTCCCAGGCCAGACGGGTGAGGCAGATCCTTCCCCCCGTGGGTGTGAGGAGGTTTAACCCCACAGACACGCAGAGCTGTGACGGCCTAAACCGGGCTGCTGACCCCCTGCTCCCCTGCCCGGGACCAGTTTCCAGACGCGCCTCTCCCCAGGCAAACCCTTGAATCTAGAAGACACTGTCAAATTTTGGATGTCCTTCTTCGAGTCTTTCCCAGCCCTTCCCGTTGCATCTCACACCTTGTGCGCTTTCACCACGAGACATTTCCACCGAACACCTACCCGACAGACGAAGCCCTGCCTGGCCTCGCTGGCAAACCCAGCAGTGGCTTGTGCTGGCGGACGCAGTCGCTGCCTGATGCTCGGCTGGGCTCAGCCGCGATCCCTGCTCCGCCGAGTGCTGCATCTCCCCCCGCCCTCCCATCCCCAAGTAATTCATTCCCCACCGCCCCCCTCCCCGGGGCTGGGGGTCACGCAGCAGGGAGAGCCCTGCTGTGTGTTGCATCCCAATTTGCTATGCATTTCCACACCATTTGCTTCCCTTTCTTTTTCCTGCACTAGGAAGATGCTTGCTACCCAGGGGGCCCAACTGCTCCAAGATGGTAACATAACAAACATATACATACACGTATTTATTTATGGCATACACCCAGTTTGCAGATAAACTGCTGCCTCTTGAAGTGCCCGGTCTGGGGATGGCACGTGCCCCTACGATTCCCGCACACAGCCTCGGGGCCCGGACACGACGCGCTCTCTGATCATCCCATCCTGCAGCTGCACAGTTCCATACCCGGCTGCACTCGGCTGCGGTGCCCAAATGATATGCAGATCTCTGTGCTTCAATTGGCTGATGCCTTGGGAAAACAACCACCACTTGCCCACAACAAACATGGCTACCGTGGCCCAGCCACCCCCTGGGCTGGCCCCAGCTGCGTCCTTTGAAGTCAGGAATATTACGAGCGCTTGGAACCCCCTCAGAAAACCCCGTCGCTATCAACCCTGACCCAGGAAAGCCCCGAGCCCACAGCGCTGGAAGGAAGCACGGGGCATCCCTGCCAAGGCTCCTTCTTCCTGGTGGGTCCAGGCACAAAGACAGAGGCCAAGTGCCCTGTGGAAACAGCCACGGCCCTGACCCCCACCCTGCACCTCCCCGGCCGGGGCTCTTTGCTCTGCAACACCCCGGGGAGCGGCCGTGTCCCTCGCCCTGGTACAAAGCCCAACAGGATGGGCTCTCGCTCCTGGCTGATGCCCGGCCCGGCCACGCTCGCTCCCACAGCCCTGCTCGACATGCCTGCTCCAAACCCTCTGACCCGCCAGGAGCACCGTGATCTCCTCAGGAAGGTCTGGTCTTTGGGTGAACACCTTCCTCTGACAGCAAACCTCCACCCCAGCGTGACAGCCCCCCGCCACCGACATAACGCAGGATACGCAGCATTCCTGGGATGTCTGGCGTACTTGGGAAGAGCTACAAAATTATGTTCCACCAGCTTAGTTCAGGAGTCTGAGTCTCATTTTTAAGATGCCAAAGGTTTTCTCAGCAACTGCTGGGTTTATTGGCTCCGCTGTCACTTAGCTCGGCTGGAGCCGGGGAATGTGGCAGCCAAGCTATTTACTGCATGTTCCCAAGTTTCTCCGGGAAGGTGAAGGCTCTGGCAGGGATGGAGAACACCGAGTTCAGCCCAAAGGCACTCGCAGGTGGAGCCGCAGCTTCGGCAGCAGCGAGCGGGCATCTCCTCCTGCGCCTCCCCGGGGAGCTCTGCCCCGGCCAGCAGCCAGAGCCAGGGCAGCCTCTGCAGCGGCTCTGGCCAGCGATGCCCAGGGAAGCGCCGTCGCTGGGACGGTCCCCTCTGGCCGACTCCGCAGAAGGGGGACACCTCGCTGTGCCAGGACCCGTTTAACTCCCCCAGGTTCTCCCTTCGCAGCCCCAGCCCTCCTTGCCCTCGGTCCCATCGTGCAGACGCTGTCCCTGCCCTTCCCAGGGGAGCTGGAGGCAGCAGCAGAAGGCAGACGGGCAGGGGCAAAAGGCACTCGTGGACAATTTTATTTTTTGTCACCGCTAAAACATCCTGAAATGCCAAAGAGAAAGCCGGGCGATGCTGGGCCGGCACCCCCGGCACTGGGAAGGGGCAGGCAGCTACGCCTCCAGCAAAATCATTTCGCTAGTGCTGCGCCCAAGAGTGAACGATCCGAATCGCAATGTAAAAATTCACGAGATTTTACCATCTAAACAAATGTAGGATTTTTTTTATTCGCTTCCTGTTTTTGTAAATCTTCAAAGCCACGAGTTCAGGCTTTTTTAATGCTTAGAGTGATTTGTTTTCTTTCTTTTCCTTTTTCTTTTCTGAGAAAAAGTGAGATTTTTCATTTAACCACACGGCTCCATTAAAGACATCAAATAATGGGAAACCTGCGATCAACCTGAGAAAGCTGTCACCTCAGAAGGGACGACAGCCAGGGCTTGGGGTGCTTTGCGCTCCGAGGAAACACCCGCTCTGCCCCCGGCCATCGCATGCAGCTTTTAAACTACGCAAAATAACCTGCAGCTCCAAACTGGGGAGAACTGGCAGAAAGCACGGAGCCCACCGCGGCCCAGGTGCTGACCAGGACCGGTTCCCAGTAAACCCCCAGGGATATAAAGGAGATTTCCAGTCCAGGGAGCAACGCAGCCCTTCTCCCCCGACAGACGAAGGGGACTCGGCTCCCCGTCGATGCGGAGACGTGAGCGGGAACGCGGGCGGCGCTGGGGCTGCACAGCATTAAAGAAACGTGGGTCATTGCTGGAAGCGACCTGCTCGGGGCTGGCCACGAGGGCTCAGGGACAAAGCTGCCGGCACAGCCCCACGCCAGGCACCAGCCTCCCGAACGCTGCACGCACGGTCCCCAAAGAGACCCGAACGCCGAGAGCTGCTCCCGCTTCCTACCCCCGGCCTCTCTCAGGCTGAGCGAGCAGCCAACAGAGCCCCTCCGCTCACAGCAGCCTTTTCTTCTTCGCTCCGGGGAGGAAGAGAACAGCTATTCTATTCCTGCGTCCTCGCGGGGAGCTCGGAAGAGCCCACCCGGTGTTACCCAGATACAGGGCTCATTTCCCGGCGGTGTTCGTCTCTCAGCACCGGTGAGCCAGACCCCGCCGGCCGGGTGAGCCCCACGCGCCGCTCGCCCCGCACGCTCGACACGGCCGGTCACTTGAGCTGCACCCACGCCGCCGTGAATGCCGTATTGTGCGCGCACACGGCTCATGCGCGCGGGGATGGGAAGTCGCACACATTTTTTTACTAAAATTTAAGACGTGCCGCACACAAAGAGCAGAGCTGGCGAAAGGTAAATTAACTGTAAAGAAAGCAAAAGTGCAGTGCTGGCTTACATTTCTGTGTCACCTTTGGCTAAAAAAAAGCTTCTAACGGTTCTCCTGGTCAGCGAACAACCACGGTAATTGTGAAAAGAAAACAATAAAACGTGATAGCGCTCGAGCTAGGACAGTTACCCCGGGTTGTCCCAGCACCCCAGGCTCACCCGCCGTCCCGTGGACCGGGTCAGCCCCGCGCCGCCAGCCAGGGAGCCGTTTTCCCCTTCCATCATGCAGGGGCTCCCCAGCAGCCGCGGTACGGCCGGCAGCGGGGCCAGCCCAACGCGCCGGCCTGGAGCTCCCGGAGGCGCGTGCAAAACGCTTTTCTAAATTCAGCATCGCTTACCGGAGCCGGCACTGCCCGGGGTGTGCGTGAGGCCCCGCACGCAGGACACCCCATCGCCCGTCCTGGTCCCGCTCAGTCCCCGCGCACCGCGGGCACCCAGGCGCGGGGGCTACGGAAATTCATTTCCCTCTGGCTCCCGCACGGTTAATCGCAGGCTCCGGGCCCGCGGTTGTGAACTCCCTGAGGTGCTGACTCATCTTCTTCCATGCCTGGAAAGCACCATATTTCATTGCTCCACGCCCACAGCGCACACCCGCGCTGTGGCAGCTCCTCACGCCGCCTCGCACGCCCCGGTGGCGTGCGGTGCCGCGGCGCGGTCCTCGCCGCCGCGCGTTCGTGAGCGGCGGGGAAAGGATTGCGGGCCGGGCCGTACCTGGCTGCGAGCCCGTGAGGCGGCACCGCGCGGCGCCGATCGACCCAACCGCCACCCGCCGAGGAAACACGCTTTATTCCGTTATAACCGACTGCTTCAGACCCCGAAACGCGCCGCTGCCCTCTGCTCGGGGCCGGCGGGGGCCGAGCCCCCGGCCGCAGGCTGCGCCCCGCCGCCGCTTTGTCCCCGGGAAGGGACCCTCGCCGGTCCGAGCGGGGCAGGACCGCCGAGCCCGCGCCCCTGCAGGCGGCGAGCGCCGCGGGGCCGCCCTGGGGACCCCCCGCCCTCCGCGCTGCCCGCGGGAACAAAGCCCCGGGCCGGGCCGGGCCGGCCCCATTGTCCCCGCTCCGGCCGGGCAGCGGCCGCCCCCGCGCGCGCGCAGGAAGGGGAGGGGTCGCGCGCAGACAATGCCGCCCCCCCCTCCCCCGCCGGCACGCCCCGCCCCCCGCGCCCCATTGGCCAGCGGGGAATTTGGGGAGCCCCCTCCCTCCCCTCGCCAGCTCCCCCGCCCCCCCGCCCCCCCCCGCCGGGGGCGCGCGCGCCGCATTGTGCCGAGGGGCGCGCGGGGATGGGGGGGGGGGGGCGGGGGCGCGCGCGGCCGCCGTCGGGGGCGCGCCCGGGGGCTCCCCTTGTGTGTGTGCGTGTGCGTGCGTGCGGGGCCGGGGCCATGGAGGAGCTGAGCAGCGTGGGAGAGCAGGTCTTCGCCGCCGAGTGCATCCTCAGCAAGCGGCTCCGCAAGGTGGGACCCGCCGCCCCCCGCCGCGCCCCGCCGCCCGCCGCCGCCGCCGCTAACGCGCCTCTCCCCGTCTCTCTCCGCAGGGCAAGCTGGAGTACCTGGTCAAGTGGCGAGGCTGGTCCTCCAAGTGAGCGGGGCTGCGCGGTGCGGGGCGCTGCGGGGCGCGGGGGGTGCGGGGCGCGGCCGCGGGGGTGCCGCCCGCCCGGCCGCTTTTGTTCGGGTCGCGCCGCTCCTTTTGTTTACAAATAAGCGCGGCCGCGGCCCGGCCCTCCCCGCCGCCGCGTGGGGCTCCGCTCCCCCCTCCCCCCCCCCCCCCCGCCCCCCGGGCCGGGCCGGGCCGGCCGCCCCCGGAGCCACCCCCCGGCGGGCAGGCACCGGCCCCGCGCCCCCCGCCCGCCCGCCCGCCGAAACCGGAGCTCCCCCGGGATGCGCGGGGCTCGCCTCGCCCCGCGGCGGCGTGGCCGCCCCCTCCCCGATCGGCCTCCCCCCCAGCCCGCCCCGCGGGGACGGGGCTGCTCCGGCCCCCGGTGCGGAGATGCCCCGGTCCCCGCCGGGTGCTCGGCCCGGGCGGCACGAAGGGCCCGTTTGTCCTCGGATGAACTCCCCGGTGCCGGGCCGGTAACGGGGACGGCGGGGAGCACCGGCCCTCCGCCCTCGCCCAGCCCGCGTCTTCTGTTGCAGGCACAACAGCTGGGAGCCCGAGGAGAACATCCTTGATCCAAGACTCCTCCTCGCTTTCCAAAAGAAGTGAGCTAACTCTAAATATTTCTAAGCGAACGATAAAGTCAATTAACTTCTAATTGGCTGCGCGTGCGGTGGAAGTTGTGGAAACAACAGGCTGAAGCTCGCCGTGCCTTTTGTGGCACGGCCCTTTTGTTCATCTCCTGAAATTGCAGTTCAGGTCCACCTAGGACGTCTCTCCCCGGGCCGGGTAAACACGAAGAATTTGCGGCCCCGCGCACGATCTGGGTTTGCGCTGGCTGTACAAAGGGAGCGCGGCAGCGCCCAGCAGAGACCCGGGGCTCTCGTTCCCCGTCCAGCGGTCGGGGCCCGGCCGTGCTCGGGGGACGACCGCGGGCCCCGGCGGGGAGACGGCGCCTGGGACTGCAGAGGCGGTGGGCTCGGGAGGCACCAGAATGCACTTCGGGAGGGCACAGCTCGGAGAGGGGCGAGGAAGTAACGGGTGGGAGAAAATGGTGTCCTCTGTCGGGGCCGGGGCTACTGCCCAGAGCCGAGCGGGGACCAGCAGTGGTTCTGCCGCTGTTATACGCCAGGAATCACGCACGGAGGTAAAAAAGTAGCCAGCCGGCTACGGTAAGCACGGCGCGGCCAAATATTTTGGCTCCATATTAATAAAAATCATTAAAGTTTATGACAGGATTTAATTATAACTCGTTTCTGGATCCATTTTTTCAAGAATGGAATCTGGTGGTTAGCGCAGACAGCACGGCGTTTAATTAGCCGTATGTATTACACCTTAACACTGTCCTTTTTAAACAGAGGACTACAAAATAGCATAGCGATCTGAAAACATTCCCCATACGGTCTCCTCAGGCTTTGCGTGGCTGCCAGCCTGGGCCACCACCTCCAGCCCAGGAGGGGCAGGAGAGGTGAAATGAGCCCAGCGAAGGAGAGAACTTGCAGAGCTTCCAGGGAACGCGTTTGCTTTTCCTCCACACAGAGGCCGCACTGCTGCTCGCCGTGAGCAGAGGGGAAGCTCCGCTCTGCCAGTGTGTGCGTAAGGCAAGGCTTAGCAGAGACGGGGCAGATGCTTCTGTTTCCCTGATCCTGTTGTACCAGGAAAACTGCAAATCTCACCGTGAATTGGAAGCGCCACTGACTCGGGATGAGTAACGCCATGCAGTCCATTGCTGACCGCTGGAAGCTTCTTGCTGTGGGGATGTTATTGTAGCAAACAGGGATGCTCTCCCGTCAGTGCCCAGCTCGCCTCGGCTCCCCCGGGCGCGAGCAGAGCAGGGAGCCGCTCTCGGGGGCGGCGTTACAAAGCTCGATGCCTCTCCTTGGAAGGCCCGTGACTGGCACCAGTGGGACAAAGGGACCGGGACTGGGGTAACCAGCAGGAAGGTCCTGCATGGCAAAGGATTTTGGCTCTGGGAGCAGTTTGGTAAATGTATTTCAGCCATCCACACAGTTCAGTCCCACGCTGTATGCAGGAGAGTTTCTCTTTCACCTCTCCTCCAGTAACTCAGGGCAGATGCCTGCTGCTGAGCCAGCCGGGTACCCTGACGTCCAGATAGCTGTCCTTGTTCTAAGGCCACAGTTGTTATAACCCTGTCCTCACTCTGTAGTTTCATTTTCTTGCGTTGCATCGCATTCATGGCCCGAGTCTTCCAGTGACCTGTGCCCGTCCCGCAGGGTAAACGGTCCGGGTGCCACGTGGGGGAGGTTTAACGGCACGAGTCCCCAGGTTTCTGTACGGTTCTTGGGGCTCTTTGACTGAGCGTGGTGTTCCCGTAACAGTGTGGGTTCAAGTAAGTGATGTGCTCGGAGCCTGTAAGGTCGTCACATGTCAGCAGGGGTTGAGGACACCTCCCAGCCGCTGCTCAGGCGCCGGCACGGGAGCTGAGCCTACAGCACCCTGAGCACGGGGGTTTTTTAATGACAGAAGAAAGGGAGGAGCCAGGATGATTTTGGATGTGTTTTTTCTTCCCTGCAAACATTGTCCTTAATCGTTGTTTTTTCAGGGAACACGAAAAAGAAGTGCAGAATCGGAAGAGGGGGAAGCGGCCCAGGGGCAGGCCCAGGAAGCACGTGGTGAGTCCTGGTGGCGGTGGAAATCCGCGGCCATGACGGCGCTGGAGGGGCTCTGGCCTTGGAAGGCACCGGCGAGTGTCCGTCCACAGCGCAGGGTGCGGTGGATGCTCAGCCTCTGGCGGGTGGTGAGGACACAGCGATGCCTGCAGACCCCGGGTGAGGGGCTTTGAAGATTGCAGTGATGGGTGGGTCGATGAGGATGCCTGCGAGGGGGACATCTCTTCATCGCTGCGATGGCGGTGGCGTAGAAGGAGACAGAAGAGTTCCCTGGCACCAGGGTCCCGCCTGGTATTTAAGCCTGGTCGGTTCTGTACTGCACGCTCCCTAAGTCGTTTTATGGTAGAGGACGAGCAGACCAGCTACCGCGGGGAAAGAACCTGCGTGTGTCTGAGGCACCTGGCCAGGCAACACTGAAGGATTTGCAATGCCCGTAACAGTTCTTTGGTAATGTGTGTTAACTCTTTCCCTGTCTCTCTTCATTGCTTCGCAGGAACCAGAGATGCCTGCAAAAACTAAGTCAAGTAGCTCCTCTTCCTCCACATCCTCCTCTTCCTCCTCCTCTGATGAAGAGGATGAAAGTGACCTGGAAGCAAAGAGAGGTCCCCGCAGCAGAGAGACTCACCCGGTACCGCAGAAGAAAGCTCAGATCCTGGTGGCGAAGCCCGAAATGAAAGACGCTTCCAGGAAGAAGCGTGGGCGGAAACCTCTTCCCCCGGAGCAGAAAGTGGCTCGAAGGACCGTGAACCTGACAAAGGTGCTGAAAACGTCCCGGAAGGAGGTGGGCGGCAGCGCCAAGCTGATGGGGAAGCTGCAGCCCCAGCACGGCACGCAGGGCTCGGGCATGGCCGTGCTGAAGGACCCGCCGGGCGCCTTGGCTGGGCTCAGCTCGGGGGGTTCGTCTGCAGAAAGCCTGCCCAACATGATGAAGAGCGGCTCCGCGAGCCCAAACCGGGCCATCAGCTGGCAGAGCTCCATCGTGCACTACATGAACAGGATGTCCCAAAGCCAGAACTCGGCAGAGACCTCCCCCCTGGGCAGGCTGGCGCTGAAGTCCCAGGCATCCAGTAAGAGCGGCTTAGGGCTGGACTTAAAAATGAGGAACCAGAAAGGATCTGGGGAGCTTGGGCTGAGCGTGCAGGGACCCAAGACTGCCAAGGCTCCTAGCAGCGGCGCTGGAGGGGACCAGAAAGCGGGGTTTGCTGCGGGCGGCCAAATGCTGCACAACGGCAGCAAGATGCCGGTGAGCTCGTCCGGGGCCGGCAGCCAGCCAGCCTCCAGTCAGGAGCTGAACCTCCAAGCTCTAAACCTGCAGAGCGTCAAAAACGGGCCAAGCGCGGCCGGCGGGAGCAGCCTCCCTCGCCACCTTTGCAGCGCCCTGTCCAAAGGCTCCGGCAGCGGCACGGCGGCGAGCACGGGCACCACCGGTGCGAAGGGCGGCACGGCGGGTGCCGGGTTGAATGCTGCCAGCGCCAGCATGCTCTCGGGGGGGGACGGCGGCAAGAGCGAGAAGCAGGCGCACCGGGCAGGTGACAGAGACTTGGCCAAAAGCGGCACAGCCGGCACACAGGAGGGGCACGCAGCTGCGGAGAACCGCAAGCCGGCCGCCCTTTCCGAAATGAGCACAGGTGAAGAGACCAGCTCGGATTCGGACCGGGATTCGGCCTCCTTCCCGGGCGTGGGTCAGAACATGTCTGTCTCTATCCAGACCAGCCAGGACTGGAAACCCACCCGCAGCCTGATCGAGCACGTCTTTGTCACCGACGTCACCGCTAACCTGATCACAGTGACGGTCAAGGAGTCCCCCACCAGCGTTGGGTTTTTCAACCTACGGCAATACTGAGCCCAGGAGCATGAGAGGAGGGAGAGGGTCCTTCAGCCTCTCTCTCAGCTTTGCCCAGCTCTTCCATCAGGTTTTTCTTTCTTCAAGTGAACGTGGAGACCTCATGAGACCTGCTGGGACTCGTGTCCAGAGAGGCTTGAGAAAGACGCGGTGAAACCTGCTCAGAACTGCCAGCGGGTCGACGGATCCCTCCGGCTTGTATCCATCCTCTCCGGAGCAGTGCCCCGAGCGAGGCGGCTGATGCCGTCCTCCGGGAGCAGGGGCACTGGTGCTGCCGGGGGTGACAGGCTGGCAAGTTTTGAGCCAGGCTTCACTGTACGCGGGTTTCTTTGCTTTACAGCTTGAAATAGCAGATGACAAGGTCTGCGGCTCCCTGGCAGCAGGGAGAGGGTGTGGAGCTGCGATGGGCCAGGCTTATACTCGGGAGAGGAAAAGGAGATCCTTTTCTTTCCTCTGGGCTCCCCATGAATCTGTCTGGGAGCTGTGGGGAGCTGCAAGTCAATCCAAATGAGACAGCCGCTGCTCCCAGCCCTCAGGGGCTGCTGGGGGATGGCTGTACATGGGGGTTTTTCAGGGTACACTCAGCCCAGCCACCCCCCTGGGCGAGGTCACTTCCAATGACGGTGAAGTCCACGACGTTTCTGTTGTGGTTTCCAGCTGATAGGGAAATATTGTTTACATTTTTTTTAATTAAGGAAAAATCCTTTTTTTGAGGGAGGGGAATAAACCCAGTCCAGGGAAGACTGAGTCCTGGATGCCACTGATGATATGGGCGTCAGAGGTGCCTCTTTCAGCGCAAGGGGCGGCTGGCAGTGGGCATGTCCTCGCCGCCCGGGGAGGGTCCTGCCTTGCCAAGGGTGGGAGCCGGCGAGAGCCGCTGGCTTCTTTGCAGTGACTTGACTTTCGGAGGAAAGCAAAGCCCAAATCACTGTGCCGCCCATGGAGCCCCAGCGCCGCTCCTCTGCCTCGTCCCAGCATCGCCAGCATCTCCCCCTCCCGTTCAGCAGTTCCCAGGCACTCGTAGGGACCGAGCTGGGGAATATTTTTTAAGTCTTGCAGAACGTGCGAACCCTTCCAGCGGCAGGTAGGTTGGTACTCGGACTGCCAGTTGTCTGTGAGGGCAGTGCTGGAGTTCAGCTAAAGAGCAGCACCCGGGCAGAGCTGGGGGTGAGCCCTCCATGCTGGGAGCCCGGCCGGACCCAGCCTTCAGTCCAGCCCTGCGCCTTGGATGCTCGCTGGGTCGGACTTACGCTGGTCATCCACATTTTTCTCCCTCTGGAGGGCTCAGAAGCTGGTCGAGGACAACACCTGCACGGGTGATCTGGAGCGGTGGGAAAGGGAAGGAGAGGAGAGGGAGGAGAGGCAGGGCCAGGCAGCGGCAGCGGTGCCTCGGGGAGCTGGAGGGCCCGCGGCAGCCGCTCCCCTTCATCTTGCCATCCTGCGCCAGCAGCCGGGGTGTTCATTTTGGCTTGTAATTGCAACCGTTAATGGCTTTTTTACAGAGGTCTTTTTCCCTACGATAGATTACTCTTACAAGCCAAAATTAGCAGCAGTAGTTCAGGCAGAGTTTAGTAGCATTTGAGGTCATTTTAGCTCTGTTAATGCTGAACTCCTTTCTCAGAGGAGATAAAAAGCCTGCAGTCTGCCAGGTCTCGGTGCGTGGTTAGGTGTCTCCGAAGGGCTGTCCCGCCAGCGTCTCCGGGGTGGCTGCTCGCTGTGTGCGTGAACAGGCACTGCTTCGGGGGTCACCGCTTGCTGGGTGACTGACCTGGCACCAGGACGGGCATCTTACTTTGCCACAGGCAGGGGCACTCGCAGCGTCATCACACACAGGCGTGCGGAGATAAATGGACCAAACTGGGGGTACAGGTACTTCTGACCCCCCCCCCCCAATGCATCAGACCTCTGCAGTCGCATTCGCTGCCGCTGGCTGGCGGCAGTGCAATTCTCAGGTGACGTGAAAAGCCAGCGCTGGCTGCACGTGCTGCCCGGTTGTTCAAGGGATGGATGGTTGTTCCCCGAGCGGCGGCGGCAGCCTTTGCCGGGGCAGGCTCCTGTGCTCCAGACGCTCTCCCTTAGCT
Source organism: Mycteria americana (assembly GCF_035582795.1). Taxonomy (NCBI): domain Eukaryota; kingdom Metazoa; phylum Chordata; class Aves; order Ciconiiformes; family Ciconiidae; genus Mycteria; species Mycteria americana. The sequence continues at coordinate 13,874,268 of NC_134380.1, read as the reverse complement.
TTTGTATTTAATCCCCAGCCGTCCTGTTGGTTGTGGCTTTGAGTTTGTTGTGTTGTGGAGCTGAGCACGGCATCCTGCGTGAGCCGACAGCGTGCCGGTGAGCCGGGGTGGGTGGAGGTGTATTGCCGCCTTGCAGCAGGACCTGCGCAGGCTTCTTGGCCGGCTCCAGTTCTGCCCCGGTGCAGCCAGGCAGCCTTGCACGTCACCTCCCCACGGCGTCGGGCAGCCTGGGGCAGGGGGCTCGCAGAGGACTGGTGCAGCCCTGCTCTGCTGCTGGCCGCCCGGCCCAGCAACGCGCCGCGTGTTGTTCTGCCAGGCGAAGGGCTGAGGGGAGAGGAGGGAGCGTTGTCCATGGAGGAGGTTCCCAAGGACAGAGTTTCCGTTGAGCTCCACAATGCCAAAATGTCACAGTCTGTGCTGTTTACCTTCTGGTCTTGAACTTTGCCAAACGAGCTACCGTTGCTTTGGACAGACCAAGGAAACGTTAGCCTGTGCCAGCAGAAACGAACGCTCTGGGCATGGTCTCTGCTGGGTGTGCTTTTGTGCTGGGAGAACACAGTGCTGGGTGTGCTGCGAGCGTTTTGGGAGAAAAATCAAGGAACCTGGGAGCACGGGGGTAACGCTCTTCCCCACACACCAAATGTTTGCTACTTGGCCTTTGCAAATCCAAACTGAATGACAATGTGCCTTTCGGACCGTCCTTATCTCAGCCTTGTCTGCGACACCGGTCCCGCGACAGGTTTGTGCCTATGCAAAGCAGGGTGGTCACAGGGTCCTGGGGACGGCTGTGGCACCGATGGGGAGAGGTGCCCCGGTCCCCGGTGGGACACCCAGCCGTCGCACGGAGCCCTGCCGCAGGGCTGAAGGTAGCCGAGGGATGCTCACTGAGGGGAAGCTGGCCTGGCAGGGATGCTCTTGCCTAGAGCAACAGGCTGTGGGGCTGTGGGGGCTGGTGTCCCCCCAGGGGGAAAAAGCATCTGAGGATGCTCTGAGAAGGGGTCTGGCACCAAGCGTCCACAGAGGGTGCAGGAGATGAGCCGCGACGGTGGGTGCTGTGTTCTGTGCTCGCTGCCCACCGGCTCCAGGACGGCTGCTCCCTCCAGAGTCCCCGTCGAAGCTCACATGCATTTCTCCATGTGGGGGCTTGCTCCTGCCTCCTGGCCGGGCAAAGGGTCGCTGGGGCTGGGCTCACACCCAGGGGCGCGCGTATCCCAACGGCGGGCAGTTTTCCTCCGTCACCCACCCTCCCCAGGCGTGTCCCTTCCCGGTAGCGGCAGGGCTCTGCTGTCACCACTTGCTATTGTGCCTTTTGCTCACCAGCTGGTTCGATTCCAAAGGTCTAAGGATGGTGAAAATGATAATCCGGAAATTTTTCTGACCATCGTCTCCTCCTGCGCTCCTTCCCCGGCCCCTTCCCGACCTCGTGTTTCAGGATCTCGGCTCTCCCAGCAGCGCTGGGGTGTCTGAGCGAGCGGTTCCTGTTGGAGGTTGCCTCTCAAAGGCACATTATGTGAGTGATTTACTGTAATCTTTTGTGGACAGGGGTTGAAAGCCGGTGCAGACCCTGTTTACCAGTCAGTACCATTAGTATTCAAGGTCTACCTTTTTTTTTCTTTTTTTTTTTTTTTTTTTAAGTTTGCTGCTATGGGTTGGAGTGTTCAGCCGTGTGTCAAACAGCCAATTAAAGGTTTGTCACTTGTCATTTTCTAAGGGGTTTCCGATGTGGAAAGTCCTGCAGTATTTGTATATTGAATGGATATTTTCTCCAGGCATAATCTGGTTAAGCATACTTGTTGTTTTCCATTGGACTGGAAGAGATGGCCAATTCAGCCATCTTCCCTAGAAACTTAGTCTATTTTTATATATATATTTTGTACCAAAAAAAACTGGAGTTCGTGGAGGGATGGGGATGGTTCAGGGGGTTGAGTCGGCTTTGAGTTTCTGAGCTGGGTGTGAAGGGCTCCAGAGCTGGAGAGAAGGTTTTTACTGAAAGCAATTGAGGGATGGGTGAAAACAAACAATTGTTCTTGTAACTTGTGCCAGTCGCTGGTCTGATTTGTATGTTTTAATTAAAGAGAGAGCCAAATCGTTCCTGTATGACACTTATAATTGCTTTAAACTACAGCTGTTTGTTTGCTTTTATTTGCAGAGAACAAAAGTTGGAGATGTTATTACCCCGGGAAAGCTCAAGGGTGTTCTGGAGCGGGGCTGCAGGGCCACGCTCGCCGCTCCCCCGGCCTCCGGCCGCCCTCCGGCACCCCGCTCGCCTTGTGCGCTGCGTTCTCTAGTGCTTCTGGCCACTAACGCTAGTGTAGACCCACGACCTCTAGGCTGCTTTTAATTTATTTGCAGGCAAACACTAGGAGATGGTTACGTCGGGCGGGGGTTTCTTTGTATAACTTTTCCACTGCTCTTTTTTAGCATATCAATAAATATTTTTTTAAACTTTTCCGCCTGGTGTGCTCACTGCTGCGGGCCCGGCCCCCTGAGGGCTGCCGCTGCCTCGTGAAACCGCATCCCCCCCCCCCCCCCCCCCCCCCCCCGTCCGCGGGGCACCGCGTTCCCGGCCCCGGGCTGCGGCGGGGCTGCCCCGACCGCCGGGATGGGTCTGGGCGGCGCTGAGGGGAACCGGGGCCGGGCAACCACCCCGCACCTCCGCCCGGGCTCCGCTACGGCGGGGCTGGGGCTGCCCGGGGCCCCAGGTGCCTCCGCTCAGCGCCGGCCCAGCCCGGACCCGCCCGGCCGCCCCCCACCTGCGGGACCGGGACCCGCCCGGGGGCCGCGCTCCGCCCGGCCCGGCCCGGCTCGGGCGCTGCGCGGCCGCGGCCGCGGAAGGGCGCGGGCAGCGGCGGCTCCGCGGCCCCGGCTGCCGCGGCGGGGCGGGGGCCCAGCGGCCCCCGGGGCTCCGCCGTCGGAGCTGCCGTCGGAGCGAGCGGGGGGGAGGGGGGGGCCGGAGAGCGCGGAGCCGCCCCGGCACCGGGGGTGGGGGGGGGTGGGGGTGTCGGCTCCTGCGGGCCGCGGCCGGGGGCTCCGCCAGCCGGTCCCCGCCGTCCCCACCCCCTCCCTCCGCGCCCGCCCCGCCGGGGGCCCCGCCGCGGCCCGTGTGAAAGGGCCCCCCCGCTGGGCCGGGGGAGAAAGGCGCCATTGTGCGGCCCTTTCCCCGCTCCTCCCCGGCCCTCATTCTCCGCGCCCAGGCGCTGACAGCTCCCACAGCGCGGGGTCCGCGCCTTTCACCCGGCGGAGCGGGGAAAGGAGGTTAATGAGGACACGGCTTAAAAAAAGCCCATCAACCCCCCCCCCCGCTCCCCTCCGCCTCCGCGGCCGGGGCAGATTTGAATACAAAGGCCGGGCTCGGCAGGCAGGGGCGGCCGCCGCGCCCCGGGGCCCCGACCCGCACCCCCGCCGCGCTGCCCGTCCCGTCGGAAGGGCGGAACGCCGCGGCCCGGGGCAGCGGTGGGGCTCGGCCCGGTACCCGGGCGCCTTCCCCGGGGGGCGGAGCGGCGGCCCCGGGGCCGTTCCTCGTTGCGGAGCCGCAGACGGCCCCCGCCGCCGCCCCGTCCGGGCACCGCGGGACCTCCGGGGGCGGCCCGGCCCGGCGGCACCCTGGCCTCCCCCCGCCCCGTCGGGTCCCGGCCCCGCACAGGGGGGATGCGGGGCCCCCCTCCCCGTCAGGGCCCCACCACCCACCCCGGTGTGCTCCCGGGCACCCCCCGGCCCCGCGCCCTCCCCCCGCCCCAGGGCCACAAAGGGAAGACAGACACGGCTCTATTTACAAAGTATATATTTAAACTCACATAAAAAGCAGGTCTCATGGACATTCACGGCTGGCAGAAGACACGTAGTTAAGCTTCACTTCTGAGACTGAGATTTAGCCAAATCGTTTTTGTACAAGTCTTAGATTTAAATAATTCACGCACACACACCCCCACGCACACACACTCAGTATATACGTCGCTATATACATACACACATATACACCCACATGTATGTTTTGCTCCATATACGTGTGTCTGGACGCACACATATACACGGGGATGGAGCGAAGCACACTAAATCCCGACCGCGTCCCGGCAGGGCGGGAGCGCGGCTCCGGGCTCCGTCGCAAAGGGAGGCATCCTCCAGCCTCGGCATGGCGGCAGCGGGAGGACGGGCAGCTCAATCCCCTCACCGTCCCTCCAATAACCCACGTCCCGTGTCGGCTGCCCCTGGCACCGAAACCAGCACATTGGCTCTTCGTACAAACCAAGTTAAAAATCTCCATTTTTACAAAATATGCCTTAAAAAAAAGAAAAACAAACAAAAAAAACCAACAAAAAGAATTCCAGAACTGACAGACATGGCTCCCTTTGCACTGTCAATACAGCATCCTCCGGCTAGGCCATCTGACAAGGGTCCCAAAAGGAGGATGGGGAAGGAGACCCAGCAAGGTGGAGCCACAGATGGGCCCAACAGCCGCTGGCTGCTCCTTGCCCCAGCCCCTTTCCGCACCCATCAGGCCCCGTGTGCTTTCACGCCCCGTGCAGCCCCCGAACAAACCGGGAGCCTCCGGGAGCTCGGCCGGGGCAGCCGGCCAGGAGGGACGAGGGTGACCTGGCCCAGCCCCGGCCCTTGGGCGCTGCCGGACAGATTTGTGCTTTCCAACCCAGAGAGATGCTCCGACCAACGCGTCAGGACGGGGACACCTGCTCCACCTCAACCAAAATCACACCACGGGTGAAGGTCCCGCTCCCCACCCGGGTCAGGCCGCAACCGAGCTGGGGGAGAAGGAGCAAGGAGAGCGGGGGGCCGCAGCCCCCGCGTCTCCCCCACGGCCGCCCGTGGCTACTGCTCGACCCGCTGCGCTTTGTTCAGAGCCACGCAACCCCACGGCCGTGCCCTGCCCCGGCCCGGGGCCAAACACGGCAGGGTCCTCCAGAGCCAGGAGAAATAACACAGGCAAATAAACCACAAAAAGCCACCCGAGTCAGCAGGGCTGCTCGCACACGGGAATATTTCGCCTCTTGGCTATTGTTTAACTAGCATAAGAAAAGGGAAATATTTATTGTCTCTGAATGCATAAAGGTGGCTCTGGGATTTGTCAGAGATGTGGATATTACAAAACACTTTATCTGGAGTCTTCCAACAGTCTGAAGTGAACTGTATTGGGAAAAAAAAAAATCCACTTTCTATAGCGGTATAAAGCATCTAAATATGGGCAGTGACATGCTACCCTCCCAAACCTCTCTGGCATTTCAGGAATGTAAACAGAGGGGGGGTTTGTTGGGTGGGTTTTGGTTTTTTTTTTTTGTTTTTTTTTTTTTTTTAAGTGGGAAGGGGAACAGAATCAAGCGACCAGACAAAATGAAAACAGATTCTCAGCTCAGTCCTGTCTCCCACAACTGCTAGGACAACTCTATTAAAGTGCATTTCAGTATCACCCCTCTCAGGAACCTTACACACACAACCCTCCTCTTCCTTTGCAAGAAAAGGCAATTCAAGTTAATACTCCGCTAGAACAGTTTTAGCCTTTTTATGGATTTCTGCTTTTCCCCGCCCCGACTTCGTAGCAACGGTTTTTTTTTTTTTTTTGTTAGACTGGAAACGCCCCCTCCCCAACAATACTGTAAATTCAAGTGCTTACTTCAACTGTCAAGGGCAACAGTTCTGGACACAGCACACTTGATTGTACAAGCAACACCTTCTATCACAATCAAGAAATCAGGGCACTTTGCCCTCCGAGGGAGTAACACGTCCCCCCTCTGCCATCCATAGCATCATATGAAAAATAATAGTTAAAAAAACCCAGAACATAATTCGCTATGAACATTGTTCGTTATGTACACCGGCTCCTGCAACAGATGCATGAACTCCGTTCGTTCTCAGTTTTATTGTCCTTTCTAAGAGCAACTGAGCAGTCACTGTTGTCTCCATTTAAATAAAACAACTCAGAGTTGAAATATATATATATAGATATATATATAAGCATTTTTTCTTAAATAACATATTTACATCTAATAGAAAATATAACTCTAGAGATAATCTTTCCAACGAAATGTAAGACGTGGGGGGGAAAAAAAAAAAAAAAAAAAGAATGAGTTAATGAATTTAGGACAGTTTCTAAATCCTCTCCAGGACACCAAAAAAAAAAAAAAAAAGGAAAAAGAAAAGAAAAAAAAAAAAAAAAAAGGCCCACCAAGCTCTAACCAAGCTTTTGTCTGGATCTGACCGAAGAAAACCCCAGCACCACCGCCGACAAACTCATCGCTTCTCTTTAAAGAATCCTTGGTCCGTGCTGCTCTCCTTGATGGTGACGGTCAAAAAGTTAGAGGTCACATCAGTTACCACCACCTTCTCCAGGTTGTTGAGCGAGGGGCTCCAGGACTCCTCCTCGGGGTCCCCCAGGATCCTGGAGACGGGGATCCTGGCGATGAGGGAGGGCCGCCCCGCCTGGCCCCCCACGCCGTCGCGGTACAGGCTGCCCACGGCGCCCGGGCTCACCGCGCCGTGCAGGAGCTTGGGCCCGCCGGGGTCCAGCCCCCCCTGCCCCTTGGGGTCCAGAAAGTCTGCCCGGTGCTTGGCCAGCCGGGGAGGGTAGGTCTCGGCGGCTCCCAGCTTGGCACCCACCTCGGCTCGGTTGGGGCCGGGCAGGGCGCCGGGGAGGTCGGGGTCCTGCCGCCTGGCCAGCTGGATGACGCTGTGTCCCGAGCCGAACTTGGCCACCCCCGCCGCCGCCTCCTCCATCTTTCTGGCCTTCAGGTAGTCCCCCACCTTGTCCCCCGGGTCCCCCAGTTTCCTCTTGGAGGCATCCAGAGTCTCCGCCAGGTCCTTGTAAAGCTCCTTCCTGGGCTTCGGGCCTCTCTTTTTGGGGGTCTCCCCGGGTTTCTCCTCCACGCGGATCACCCGGTCCCGGATGCCGTCTGCCTTGGGGGTGCTGGTGCTGGAGCTGCCCTGGGGAGCCAGGGCTATGTTTCTCAGTCCTTCCCTAGCCCGGGACGTGGAGCCCAGCTCCTGGGGGGACCTGCCGGGATACGGGACCCGGATCCCCCTGGAAGAGTCACTGCGGAATTCATAGGTTTTGGCTTTTGCTTTTGCCTGGGCCTGCAAAGAAGATAAATCAACCGGTGACTTTATTATCCTGCCATCCGGCTGCGTAATTACAACTTACGAGACAAGAGGCCGCCTTTGCGAGGAGCATCCTTCACGGGGGCCGGAGAGGGACCCGCTCCCCGCCGCGGCACGCAGCCCCGGCCGGCACCGGCGCGTGCGGGGCTCCGGCCTCCTTACCTTTAGCAGGAAGGTTTTGGGCTTGGGGCCTCGCTTTTTGGGCCCGTATAGCTCCATTTCTCGCTCCCTAGAGGTGTTAAAAAAACCAAAGCTTCAATTCAGCATAGCTACAAGACAGCAACATATTTACAAGCGCAACGGCTATAGCTAGCAAAGGCCTTGTACCTTTCCTCGAAGGCGGCGAGCAGCCGGGCGTCCAGGATGTTCTCCTCGGGTTCCCAAGTGCTGTACCTGGGGGGGGGACAGCGAGAGGGAACGGCGTGAGGAGCCCGAGAGAGAAAACATAAACACAATTAAAAAAATACGGGGCAAAAAGGAAGGGACCCAAGTTTCCCTTCTCCGACAATGGCTCGAGCAGGGCTGCGGCGAGCCATCTCCCCACGGCCCCCCGCCTGCGGGGCCCCACGGACAAACGGCCGACTTACTTCTGAGACCAGCCCTTCCATTTTACGAGATATTCCATGCGCCCCTGCGGATGCGAAGAGAGAAATAAATATGCATGGAGGGAAACGGCGATAAACGCCCGCAACAAAGATACACCCGCGATTCCACGCGTGCAGCAAACACGCGCCCGCGGCGCGTGTCAAAAACACGCGGGGGGCGGGGGGGAGGAGGAGGAGAGCGCGGGGGGGGGGGGGGGGGGGGATGCAACAAAAAAAAAAAAAAAAAAAAAAAGAGAGAGAGAATAATGGTTAAATAAAAGCCCGGGGGGGTGCGCAGCCCGGCGGGGCGGGCAGGCAGCGGCGGAGCACGCCCGCCCCGCCGGCGGGGAGCGCCCGGGCATGCGGCGGGGAGAAAGAGCCGCCCCCAGCGGGCGCCCAGCCGCAACCGGGCCGGGGCCGGCGGGGCCGCCGCAGCGGCGGGGCCGGGGGAAGGCGCGGGGCCGGGGGCGGAGGGAGGGGGGGCGGCGCGGGAGCCGGGGGGGGAACCTACTTTGCGGATGCGGCGCTTGAGCAGGGCCTCGGCCGCGAAGACGCGCTCCCCGACGGCCGAGAGCTCCATGTTTACGCGGCCGCTCGCAGCACACAGGCAGCCGCCAGCGCAGCCCAGACCATAATACTCCGCCCGCTGACGTCAGCGCCGCGGCCCCCCCCCCCGCCCCCCCCGCACTTGTTGCTGGCGGAGCCGGGTGGAATATTCCGCCCGCGCCGCATTGGCCCGCGCCGCCGCCCCGCCCCCCGACGTGCGCCGCGTCCCGATGAGCGCGGGGCGGGGCCGCCGGCGGGGGCGCGCGGGGAGGGGGGCGGTCGGGATGCCACGCCCCGCCACGCCCTCCGCGCCACGCCCCGCTCCGCTCCGGGGGGGGGGGGGGGGGCCGGCCCCGGCGGGGGGGCGCGGGGAGGGGGGGGGGGCGGCGGAGGAGGAGGAGGAGGCGGGGAGCGGAGCACAAAGGCGCCCCGGGAGCGCGGGGAGGCGCCGCCGCCGCCGCCGCCGCCTCCCTCGGCCCCGGGGACGGGGCGGGCCGGCCCCCCGCCAGCACCTGGACGGGGCGGACCGGGGCGGGGAGGGGGGCGGCGGGGCCGTTCCCCGGTGCTCGGCGGCCCGGCCCGGCGGCCGGTGCTGGGACAAAGGGAAGGGTGTCGGAGGCGGGAGCGCTGACGCACGAACCGCCCCGACCACGGTGGGCCGCCGCCGCCGCGGCTGTGACCCACCGTCCACGGAGACAGGCGGTCCCGCGGGCCGCTCGGCGCCGCTGCTCCTGCGGGAGTGCGGATCCTTCCCGGCGGCGCGGAGCTCAGCGGCCTCCGGTTTCCCCGCGCCGGCAGCCCCCGGCTGCGTTCCCCGGGGGGGGCGCAGGGGTGGCCCCGGGGCCAGCGGGGCGGCCCCACGCAGGATTTGGTGTCCGTGTCCCCCCCGCGTTACCCATCAGCAAAGTGGCGTGGGTGCGCGGGCGGCACTGCGGGGCCGCCAGCCGGTACCGGCCCCCCCCCCCCCCGGCCCCCTTCCCGGCTCTGCCGCTCGCCCCGCCGCACCGCGTCCCGCCCGGGAGCCGTCGCCTTCTCCCGCCGCGAGTCCGTCCCCGAGGCGGCCACGGGAGATCGAGACACGCGCGTGGGGGCGGCGAGCCGCGGGGGACCTGTCCAGCCTCCGGGGGCCCGGAGATCCAAAGCGCCCGGTCCCCCGCCCGCAGCCGAGCGAGGTCCCAAACCGCCCCCGGGGCCGGCGCGGGGAGGCTCCGGCGGGGCCCGGCAGCGCTCCAGCCCCGTCCCGCGGAGGGACGCCGTTCCCGAGCCCGGGGGCAGCGGTGCCGCCCGGGGCTGCCCCGCGAGTGGGACCCGCAGCACCACGGCCCGGTGCTGAGTGGGCTTCTGCGACCCGTCCACGCGGGACGAAGCCAGGCGAGGCCTCTCGTGGACCTGCCCCGCCCCCCCCGCCTCCCGCCCTCCTCCACTAAGGAGCTCGAAGCCGAGGGGGAGTGGGCCTGGGCGGCCGCCGCGCTCACGCGTGGGAGACCCCACGGTGGGCGTGGCTCCGAGGATCCGGCTGCGCTTCCTCTCCGGTAAATGCGACGGCGGCTGCCTCGCCCCGGGGCTCTGGTCTGGCTGCCGGTTGCCGCGGGGGGGGGCCGGGTCACCCGTGGCGGGGACGGCGAGGCCAGCGCGGCTGCGGGGCCATCTCCCCCGTGCGCCCGCTCGGTGCAGGGGCTACGAGGCACTTGCCTTCCGCCGGCCTGGGCAGCCGCCCCGGGGGGAGCCACGGGCCCCGGGACACGCCGGGACCGGCACGGGGGAGCGGAGGGCACCGGCGTTGTCCCCGTCCCGGGATCGTTGTCCCCTGGGGCTCCCGCCCGCCGCCGCGGAGCGCTGCCCGGTCCCGTCACCCGAGCGGGCAGGGACCTCCAACGGCGGTCACGGCGGAAACTGTTCCCCTGCGGTGGGGGGGACATGGGTGGGGGTCCTGGGCCCCCGCGGGCAGCGCCGGGGGCTGGAGCCCCGCGACCCCACGGGGGACTCGCGGGGCGCGTGGGTCGGGTCTCGGCGGGCAGAGCCCTCCTCCCGCCGCCGCTGGCCGAGGCGAAACTGCGCTCACGGGAGAAGGCGGGAGATTTCCACCCCGCGACTCCCGTGGGCTCCCAGCCCTACGCCTCCAGCCCCGTGGGTTCTGCGCGGCGTGCCCGGCCCGGCGCAGAGGGGCCGGGCGGGGGGAGCGCTCCCCCCGCGCCCTCCCGACCCCCGGCGAGCAGCGTCCCGGGGAGTTTTTCGTTAATGTCGAATTAATCGTTGTTAATTAAGGCAGGTCGCGGGGCGGCTCGTGAACTGGCGTGGACGCGGCGGCGCGGATCCCGCTCCCGGGAAGCACCTTCCCACGCAGAAGGGAGACCCGGGGCAGCAACGCCCGGCCGGGGGGGCGCGGGGCTGGGGCGGGGGGGGGGGGCGGATCGTCCTCCCGGCCCGGACGGTGCCGGTGCCGGTGCCCCCGCTTCTCTCCGCTGCTCGGGGCTCCCGGGGCAGCGTCCGCGGCGGCGCAGCGGGGCCGAGCGGGGCCCTTCCCCGTGGCCGCGGGGCTGCTGCAGCCCGGGGAAACGGGGTGTTTGCCCCGCACCTCCGCTGCCGGTGTTCCCGGTGCAGGTGGGAAGCACGGTCCCGGGGCCGAGCCTCCCCGCACCGACGCCGCACGGGAGCCCTGAGGGGCCGCGGAGCCCCCGGCTGAGCAGCCGCCTTTGCCCCGTCGCCTGCGTGGAGCTCCGCTTCTCCGCGGAGCCCCACAGCCACGCGTGGGGGCGGAGAGGGAGAAGGCCGCGGCTCCTGCTGGCTCCCGTGCGGGCATCGGCGGAGGGAATCGCTCCGTCCCCCGCCGTGACCCACGCGGGACCCGCGCGGGGCCGGCGCTGGATCCCCGGTTGCGGTGCGGGGGGGCAGAGAGATGGCGAGACGCAAACGAGAACGGCGTGGGGGAAGCAGCGGGGAGCGACCGCCTCTGCGTGGGGGTCCGGCCGGAGCCCCCGGGCCATGGGCGAGCCAGGGCCGGGGCTGCGGCCGCTCGTGGGGGGGTCTTGGCCCGGAAGGAGATGCGGGACGGAGCCGCCTCGGCGCCGCGGGACGAGACAGCGGCGGGCGGGACCGTCCCCGGCTCTCCCGAGCAGTTCCTCCCGCTGCCGGAGGGGGCCCGGGGACCCCCTTCGCCCGGGGCCGGCGGCGCTGCGGGGGCCCCTCCCGCCCGGCCAGGCCACCGGGAGCAGGAGCGGAGCCCGGGCACGGGCCGCCCTCCACGCTCCCGAGGTCAACGGCAGAAGCTGCCTGGGCGCCCCACGGGCTCTCGGCCGGGGGGGGCCGCTCGTCCCCGCGCCCCCGCCGCCCCCGCCGGCCCCGCCCGGCCCCGGCCCTGCCCCGGGGTCCCGGGGCTCAGCGCGGACTCGGGGACGGCTCCGGCCCGGCGCGGGCGTGCGCCGCCGCGGCAAACCCCGTTTCCGCCCATTTGACCCCAAATCCGCCCCGCGGCCGCCGGATCTCCGCTCCCCCGGCCCGGACTCGTGCGATGAGCTCCTCCGGGCTCAGCGAGCCGCCGCGGGGCTGAGTGCCCGGCTCCCCCCTCGTTTCTCTCTGTGCGGGGGCCTCCACGGCTGCGAGCTTTGCAACGAAACCGGGGGGCTACTGCCCCTTCCGGGACCGCGCGTGGGGGCGGCGGGGCGAGCACGCGTGTCCGAGCGCTGCTGAGCCGGGGGTGGCGGCGGGGCGGGAGGGAGCTGGCTCCAACCCAAGCGCCGGCACGATCGATCCCCGCGCCGCAGCCGGGCTTTTCCCCGCGGCTTCCCGTGCGCTCCGGCGCCCGTGCTGCTCCGCCCCACGGATACCCACGCACGGATCCCACTAGGATCCAGCCCAGCTCCCGGGCCGGACCGATTCCCGGGGCGACCGAGGCTGCCGGTGCCGGTCGGAAACCCGGCTACGCCACGGTTGCTCTCCCCCCGTGTCCCTTTCTCCTGGGCGGCCCGAGTATGGCCCCAACGCTGAGACCGCGGGGGGAAGCGGGGACGGAGCAAGTCGCCCCCGCGGCAGAGCCCCGGAGCCTGCGAGTCCCCGAACCGACCCCGCCGCCGGGCCGGACCTTGTGTCCCGGGAGAGGCATCCTGCAGCCCGGCCGGACCGTGGGTACCGCCGGGCAGGGCAGAGCGCGCCCCGGAGCCCCATTCCACGCGAGCTCTCTGCGTTCGTGGACAGTCCCTCCCACCCTCCCGGCACCCTCGGGGCGGCCGGCCTCGGGGTCCCGCCCCGCCGCCCGGTTCGGCTGCGGGCTTCTCCCGGCCTGGTTCCCTTCCCGAGCCGGGGGGAAAAACGATTCCCTCCACCGGCGGCTGAACGGAGCCGGGACGAGCCTCGGGGCAAATTCACGCCCCCCCGGGCCGGTGCCGGGCTGTCCCGGCGGGGCGGGCGCGGACCCGGGGACCCCCCGGCACCGCCGGCCCCCAGCCCTGCCCTGGGCCGGGGAGCAGCCGGGCCGCCGGCACGCTGCCTTTTCGTTTCCGAGCAGCTCGGGGCGAGGCGGGGAGGCAGCGACCGGCCCCCAGCTGCGGCACCCGCACCCCACGCGGGAGAGGGCGGCCGGGGCAGGACCGACCCCCCGGGACCGAGAGCGGGCCTGGAGACGGTGCCATACACGGGGCTGCGGTCACACGTGGGCTCGCTGCAGGCGGGACCGGGCCGCCCGCGTTTCCCACCCCTTTCCCCCGGGACACCGCGCTGCCGTGCGCCCGGACCCCCGGCATCCCCCGGTGCCGCCGAGGCTGCTGTCCGGAGCGCGGGGGCCCCCGGTGCGGGGAGGGGAGCTCTCGAGGGGTGCCCGGGCAGCGGTGTCCCCGCGGGGCCGCTCCTTCCCATTCCCCAGGAATTCCCGTGCGAGGAAGTTTTCGTGTCGACGTGGTTGACATCGAATTCGTGCCGGGGCAGGGCTTACCCGGCGGCTCCGGCGCCCAGGGCCGGCGGGGGGAGGCAGCGTGCCCCGGTGGTGCACGGCTCAGGGCCGGCGGATCCCCGGGAGGTACACCGGGCGCGGCTGCTGCCCCTTCTCCTGGGACCGGGGGCGACGAGAAGGGGGTAGGGCGCGGGCAAGGTGCGCCGGGCGGGCAGCCGGGACAGGCAGGACCGGGGGGGCTCCCCCAGGGCAGGCAGCTCCCCTCGGGACGGCCGTCGGGCACCGCTCTGCGCGGGTGCGGAGCGGTCCGCGCTTCCCCCCCGCAGCGGTGCGGCCCCGCCACCGTCCTCCGCCCGCCCCGGGGCCTTCTCCTCGTCTTCCTCCGGCGCTGGCCGAGGCCTCCTCCCCGTCCAGGTGCCCGGCGCTGCTCTCGCTCCGCCGGGGCTCGGGATGGAGCCGCCGCGACAGGGCTCGGTCCCCTGCGGGACACGCTCCGTGGAGCCTCGGCGTCGGGGGATCCCCCCCCCGGGGCTGCGCTGGCCGGACCACGCCGAGCACCCCGGCTCGGGCTGGGGCAGTGGGTCCTGGGCCGGCTCGCTTCTCTCCGCCCCGTTGGTCGTTATCCCCCGGTTACCAGGGCCTCGGCCAGCCGGCGAGGGGACCGCTCCGGGGCGGTGCAGCCCACCGCCGCGGCCCGCCCCCCTCCCCGGCCCCACCGCCGCCCCGGGACCGAGCCGACCATCCTCCGCGGGGCAGCCGGGCCCGGGGCGGCGGTGCTGAAGGACAGCAGCGGCCCCGCCGACCGGGGCGGCCGAGCCTCGTCTGCCGCCCCCCGGCCCGGCCCGGCCCGGTTCGGCCCCCGGGGGCGGGCGCGGGGAGCGGCGGTGCTCGGCGGCGGGCGCGGCCCGGGCTCGTCCCCAGGGTGCCGCAGGGAAAGGCGACGCTTCCCGGCGGGGCCCCGCCGGCCCGATTAATTCCAGGTGCTTTCCATAGGTGGCACCGTCCTACTGGAAATGGCGGCTGCGGCCGCCGCGCAGCCGGCGGCGGTCCCGCCACCCCCGGGGGGCACTGCCGCCCCCTCCGCCCCGGGGCCCCCCCCCGCACCGCGGGCTTCGGCAGGGCGAAGCGCCCGCAGGAGGCCCCGGGAGCTGTGCCAGGTCCCGGGGCGGTGCGGCGGGAGGGGGGGTGTCTCCCCTCCGCGGTCCCCGCGGGGGAGAGCAGCCGCCGTCCTCCGCCGCAGCACACACCTGCGAACCGTCGGAGAGTCTCCCGCTTCGGCATTGCGCGTGGGAGCCGCCCCACACGTGTCCCCGCAGCCACTGGTGCACGCTCCCCAGCAGGGCCCGTGGGGGCGGCGTGCCCCGAGCACAGCCCCGGCTCCGCGGAGGCTGAGCGGGGGGGGGTGTGGGGTGTCCGCCCGGCTCTCCCTGCGGGGAGCGCCCACGGGGAGCCCGGAGCGCCCACGGCAAAGCACCGACTCCCGGTTTCCAGGCATGCCGACACGCACCGAGAGCCGCTCGTCGGCCCCGGCCCCGGGGCCGTCCCCCTGCAGCCGCGCTGCTCCGCGCCGCGGGTGGCACCGAAACCCCCGTGCGAGGGAAGTGCCGCTCCCGGGGGCGAGGCGGGCGGGCCGCCGCTTTATCGCCCGGCCGCAGGCTGCGAGCGCTCCGCACAAAGGACCTTTTGTTTCCGGGGCTTCTGAATTTGCTGATTATTTGTAGGAACGTAAATACGGGTTGTTTGCAGAGGGGGGCGAAGGAGGAACCCACCCGAGCGCTGCGTCGGGCGTGGAAACCTGAACGCTTCGGGAGACACCACCCCCCCCACCCCCATCTAACCGGCGCGGCTCCGTCCCGCCCGCGCCGCTGCCCACGTCGGTGCCGCGCTGCTCGGCGCGCCAGGACGGCAGAAGGACGAATCTGCTCCCTCGCGGCTCCGGCTGCAACGGCCACGGAAGCACCACGAGTGGGCAGGGACCACCCGACGGCTCCGCCGGGACGGGCCGGACCGCGGTGCCCGGCCCAGCAGCGCCGGTGGCGGCGGTACCGCCGGGGGACGTCTCAGCCGGGCTGTGACTGAGACGTGGGGTGCGATCGGCCCGGCCCGGCCCCGGTCCCAGCGCCGGGCCCGGCCCCGGTCCCGGCCCCGGTCCCAGCCCCCTGCCCTGCTGCCGGCCCTGCCCGGCCCCTCCCGCCCGCGCGCGGCCCCGCCACTCCGCGTTTAACAAAAGCAATTAGAGGTGAAGCGCGGCCCGTCTCCCTCCCACCTCCCGGCCGCCGGCGGCTTCCCCCGGGCGGGGGCGGCAGCTGCGGCGGGGCCCGGCCCGGTCCCCGGCCCCGCCCCGCCGGCCCGGCCCCGCCCCGCCCGCGCAAGGTAGGTGCTCTATTTAGGTTCATGCCCTTATATGGCGATGAGCGCGGCGCCCCGCGGACGGCGCGCACCATATAAGGAAGCGGTGCCCGAGCCCGGGGTGAGCTGGTGAGCGCTCATTGGCCCGTCGGTATCGCAGCAACCGGCTCTCACGAGTGGAACGGCCCCGCGCCCCCCCCCCCCCCGCTCCCCCCGCGGGAGTGAGGATGGAGCTGACACCCCCGCTCCCACGGGCGACCCTCGACGGGCGACCCCCTCCCCCCGGGGCCCCCCGCCCCGCCCGACCCCCCGGTGCCGCCTCGCCGCCCCTTCCCGCCCCGGGGGTCCCGGCCGGGCCGCCCCGCCGCGCGCTGCGGGAGGAGGGGACGCAGCGGCGTCTTCCGTGGGCACCGACGGCACGGCTAGCGCCCACGGCGCTCTTCAAGTGCGGCGGGACGGCTGGTCCCTGCCCTGTCCCGGTGCCCGCAACGCGGGTCACGGAGGAGACCGTGTCCGTCCCACCCGCGGCGGAGCGCCCGGCGGGGAAGGGGCGGCGGCGGGTCCCAGCGGGGCCGCGGGCCAGGAGAGACGGCGGGACGGGGTGGCCCCCTGTTCCGCTCCGCCGAGCGGCGACACGCGACCGTGCGTGGGCAGGGGAAGCGGGGAGCCGCGGCGCTGCGCGGACACGGGTGACCCCGGCACGGGGCACACAGACCGGGGGGGGTTCGCTGTGCCCTGCCGCACCCCGGCGGCGGGGCAGCCCTGCGGGGCCGGGCCCCCTCCTCCTCCCGCAGGGGTGCGTGGACGGGGGGCGGCTGCTCCGGCCGCTGGCTTCCCGGGAGGCACCGGCGTCCTTCGCTCCATGCGCGGCGGGGACGGCGGGTTCCGCGCACGCGGGCGCCACGCGGGCCGCGCGCACCCTGGCGCGGCGAATCGCCTTCCCGTGTCCAGCCCCCACGCTGCGGACCGGCAGCGACAGCTCGCCCCGCCCCCCCGCGGCCGCTTTCCCGCGGGGGAAGGATCCCCCCAGCCCGGCTCCCACGCTCGCGTTTTTGGGACGTCGCCTCGCCCCGCGGACTCCCGCGAAAACCACCGGCGGGGAGCGGAGCTCCGGCTGCGGGAGGGAGAGGCAGCGCAGGCGCCAGCCGCGCACCCACGCGTGCCCGCTCCGGCCCCGCGGGCAGGCGCCGAGGGGCGGCCGCCGTGGCGGGCGGGGGACGGCGGCACGGCGCGGGGCTGCGGGGGCGAGTTTTCGTTGCGGCTTCGCCGCGGAGCCGGGGCCGGGGCCGAGCCCCGCTGGTCTTTTCCGTTTCTTTTCTGTTTCTTCCATTTTTAGGTTATTTTAAACCGAGCGCGACACCGGGCGCTGCGGCGGCAGCTGCGGGGCGCGGGGCACCTCCGCCGAGGCGGGCTCCGGGGGTGACCGGCCCGCCCCTCCGCCGCGCCGCCCCCGGGCTCGGAGCCGCCCCTGCCCTCCGCCTCGGCGGGCACCGGGCGGGGGCCGCCGGCACGTGCCGTCCCGGCGCCGCGGCGGGCCAGGCGCGATCGGGGCGGGCTGCCCCGCGCCCCCCCTCCCTTCCCCCCCCCGCCGCGCCGCAGGTGAGGCCCCGCGGGGGAGGCTCCGCGCCGGCCGCTGGGCCCCGCCGCCCCGCGGGTTCCGCTCCGGTCCCGCCGCCCCGCGGGGCCTCCGGCCGCCCCCCGCGCCGCCTGCCCCGGGGCTCCCGGGGGGGGCCGCGGCCGGCGGGGAGGGCTGCGCTGCTTCCTTGCCGTGTCCCCCCCCGCCATGGCAGGATTCAGCGGGCTCCGCCGAGCAGCCATTTTCTGCAGCTGCGTCTCCACCGGAGCTCTGCCGGGCGGCGGGGCCGGGCGGCGGTACAGCCCGGGGGGGGGCCCCCGCCCCGCTGCCTGCCGCCGGCACGGACGCCCCGAGCCCGGCCGGGCGGTGCCGGGGGCCGGGCGGGCTGCCCTGCAGGGCTCGCCGTGACAATCCCACCCTTTCCCCGCCATTTTGTTACCGTGCTGGCGTTTTCCCAAAGCAAGAGACAGAGCGGGAGCCTTGGGAACGGGCCCCCGTTGTGCCGGGGCGGGCGGCCCCCCCGGGCCGGTGCCCCGCTCCCCTCCGCCCCCGCGGCGCCGCACCCGGCAGCGGGGCAGGTCCCGGGACGCCCGGCCGCCGCCGGCTCCTTCCCACCGGGATCGCCCCGCTCCCCTTCGCGCCCCGAGCACGCAGCAGCCGCGGGTCGCGGCCGTCTGGGTCCACGCAGGACCCAGTCACGCGGGGCTGGCACCGGCCCCCCCCCCCCCCCCCTCCCCCCCCCGGCCGCTGGCCCCCGGCGAGGGAGCCCGGAGCGCGGTCACCAGCCTCCCTTCCCGACGGGCCGGGGACGCGGCGCTGGTCGCCTCCCTCCGCCCGCCCCACGGGCAGCGCAAGTGCCCCGAGGGCCTGGGGGGACCGTCCCGTCGGGGAGGGTCCGCCCCGGGGCCGGGCTGCCCGGCACAGAGCCCCTCAACCCTGCCCGGTCCCGGTGGCGGTACCGGCTCCCCGCGGGACCAGCCCAAACTCCCTCGCGGGAAGCCCGTGGGGACGGCGCCGGGCAGTGCGTGGCCCACGCGAGGCCGGGCGGCCCGGCGGGGCGGACAGCACGGCCAGCCCGCCGGGGGCGACGGCGCGGGGCGGGGAGACGGCCGGGACGAGCGGCGGGGCCGGGCGGGGTGCGCGGGGCCGGGCGGGCAGGACGGCGGATGCCCCGACGGGGCGGGCCGATCCCTCCACCCGCGCGGGGATCGATGAACATCGGCGACAGACACCAACCAGGGGACACAGCGGGGCGGGTGCGTGTCCCTCGTCCCGCGGCAGCGTTCCCGGGCCGGGGGGGCTCGCCTGTTGCACGACGCGGGAGACCCGAGCGAGGCGGCGGCAGATGCGCCGTGCGAGGGGGAGCGGAGCGCGGCGGGGCCGGTCCGGGCCCCGGTCCGGGCCTCCGGAGCCGAGCGGCGGCGGAGGGAGGAGAAGGGAGCGGGGAAGGAGGGGGCTCCTGCAGTGCTGCAATGCAGCGCCGCGCCGAGAGCCGAGAGCCGAGCCCGCCGGCCCGGCAGCGCTCCGCCGCCCCGCCGCTGCTGCAGTGCAGGTGTGAGCACCGAGCCGGGCTGGGCTGAACCGGGCCGAACCGGGCCGGGCATCCCGTGCCCCGCCGGGCCGCTCCCCGCCCCAGCCGCTCCAGGCTTCGGCCCTCCCCCGCTTTCTCGCCCCCGTTTCGTTTTCCTCCCGCTCCTACCGGGACCGCGGGACGTTTCCTCCCGTGGCGGGACGCAGCCGGCCGGTGTCCCCGGGACCTCCCGCCCGCCCTGTGTTTGCCGAGGGGAGGGCCTCATCCTGCCCCCGGCGCTGGGCGCCCGCGGTCACCCTGGCCCTCCCAACTCCCCGGCTTCTCGCTGCGGCTCCCCCCGACGCCGGGACCGCTGCGAAGCCCCCGGTGCTGCTCCGACTCGGGGCGGGTCCCCGGTCTCTGCCCTGATCCGCTCCTGGGGGAAACTCCCCCCTCCCCACGTTACCTCCGGGCCGCCCCCGAGGCCCCCCACCCTCGCCGCCGTATGAGCCGGTGCTTCGCCCCCTTCCCGCTCTCCCCTCCCCGCCGTCCCGCTGCAAAAAGCGCTGCGTGTCCCACGCGGGACGCCGGGCGGGGAGGGGGAGGGGTCCCACCTCCGCTCCGCTTCCCCGCGGCTGGCATTTGACACTTGGACACGCACCGCGGGGACACGCAACACCGCGGCCGCGTGTGGGAGCCCCCGGGAAGGGGGAGCCCCGCGCCGCAGCCGCCGGCCCCGCAGCCCGCTCCGCCAAGGCTGCCCCGCCGGCCGGCAGCCCGAGGTGTCGGTGTGCGGTGGTGTGCGGGCACGGCTGGCAGGGAAACACGCGAGTGCCCTGGAGAGGAGGAATTAATCTTATAAAAATCAGGGCTGATAAAGACGCAAACCCGGCAGGGCATGGCGGGTCACAGGAGCGCGTAAAATATCGGGGTGCGCGGGGGGGGGGGTTAAGGCTGGGGGCCACAGTGTGGTCACCCACTGCCCGTCCCTGTCCCCAGGCTGTGGGTTGCATCCCTCGGAGGTCTGAACCCCGCCGAGGCAGCCCGGGGCCGAACGGCAGCGGACGCGGGGCGATACCGAGCAGCCCCGGTTTTCGCCTTCCCGCCCGGATTTTTTTCTGACGCGGTGAAAATGGCACCGCATTCCGCTGCTGCCGGTGCGGACTCCAGCCGCTGGGTCCTGCGTCTCTTCATTTATTAGATGAAAGCTCAGCCGAGTCCCTGAATTTCTTCCCTGTGTGGAGGTTCACGGGCCGATCAAAATGTCCAAGCTTCCCTTCGGGACGCCGAGCAGCCCCACGGGAGCCCCACGGGAGCCCCTCGGGCTCTCCCCGCCCCGCGGCATCCCGCCGCCTCTTCCCCGGCTCCTCGCCAACATTTCGGGGTCTCTTTTGAGCTACCGGAGACTGTGCTACACGCGAGAGCGGGCTCACCAGTGCCACACACCGGGGCAGTACCGCCGGCCTCGGCTTTCCCTGCAGACACGGGGAATCCGCCCCCTTCGCGGTGCTGCCCCGGCCCCTGCCCTTGTCCCCTGTCCCTGCCCCTGTCCCCGGCCCCTGCCCTTGTCCCCTGTCCCTGCCCCTGTCCCCCCGGCCCTCCGTGACATAGCTCCGCGGAGGACACGGCTGGAGCCGGTGCCCGGTGCCACGGCGGGGCCGAGAGAGCGGCTGTAAGCGATGGCCCTTGCCCCGCCGGTTTGCACTCGAGCAAACCGAGCAAACCCGGCAGGCTGCTCCCCGAGGAGGGATGGATGCCGGTACGGAGCCACCCCCCACCCCAAGCCCCGCACCGGTGCTGGCGGGGGAGCAGCTCCCGGCCGGGACGCCCCGGCCCCCGAGCAGGTTCAGCCCTCGGCGCCTCCTGCC
Source organism: Mycteria americana (assembly GCF_035582795.1). Classification (NCBI taxonomy): domain Eukaryota; kingdom Metazoa; phylum Chordata; class Aves; order Ciconiiformes; family Ciconiidae; genus Mycteria; species Mycteria americana. The sequence continues at coordinate 13,853,852 of NC_134380.1, read as the reverse complement.
TGTGGTCCCTCCCCAGGAGAAGGGCAGGGGGAGCACTTTGGGAGCCCACCCCTCCCCGGCGGGGGGATCGCCCTGTGGCCCCCGAAGGGCGGCTGAGCCCCCAGCCCCGCACCGAACGGCTGCCGCTCTGCAGCACCCCCCGGTTACCGCATCCTTTTGCGATCCCGCATCTCACCGGGCGCAGTCCCAGCCCCTCCGGTGCGGTTCCCCGTCCCTGGGAAAGCCAGCTCGCCCGGAGCCGGGCTGCTCGCCTCGACCGGCCGCTCCCGCCAGCCCGCGGCCGCCGGGACACCGGTACCGCGGCCCCTCCGTGCCGCCGCCCCCTCGGCGTCCCGAACACGCGGGTGCTGCGCCGCGCAGCAAATTCTCAGTTGCGGGGAATGGAGGTGCAAGGCAAAGGTAAAATTGCCTTTCCAGGGAAAGGAAAAAAAAAAGAGTTAAGCCTGTTAGTCCGAAACCAGAAAAGACAGTGCCACGGCCAGGACTTGGTGGTCACACGCTCAGGCGAGAGGTGGAAGGGATTCCGGTGATAATTCAGCCGCTGCTGCTGAACCGCAAATTGCTGCTTGCAGCATAAACTATGGAAACGTGATACGTGAGATTAGATGTCTTCTTGTTGGGTCTCTCCGCGCTGCGTTTGCCAGCAGTTATTTCTGAGTCCTGAGAGTTAAAGCATCTTCAAGAAGCAGAGCACCAAACACTGGGAAACTGGGTCTGCTTCAGGTTGCAGAGGTACAAAAATGAAAAGGGTCAGGAAAGCAGATCCCGGGGAGCGAGTGAAGAATTTTTTGAAGCAGAGAGGGACCCCCAGGGAGGGCTCTTCCCACCTCGGGTTAAAAATGGCTCAGGGTCAGGTTGAGCCCTTAAACTCAAGATAAGGCATCATTCCAGCAGCCAGGCGGGAGCGTCAGGCACCTCTGGTGTCTGACCACCACATCGCCTTCTCTGCACAACCCACAATGAATCTCCCTGTTCTGTCTGCTCCTGGTGACTTCCTGCGCCGGCAGGACACAGGCGGGGGAGGGCAGTGTCACGGCTGGACCCACGCAGGCAGAGGGCAGCGGCTGTGAAAGGCATTCCTGATGTTAAAATGACAGCCTGGCTTGCACCGGGCTGCAAATGGATGGGTACAGCCAGGGACAACGGTGCATCCTTAATTTTTCAAGCCATGTGGAATTACTAACATAAGTGAAAATTAACGTTTGCTAGCGTGTGTGAAAATTACCATTTATTTTGTGCTTTGAGATGCTTCGGTGGCTCCCTGATACCGAACAAACCTTCCCTCCCCAAAGCTTCTATTTGGTATTTAAAAGAACCCGATGCTCCTTTTTTTTTTTTTTTTTAACCAAAATATAAATCATTTTTCTCAAGTCCCTGCGACTGTGAGCTCTGAACAGCCCCACGCACCGTGACTTGCGGAGCGCATTCCCCTCCACGGCATCAGCACTGGGAACAGGGAAACTCCCCGCGGGGAGCAGGAGGTGGGGAAACACCAGCGCAGAGACCCAGAAACCCAGTGCCGGGGGGGGGAACCCCCAAACCCCCATCTTCTGAAATCATGACATCCAGGCTCACACAAAGGGCATTGTCAAGATTTCCTCGCTGCTCTGCCCCAGCAGTGGGGCCAGCCGGGGGAGCGCTGCCCGTTGCTGCCCGTCCCACCCGGCGCAGCCTCACCTGCCACCACCGCACAAGTCCTCCCGGTGCAGCCTCGCCGTCCCCTTCCCAGCACGCCTCCTGGGGGGGTGAACCCCTGCCGCATGGCAGAGCCCACGCCTGCAGCCCAGCGTGGCCATTTTAGCCCGCAGGCTCGCCTCCCCTCCCCGCTGACAGCAGCTCCGCTCGCTGCCCCCCAGCTCTTTGCCCCCCAGCCCCAGGGCCGGTGTCTAAAGTGGCTGGGGACAGATCCTGCCTCGGGACCGGCGTGGTGATGCCCACGCAGTGTGACATGGCACTGCCAAGCATCGCCCCGGCCAGGCTGGCTCAGCCTGGTCCCACCAGGCCATCCCCGAGCTGGTGCTCGCCCCCATGGTTGCCCGGCCACCGCCGGCACCGGGCAGGAGGGAGATGTTGAGTCCGAATTTCCACCCTGGCCTCTGCTGCGCACAGCCCCCAGAGCAGCTCGTGCTTGGCCATTTTCCATCTCTAGCTTCAGCCGAGAGGGAGCTCTTGAAGGCTGAGCCATCCTGGTTTTCCTATTCTTGTGCTTCATAAACAAAAGCAATACAGTCCCCACGCTGCGCGTCAGCCAGAGGGGAAAGGGGCAAACCCCGGTGACCCAGGGCCCTTCTCCGGGCAAAAGCCCGGGCGGGGGCAGGTTGCTCCCTCTGGAAGATCCAGGCCACGGCTCATTTCACGGCTGTTACCGAACGTCACCGTTCCTCGTGTTGTACATCCTGGTCCCATCCCCACTGCAGATGAAGATGGAGCTTCCAGTGGCTTCCCAGGAGACCGGGAGATGTGGCTTTACATTGGCACAACAAGAATTTCTGCCCAGCACAGTCTTTATATCCAACATTAAATCCATGTTTGTTAAAGGTTCCATCAGCTCAGACCCTCCATTCACACCTCTTAATGCATTTTATAATAATACCTAAGTCTTTTTAATTTATTTTCTGTATCTGTAGGACTTTTCTGCCCTGGCTGCTACAGCACTACAGCAATACCTCCTAAAGGTTTAGGTTATTCCTTTTCTCACCCCCAACTAAGCACTTCTGACTGAAGCACGCCTATACTACAGCAGCTGCGTCCACACTCGGGCCGTGGCGATGTATAAACCCCCTGGAAAATGGGAACGTGGCCGTACCGTTCCCAGCACCTCCCTGGGACAGAGAGCCTGTGACACCGGCAGCGACTTGGCCGGGTCGGGATCTGTCGTCCCAACTGGTGCCAGTGCCGTCCCTTGCAAAAGGGTCCTGGTGTTTGACGGAGGGTTTGGCAGTTGGTGATTAAGTTTCCATCTCTCCCCACCCTTAAACCCCACGGGCCTGCTATCAGCAGGGTCAGCCAGGGACGGCACACGGCCCGGCGTGCCGAAGTCACGACTCCTGGGATTCAGGGTGCTTCCTGCCAGGCTGCGCTGCATTGCACAGCGTGTTTTATATGCCTGCTTGTTCGATAAAAATAAATCTTCATGTTTGCAGTTTGCTTTAGACTACATCAAGGTGTCAGCTGAACTGACGGCTCCCTCTGAGAAACGACTTCAGTAGGTGCCGGCAAATTGCTCCCGGGTGAGCCTGGGATCTTGCCCTGCGACGGGAGATACTGGCAGGTCCCAGCCCAGGGAGGGGACACCCCGGCCGCCTTCAGCCCCCGCCAGCACCCGCCCCAAACTTTCATCATTACAGAGACACTCGTTTCTCTCCTGTTTGCACCCAAAGGACCGTCATGCAGTGACACCCCTTCAGTGCCCATGAGACCTCAGGGACGGCTCCTATGAGCAGCTACACCACCAGGACCCTCTCTCCTTCCCGTCCCCCCCAGCTGGCTGCACAGCGCCCGGCCGCAGCCACCACGGCCCCTGTCCCACATCATCCAGCCCCGTCCCCCTCCCCTGTCCCTCCCCGGGAGCGCAGTGAGGGGGGCCCAGGAGCTGAGCCTTCATCTCCTCCATCCAACATCTCGCTCACGCGACCATTCTTCCTGGCCACGCTGACGCTGCCCAGGGCCGGGCTATGCTGCAGAGCTGTGTTTAGGTCAGGTATGGCTGGTGGCAGCCGCCTCCTGAACGCGTGAGCTGCTTTGTTTTGCCTTTAACTGGATTCTCCCCAGCTCAGGGTGCAGGCAGGAGCTTTCCCACACGCAGGGGACCCTCCGGAGCCGCTCGCCGAGGCTCTGGGAGCGCCTGGAGATGGTCTGGGCTGTGCCCGGCACTGTGGAGCCTTTTTCCTCTTCTGGTGCAAATGTAAACAGAGCAGTGTCCTTGCGGTCGTCTCCTCCCGACACAGATCTCACATGAATCTGGGCTGAATCCAAATGATCTTATCTGCGGAGGAGACCGAGGATTTCCTACCGCCAGGCATTTTCGACTGTTTGGACCAGAGGCAGCCCACGGGATGGGGGAGGTGAGGGGGCTCGGGGACGGGGCAGAACCGGGGGAAGCCCCCTCGCCATCCCCCTCGCCCAGCTGCCCCGGCTTGGCAGGGGGGGGCTGCACCCTGGCCTCGCCCTCCCGCAGCCGTTCTCCCAGAGGGACACCAGCCCTATGGAAAATGCAGCAAAAAACCTCGGTGGCAGGCCTCTGCTGCTGGACCAGTCCCATTGCATACAGGTTTAGTTAAAATGGTTTATAGCAGCCAACACATGCACGGCTGAGCTGTACAGCCCCCATCATGCTCAAGGGGATGAGCCTGGAAAAATGCAGCCTGAACAGCGGGCTTCCCCCCCAATGTGACCATGAATGCTTCACCTTGTTGCTGGCTTCTCCAACGGGGGAGAGGTGCTGAGGCCACCACATTCCGCAAAGTCACACAGTCGGCTCCTGACATCGCAGAGCAAAATGAGAGAAGAACGGGAAAAATAAAGGAAAAACCCCACTAAATGCATGCAATGGCTGCCTGGAGGAGCTGCCCCCACCCACGTATGAGCAAAAGCACCGAGTGCCCCAAATGCCTGGGAAATCCTCTGCTTCCCACCACGCACGGCCACTTATACCTTCTGCCCTTCTCCAGGGAGGAGCTCCTCTCGCATTCCCAGTCAGGACTTGGAAGTCTCCCAGTCCCCACAAGGCTGTTTCTTATTCTGATTAAAAGACGTCAGCTGTGTGTCGTGTGTTTATCTAACGTCTTTCTCCTTCACACCATCCTCACCCCAAAGATGCAGCCTCTTCTACAACGCCACGGGGCCCACCCTGCCGGCTGCCCCGTGGCTGTTGCCTGGGGACGGTGTTTCCGTCACCTCCCGTGGAGCGGGGACCGCACCAACGCCTGCCGAAAGCGCACAGGGCCACGGCAATCGCTGGTGACGCAGCTCAGCGAGGGAGGGCCGGCGGCTGGATTCAAACGGCAGTGCTGGTACAGACACCGGTACCACCGCAGCTGGGGAGGGGAGAACCCGAAAGCAGCTTTACAGTACAAATTTGCAGTCCCTCCTCTCAGTACGGCCATGTATAGATGGATGCATCAGACCCTTTCAGACGAGCTAAAATACGAACACAAATTCTCCTTTTAAATCAGCAAATGTTTGTCTGGAATAAATCCAAACCAAGCAGAGGTTAACGCATTCCTGGGAAATACATTAAATGCAGCGCACACCAGTCTCCCTAATGGAGCGTGGTGACGCTCCGTCTTGTCCTGGATCACTTTGATAACCATTGGAAGTCATAGTGGACTTCACATTAATTTTCTCAGTAACAGGCATTTAGGTTTGATGCACTTAATATGGAAAGAGAGCGGTATGAGTAAGTAATTCATACCCTAAGCGCTTAATCTTTCCCAGCCAATTGGCACAAAGCAAGGGGAGGGTGTATCTTTTAAACCAGTAACTACTTATCACACCTTTCCCTGCACAGGAAGCTGCTGGAGTTGTGATAAACATGATCAAACTATTAAACTAAGAAATATCTGGCTATGTGGTTTCCGGGAAATGGTGCCTCAAACAAACCACAGCTACTGCCAGCAGAGACAATATTTTAGGTGCTTCTACGGCTCATGGAGCGGCGGTGGGAGTAGGGAAAGGAAGCTCGGAAAGCACACACTCAGAGGGACATTGTTTCCTTAAAAACGGGCAACACAATACCATCCATTTTTAAAAATGTTAATGAGCTAAGCTCACTGCAAACCTGCAAGCAGTTATTAATTGCCAAGAGTCTCACACACCTACAGACTAGAGAAGGACACTGCTGACCCGGCTCACGACAGCAGCGGCGATGCTCAGGCTTTGGCCAGGAGCCTGCAAGCCCACGTTTAAAAGACACATCCTACGATCTGTGAGAAACCCCGTTGGTTTCATCTACCTTTGTCTGGCTAAAGAAAAAGTTCTCCTTTTGCAGACACTCTGCCCCAGAGCCAGCCCGCCGGCCCAGCCCCGCTCCTGGACTGGCTCCTGCCGCTGTCTGTCGAGCGGCACTTCCCCTTTCATAAATCACATTTTGCATTCTGAGCATGCGTCTCCTCTTCCATGCCATTTTTGTTTTCACATAACCATTAGCTTAATTAATCAAGGGAAATGCATCATTTCTGATCGTCTGCTCTGCCAGCTAAGGCTGGGACGGCAGGGAAACGCTTCCCACCGAACCGTGCCTGGGCACCCCCCCGGCACGGGCTGGGGGTCACCTGCCCCCGACACCTGCTCGCCAGCACCCTCGGCCGCCACTGCCTCTGCCCGTCACTCGCACAGCCCCGGTGACACACAGAGTTGATTAAAACCCTCTTAAGATTCAGCGAACGGGCAAAATGTTGATTTGAATCACAGCTGACCTATTTCCACTTGCTCTCCGTGCACGTACAATCAGATTTTGGGGTCTCCATGCAGGCAGGTGAGAATCACAGGCACTAAACGTATTTGCACGAGTTTCCATTGACTTTGGAACATCAGCTGAAACAAGAGATGAACCGAGCTGTCAGTATTGGCCTCATCCACGCCAAGAAATTTAACCAAATAGCTGGGATGGAGCCATCTTTCTGGTGTAAGCTCCCAGGAGCCGTTCCCACCACCGCACGAGCCCCTGAGTAGCAGACCTGAGCTACACCAGGCCAAACCAACATCTGTGACAACGGTGTCCACAGTCGAGATTGTTCCGCTTGGATACAAGCCTCCAAGGCTGTCCCAGCTGAGAAAATGGCATCCACACACTCAATGGTTGCTTTTCCTCCAATTTAACCCAAGCTGCCTCAGAAAAGCACTCTGGCTCTGGCACGAGAACATCCGTAGGCAACACCTCGGCTGACCCAGCTCATGCAGTGGTTCCCACTGCGAACAAGCCCCGGCAGATGACACCTGGCTGCGGATGCCACATAATCCTCAGGATTTAAAAAGGAGCAGTTGCCAAGCTGACTTCTGAATTTATTTCAATAAAATGAAGCCTGGGAAGACGAGGTGGCCCGGAAGTGGGCAGCACGAGACGGAGGGGTTTATTTTTGCTTTGGGAACAGCACCGCCTGGACAGACACACGCCGTGCCACAGCAGGACCCAGGGGCTGAGCCCGCAGGGTGCCGCCCGTGCCTTGGGCTCTCGCTCGCAGCAGAGGCAACTCACCCACGTCTTCAGGTAGCTCTAGCGTAACTGCAGGGTCCACCTCACCCAAACCAATTAATTCTGCTTCTCACAAGCTTGAGGCTCTTGCCCATACGCATTAATGTGCCACCAACGACAATATTTCAACTAAGATCTCTGAAAGAGAAATCAACTTCAAGCAAAAGCCCAAGAGGAGAAAGGCTGGCAACTGAGCCCGTTTGGCAAGCACAGGATTCAGAGGGCAGTTACTGTACGAGCACTCGCCTCTGCTTGGGGACCTATAGGGAACCCCGGGGGGAGCGGGGACTGAGCGCTGTATCTCGGCCACATGCAGGTGGGCTCCACGGGCATGCTGCTAGGTTGCCACCTTCATGTGAGCCCTTTTGTGAAGAATTAGCCCTGCGCTGTATTTTCAGTGGACTCCAGCAATTATTAATCTCGTTCAGAGATGTCTGTAGGCTTATTTGTGGAATTTGGACCGTCTTCCTTTCTGGAGAAGTTCAACTCCTCATCTCATCGCGACCCTCCCCGGCGCTGGGGATAACGCCGCTGGGGCGGCAGCATCAGGCCGAGAACCAGCAACCACCCATCCGCTGCAGCCACCTTCGCAGCCTGCGCTCGCAGAAGCCTTCCAGGTTTCCCATCGCAGCCCGCACGCAGCCCGTTCTGCTTTGGAGAAGCACAGCCCTGCCTCGGCACTGCGGGGAGAGGGAAACACCGAACCACCGGCTCCTACGGCCCTGCTGCCCGCCTGGGCGGCACCAGGAGAAAACGGGGTGCCCTTCCGCACCGCGGGGAGCACGCTCTCGTCTGCACTTCTGGGGAACAGCCAGCACTATATCCCGCATGTTGCATCTCAGAGACGATTTCAACCTGCAAGCACCTGCTCTGGGGCACCCCAGCCACAGCCTGCCCGCACAGGGACGCTTTCTGTGCCTCCGTATGCAGTAACAAATGCACTCCAAATCCTGGTAGTTTTTGTAAAGGTTTATAGTCCTTTGCAATGATTGCATGATACATTTCTTCCCCCGTGACACAGCCCTCGGACCAGGAAGCGCCGCTGGCAGCTCGCGCTCCACCTCCCAGCAGCTGGGCTTTGCAATCCGATCTACACTAGCTGCAGAACATCAAATGCACTTTCAACATCTCCATTTAATATTTACATTCAAGCAATTAATAATTGGAAGCTTATAGTTTAGACATTTCTAATAGCAGCAATTTCTATAATAGCTTGTTTAGCTTTAGATAACGATTTTTTTTTTTTTTGCACATAGAAACACCACATGTGTACAGTATCAAAAAATATATACCGGGAATGGTCCTGCGGGTCGTAAGGAGGGCAAGGGGACGAGACTAACAAATGCTGAATGGTTAAAAAGGAGAACAGAAAATATTCGTTTGATATAGTTTATAAGGTGATCTAGGGACTCCATAAATCTAGGCTTTATATTTCATTATATAAATACCTACAAATAAATATATTAGCGTGGCCGGAGAGCGACCAGCTTTAAGCTCAAACAATACATTTCAATAACACCACGTACAAACGGGAGCAAGAATCACTCGACAAGTTAGCACTGTTAAAATATAATACTATAACTCTGTGTAACTGGCGGGCCCCGTCCTCGCCTGTCCCGGCGCCCGCAGGTCCTGGGGCAGCCCCGACCGCAGGGCGGGAGCAGCGGCGTGGGACACCCCGCGTGGCAGGGACGGCCGCCATGCCCGGCCCTGTCCCGGCGTCCCCTCGGCGGAGACGGCAGGCTCGGCCACCGCGGCGCGGGCAGGGGGCACGCGGGCTCCGGGGAAGGGGCACCAGTACCTTAGAGGGAGGCTGTGAGGCCGGTGGCCCCGGGACGGGCAGGCAGCTCCCACAGGGAGCAGCCACCGTCCCACCTCACACCGTCACGTACTCCTTGAAGGTCACGGTCAGGCAGTTTGCGGTCACGTCTGTGATAATTATATTCCCAAAGAAGGGCTTGAATTCCTGCAGGGACTCGGCCTCCTCCTCCTCCTCCTCCTCCTCTGCGGCCTCCCGGGGCTGCGGAGGCTCCGTGGCCGGTTTCTCGGCTGGCGCTGGCGGCACCTCCGGCTTCACCTGCGCCAAGGCCAGCTCCCCCTCCGCCCGCGGTTTCACGCAGCGCAAGTCTATGGGCTCGTCCAGGTCCGAATCCAGCAGGATGACCTCCGGCTGGGCGGGCGGCTCCGGCCGCTCCGGGGCCGGGGGGCTGAGGCAGGTGGGGGCACTGATGCTCCGGGAGGTCAGGCGCTTCTTGCCCGGCTCCTGCTCCGTGTGCGGCTCCGACAGGCAACGCTTCCGCGAGCCGGGGCTGGAGAGGTTCAGTCCCATGGAGGAAGGGCTGTGCTCGCAGACGGGACTCAGGGACCAGGGCACGAGGTCCGGCTTGGTGGTGAGCTGCAGGGGCTGCTCCGCCGGAGGAAGGGGCAGCTCCTTGGCCAGAGGAGTCTTTTGGGGACTTTCCTCAAGCTCCGCGGGGGGCTGCCGGCCCTCGCCCTCTGCTTTGCTCAGGGCGTTGCTGCCCACCACCCTCTCCTCCCCCGGCTTCCTCCAAGCCTCCACCTTCTCCTCCCCACCCTTCTTAGGAGTCCTCTCCTCCGCAGCCCGCTTCCGGGGTGGCTCCCCGGACTTGATCTTCACTGCCTGCATCCCGTTCTCCATGTACTTGCTCATGACGATCACAATGCGCCCATTCTTGTTTTTGTTCTTGACGATCTTCATCTTGCCCCCGAGGCCGTTGCTGGTCACCCTGTCCCTGGGGGGAGGCCCGGTACCACTGGACAGGTTCTTCTCAGCGCCGTTCTTGCTCTCTGCAGCGAGGCTCTTGACCGGGCCCAGCAGGTTTTTGGCCGGGCCATGAGCCCACTTGTCCGGGTGGGCAACCAGGGGGCTCTTGTTACTGTCCAAGCAGGCCTGGCTCTGCGGCTCCTTGCTGCTGGGCTGGTAATGGGGCTCGTACATCTTGGGGTCCGGCTGGTAGTGGTGGTGCTTCTTGCTGTTCAGCTGGTAGTAATACTTCCCTTTGCTGTGGGACTGGTGCTTCATGCCGCTCTCCTTGCCGTTGGGCTGGTACTGGTGATGCTTCTTGCTGTTGAGTTCATACTGGTGCTGCTGGCTCTTGCCGGAGGAGCCAAGATCCAGCTTTGGCCTGTTGTCCACGGCAGGGTCCTGCAGCCCCGTGAGGATGTTCGAGCGGCGGGCGAAGGAGGGAAGCTGCAACACAAAGCCAGGGGCTGCGGTCAGCCGGGGCCGGAGAAGGAGGCACCGGTGCTCCAGCAGGTGCCGAAGGCTCTGGTGAACCCCCGCCCCTCCAGCGGCTCTCGTTACGGGATGCCGCATCACCGGGTGCCGCGTCCTCGAGCGGGCGGCCCCAGCCCACTCCAACGTACAGGCTGCGCATTGCTCCAGATTAATGAAGCAATGAAAAGAAGAAAAGCACCCTTCAATCAGCTGTCTGGGAACAGGGGCCAAGCAGGACCGCTGCTGCCGAGCTTGCGAGCAGCCTGCTAATGCCGGCCGGCCGCGGGCGCAGCGGGCCTGCCCTGCAGCCCGGAGGGGAAGGGGGGCTGGGACGGCCCGATGAGCTCAGCGCTGGGGCCTGGGGGTCCCCGGGGCATTGCGAAGCGCCCGGGCTGCGCGCACGGCTCCTCAGCATGATGAAACCTGCTGAAAGCGGCTCCCCGGGGACGGGGCCGCGCTGCAAGCAGGCTGCCCGGGAGGTGCGGGGCTGGGCTCCACCGCGCATTTACCTGCACGACCAGCGGCTTTGGCTTGGGCCCCCGCTTGCGGTATCCCATCAGCTGCTCCTGCCGCTCCCTGCGGGAACACAGAGTCACGGCGAGGCCTGAGCGGCGGCACGCGGACCCCCGGGGTGCAGCCCTCCCCGCGCCCCATGCACGGCAGCTCCTGCGGTGCCACTGACCCTGCGTGGGTGCAGCGAGCGGGCGCGAAGGGCTGGCGGGAGGGGAGCCGGGGCCCCGCAGGTGCGGAGCCGCAGGCCGGGGGTCCCGCAGGAGGCGGTGGGACGGGGGCACGGCCGGCCCGCTGAGGCAGCAGGCGCCTGGCGAGGCGACTTCCCCGCTCCCGCCTCCCCCTGCTGCAGCGAGGGGCTGAAGTTTACAGTTTGCGCCAAAATACTACAGGAAATAAATGCACGGAAAGAAAAAAAAAAAAAAAAGGCAGAAAAAAAAAAAGAAAAAGCCCGTCCAAGCGCAGCAGCAGCAGCGGCAGCAGCAGCGCCGCCTCCTCCCCTCGCAGGCATCGAATCCCCGGGCAGGCAGGAGCGCAAGGCGCGGCGTGGGGGGAGCGCGGCGCGGGGGACCTTGAACCGGAGGCGTCGCCCGGCGGCCCCGCGCCGCGCCCGCCCCGCCGGGGCCGCGCCCCCCAGCCCGGGGCCCGGGCCCGGGCCCGTCCCGCGCCCGCCCCCGCCGCGGCCCCCGGCTCCGTGACGCATCCGCAATTGGCGAAGCGGGCGCGGGGCGCGGGCCCCGCCGCCCCTCCCGGCCCCCCCCGCCGCTCACCTGTTCTGGAAGGCGATGAGCAGCCGGGGGTCCAGGATGTTCTCCTCCGGCTCCCACGTGTTATATCTTGCGAGAGGGGAAGGAGAGCGGCCGTCAGCCGCGGGGCCCCGCCGGGAGGGGGCCGGGGTCCCGGGCAGGGGTGCCCCGCCGGCGGCGGCCGCTGCCGGCCCGGAGCAGCGGGCCCGCCCGGGAGCGGGCGGCGGGGGCTCGGGTCCCGGGGGAGGGGGATGGGCAGCGGGGGGGGGGGGGGGGGGGGCGGGGGCAGGGGGACGGAACTGTTTATTTAGCGCAGTTATTATTCCGGAGGAATTCTAGGCATGTCATGATGAAATTTTCCAAATCCCCTTTCCCGGACCCGGGGAAGCGGCCGCGGCGCGGAGGAGGGACCCGGCCGCCGAGTCCGGAACAGCGGCGCGGACCCCCTCCCCCGCGCCCCCCCCCGCCGGCACTGTCACGCACCCCCCAAACACTCCGCAGCCCGCAGCGGCCGCCCTCGCTCCGCGGCCGGTGCCTCCGCCTCCGCGGGCGGCTCTCGGGGGCCGCCCGCCCGCCCGCCGCGGGCTGCGGGGCGGCGCGGGTTATTTTTGCGGTGATTCCCCCTTCCCCCCCCCGCCCCCCCCCGCTCGGTTCTGCAATATGGAGCCCGGCTCCCGAGGAGGGAAAGGGGGAAGGAGCCATTTTCTGGTGCACATCAGCCGCCGCCTGCCCGCCTCGCTCGGCTCCCGCCGCCGCCGCCGCCGGGCCCCGCGGCCGCTTCTCGCCGCCCGCCCGCCCGCCGCCCTGGCCGGGGCCCTTCCCGCGGCGCCGAGCGCGGCGGAGCCCCGCCGCCGGGCCGGGCCGCCCCTTGCCCCGTCCCCATCCCCGTCCCCATCCCCGCTCGGTACTCACTTGGGCGACCATCCCCTCCATTTCACCAGGTACTCGACTCTGCCCTGCGGAGCGCGGGAGGCAAAGACACGGCGTCAGCTGGACCCGCCGCCCGCCCGGCCTCCCCCCGCCGCCCCCGCCCTCCTCACCTTTCGGATCCGCTTCTTCTCGATGCTCTCCACCGCGAAGACGTGCTCCCCCACCGCCGGCAGCTCCATGCTGCAGCCGGGAGGGGCCGGGCCGGGCCGGGCCGGGCCGGGCGTCCGCGGCCGCCGCTGCAGCCGAGCTGGGCTCCGGCTCCGGCAGCTCCCGCCGCCGACCCGACAGACACTGAGCCCCGGCCGCCGCGGCACCGCAACCCGTGCAAATCCCGGAGCGAGACGTCAGGGAGGCGGCGCCTCCCGGGCCCGGCTGCCCGTCAACGGCGGGGCCGGGGGATTGGCGCAGACCTGCCGGGGAGCGAGGCGGGGAGGGGGCGGGCGGGGGCCGGGCAGGAGCGGCGCGGAGGGGGGAGGCGCGGGGAGCCCGGCCCCCGCCCCACGCGTGACTCAGCACGGCCCCCACGGGCCCCGCGGCCGGCGGGGGGCGGCAGAGCCCGCGGGGCAGGTGCGCGACCCGCGCCGCCCGGAGCGGGGCCGCCGGGGGGGCCGGCCCGGAGGATGCGCGGGAGAGTCCGCGCGGGGCCGGCGGGGTCCCGCGGCGGGGGACGAGCCCCCCCGGGAGGGCTCCGCGCCGCGGGCTGCCCTGGGCCCGGGGGGCGGCGGCGGCCACCCCCCGCACGGCCCGGGCCCGCCGCCTCCTCCCGCGGGGCCCGGCCCGCAGCGGGGGGCGGGTGCGGGGGAGCGGCCCCGGGCCCGGGCCCGGGCCGGCCCGGAGGAGCCCGCGCCCCGCTCTCGGGCCGGGCGCTGCGCTGCTCGGCGGGTCCCTGCGGCCGCAGGGAGCCCGGCCCGGGGGCAGCCAGCGGCGGGGACCCCCCCGCTGCAAGATGGCCGGAGCGCCCGGGGGAGCCGGCCCGGGGCAGGTGGCGGCGAGTTTCCCTCGCCCGGTGCCGGAAGCCGCGAACGGCGGCGGCGTGCGGGGACCGCGGAGAGCCCGGGGCGGGCGGCTCCGCGCCCGCGCTTCTCGCTTGAGCGGATTAAGGGGAGCACGCCGAGGCCCACGCGTGTCCGTGCCGCGGCTTGCTAGCGGAGGAGCCCCAGCCCCTCCCCGCTCTGCTCCGGGAAACGTGGCGGTGCCGGCGCGACACGCGCCCTCTCCCCGGGCAGGTGGAGCGGGGCCGGCCGTGCCCGCGGCCGGGCACCGTCTCGCTGCGGAGCCGCGGCGGCTCCGCGCAGCCCCCGCCGTGGGGGCGGGCAGCTCCGGGCCCTCCCCGCCGCCGCTGCGGGAGCCGCGCCCCGGCCACAGCACCCCGCGGGGCAGGGCGACGGGCGGCGCGGACACGCGTGGGGCTATTCCCGGGCAGGCGCTGCCGGCGGGGGGTGGCGCGGCGTGGAACCCCCAGACCCTCCCGGGGGTCTCGGTCCCTGCAGGTGCCGGGCTGTGGCCCCCCCCCCCCCCGCGAGTCGCCGCCGGGGAAGGGGGACGCGCGGGGCGCCGCGGCGTGGAACCCCGGCCGGGGCCGGGCCGGAGCCACCGCGCCCGGGGCGCAGCGAGGCCGCCGCAGGGCCGGGGGTCCCGGCGCCGCTCCGCAGCCCCCGCCCGGACTCTGCCGGGCCCACGGCCGGGGCGGCCGCTCCCCGCAGGACCGGGACCCCCGTGGCCGGGGCCGCCGCTCCCCGCAGGACCGGGACCCCCGTGGCCGGGGCCGCCCGCGGCGCTCCCGGTAACTTTCGCCGGGGTGCGGGAGCGGCGGGGCTGCGCCCGAGCGGCACCGGGGCGGCCGCTCTGCCGGCGGCCGGTCCCCGAGGATGCTCCCCGCCGCCCCACCCCGCGGCCTCGCCCGATCGCCGTCCCCCGTCCTTCGGGGGCCCTTCCCGGGCCCGGGGGTGCGGGCGCTCCGGGGAGGCACTGCTGAATGTCACCGCGCCAGAGACCATAACAAAGACGCAGCCGCCGCGATCGTAGAGCCGAGCCAATAAAAAGCAAACTGATATTACAATTTTGATTTCCCTGGAGGGCCGAAGGGGCTTAATGTAAGAATTATTATCCATTGTGAACAGCAGCCGAAAGAAAGCACAGACAGGAAGATTTAAATTTTTTTTAACTTAGCGGTTTTCCTAAGAAACATACATTCATTGAAATTTATGCCAGCGGAGTTTGTTAACCCTCCCCTTTGACATTTCAAGCTTCTCCTGTTGCCAGAGGAGACAAGCCGAGCACAAACCACTAATGCTTGCAATAAAACTAAATGCCCAGGGACGAGCGCGATTTGGTGCGATTCCCCTCCGAGCTGGGTAAGCTGCAGAGCGCGTCCAGCCCGCGGAGCCGCGGCGGCTCCAGGCCCAGCCCGGCCAGGAAGGCTCGGCTCTTCCCGGGACACAGCCACGAAGGGGAAATAAGGAGGGCAGGGGCTGGCTGGCTGCATATATGTATTTTTTTTATATCTATATAGATTTTTTTTTAAACGTGTGACCAGACATCCTTGGCACCTCTGTAGAACCTGCCTTGGGAGCAGTACGAGAGGCTATTGATGAAATAGAATATGAGAAGAAAAAAAGGCGAGAGCAATGCTGAAAAGCAATATTAAAAGCATTTTAATCATTGCCTGGCTCGTGGCTCCCGCAGCTCAGCACCAGCTCCCATCCTGTAGGTTTCTGCAGGATGTTCATCTGCTTTCTGTTACCGGGCTGATTGCACATGATTCGCAGTAATGATTGTAATGGTGGCGATTTTCTATCTCTTACCTTGCTCAGATAGCAGCAGTTCGTGAACTGATACATCTTTCCCTTTGTCAATTCGAAAGAGGACACCTTATTTGAAGCACATAAAATATCCTAAATAAGGAAAGCAGGAAACGTTTCCAACCGCTGCCTCTTCTTGACTGGTTGGGGCACATCACAGGGATGAGAAAAGAAAAAGGGTTTCCAACCAAAAGAAACAAGAGCCAACTGCTGCCTTTTAAAGCCAAGACAGCAGTTGTTTAACACCATGCATTTTGTTTATGATTTGCCTGTTTAAGGTGGGTACGAGGTGCAGATACACATTCTGTGGGTGTTCTTCCCCTCTGCCACACACCTGTGCAAAAATCCAGATTCCTCTTTATCTGCAGAGCATCGTCAAGAGGAACACGGCTCCTTGCAGCAGGACTCTGTCCCCGGCAGAGGTGCGAGGAGCGGGCAGACCGAGTGCGGGGGCTCCAGCCACCCCCCGTGTGCCTGTGCGGCGGGCGGCCCGGTGAGGGCCTGATCCTGAGTGGGGGCTGCTGGGGTGCAGCTGTAAGACAAAACTTCCAACAGCCGGAGACAGATGGGCTTCCTGCAGGTGCTAGGAAGCATACCAAGGCAATTTCCCCTCAAATACTTGCTGGCCACGTTCCCTCCTACTACCCAGAGCTGATGTCTGTCCAGGTTTATTCTTTTCATCATTATTTATGAAGTTTTACCCCGGAGACAGAGCCAGCTCTGTGGCAGTGCGTCACTCGGGTTGGGTTCTGCCTCTCCAAAACAAGATGCTCCGCTTCCCCTCGCCTCTTACGCCAGTAGCTCCTGCAGACCTGCTGCATGTTTGCTGTCAAGCAGCACTGATTACACATGCCATCGTTTCTGATGTTGCTCATTAGTCTGTATCATTATTAGCAATTCAAACCAGCAATTCTTTTTCAGCTGTAATCCTCCAATTCCACCACAAAGACTCCAAGGCTGCAGTTTGAGTGCTCAGCTTTTCCTCCCGTCTGCCCCAGCAGGGCCATAGATTCCTCCTGGAGTCCAAGCAGGCCAGGAGCGCGCCAGGCTGAGCACCAAATAATAACAGAAAGTTAATTCATGAATAGTTACAGCATTTCCTTCAAGGCCGCTCTCGCAGGCGGCCAGGCACGGACTTTGCAACTCTCTTGCATGACGGTGTCCTTGGAGGGAGGGGGAGGGCGCTGGCCCCATTCATTCCTACCTGGCCGCCCGCAGCCTTGGCCAGCTGGGCTCATGGATTTGCCCTTCTGCTTTTGTCAGCTCTGGCTTGCGTTTGAAGTTGTGGCCAGTCTGAAAACCGGATTACAATATAGCCCTTGCTGAGGTCAACACCATGCCAGAGAAAGACAAGAAAAGGATGAGTAGGTAGGCTTGCAAAAAAAAAAAACCCAATAAACCACCCCACAAAAAACAAAACCCACCCACCCAATCAATAGGATGCCATGAGGTAAGATGCACACAATGAAACCCTGTTCCAGGTTGCCAAGGCAAATCTGTCAATAGAGTATTGAACAAGCAAATCTGACTTGCAATTATTGTCTCCTTCTAAATACAAGCTGCCCCTTTGCCTCGCAGTTCAAACCCAATGCTGGTGCTGAGAAGCTCAGCGATTGCTGGCCAGGGCTGTTTCAAAACGGTGAGGGAAGAGTGGGCTCTGCTGGAAGCTGGGCTGGAATTCACTCCAATGCGTGCACTGAAAACCCCTGGAGCGTCCCCACCACCTTCGCTCCTGCACTGCAGTGACGCATGCCCTGCCCCCAGTGTAACGGGCTTTCTAGAGCAGCAAAAACCCCTTCACAACAAACTGTTTGCTCTTCAAAGCTTTCAGTAAAGCATACAGGACCACGGAGCACACGAGAGTATTTTCAGACACCACTGGAGGAAGAAAACCAGCGCACAGAGTGCCCAGCATTTTGTAATGCTCAGGAAAGCACCATAAAGAGTCCGAGCTCTCAAGGCTCGGCTGTCAGTGCAGAGCAAGCGTGGTGGCCTTAAAACCAAGCTCAGCAGCAAGGTCTGGAGCTGCCACCACCCACCCAGAGGGAGCAGCAGTGGGAAAATCCAGAGGCAAAACCCCCCTGAACTGGGTCATCACATGGAAATTTAAATGGCTTCACGAGTGCATCGCTGCAGTTGCTGCTGGTGCACACGGGGCCACGTTAGGTGAATTCTCTTTTCTGGTGCTGCTTCCAGCACAGACCGGGAGCGGCTGCGTGCAAAATCCCCAAGAATGAGACATTTGTCAGGAGCACACAGGGCGCTTCCACAGCGGTTTAACAAAGCACAATGGAGCCTGCTTTCATCTGGCCAACGGAGGGGCCGAGAGACCGAGTACGCGTGGCACCGTTAGCCAGAGCAGTCGTTTGGGGGGCATGGCTGCGCTCCCCTCACCCCCGCAGCCCCCCTACGAGGAAGGAGGCAACAGCCCTGCTCTGCAGGGCCGCGGGCAGCGCGAGCAGGGAGGGCAGCACCGAACGGCAGGTTCCCAGGAGACTCCATCCCTTGGGGACTCGGATGGGAATAACCCCCCTTTCCCAGGGCCCTTTTTGCTGTGCCTTCACCCTGGCCTCAACCATGGGTGCCAGCGCAGGAGCCTCGGAGACCATCTGTCTTTAATCTTCTTAGAGTCAGGCAAGTCAGGAAAAATTCAGAGGAAAGAGGCGCTGAAGTCCCTCTGTCTCTGGCCGTGACTCTCCTTCCACGGCACAGGGCTCAGCACCCACGTGGTGGGAGCAGGTCCTGCCTGCCCCACGTCCCCAGAGCACTGCAGACTGCCTGGGACACCAGACAGCGAGCACCAGGGAGGGCATCCCCTTGCCTGGTGGGAGCAGAGGGGGGCTGTGGGTCTGGGGCAGAGGGAGGTGGGAATCCCTTCCCCTGCACACCGCAGGGAGCCTGGTGCACCTCGTCTGCCTCGTCCTGCCCTGCACCTTCTCTGCCGTCCCCCTCGGCTCCTCGAGCAGCCCTGGAGAGGGCTGTGCTCGGAGCTCTCTTCCTCCTCTTATCACTTAAGCTGATGCTGTTCCTTGGCAGCTGAGTGTAATTATGAGATTTTCTCCATCAGAAATGGGTCTGCGCATGTGTCTCCCAGCAAGGCTGCAATCCGCTGGTGGCAGCGGCAAGGAGCTGCTCAGCGAGTTGTGAAAGGATTGAGATGTTTTGTGCAAGCTTTTCCAATCTTCTCCATCCGCCGGAATCACAAAAACTTCCATCAAAAAATAAACAGTGCCAACACACTGCAAGCCCCAGACAGCTCAACTTTCGAGCCGCTCCACAAAATCAAACAAGAAGCTACTGGAGTCAGATTTAATTTTGGACACAAAACCCCAAGTAAAACATATCGAACAAAGGTTCCTCTGCAACAAAAGCCACACAGGCAACACTGGAGTCCTGCACAGGGGCCAGGAGCCAGGATGGCTCCGGCTGGCCCTGGCCCAGGCATAACAGCCTAGAGGTGGCTCTGCCATTTCCTCTCCTCTCTCCATTCTCCAGGTGGATGGGAGCTACCCTGCCACCTGCCCTGCACCCGCTGTGGAGAGCGTGAGAAAGTCGGAGGCTCCAGGATGTCTTGCTGAGGAGAGCAGGTTGGGGTGGTGATTAGGGTGGTGGTTTGGAAATGCCATCTATGGAGGCACTGGGAAGAAATTGTCCTCTGTGGCTTCCCAGGGCTTCCAGAGGGCTTTTCCCCCACGTGACTCTCCAACACGCTCAAGAGGAAAGCAAGACATTCCCTCTTTCTTAGGAGCCAGGCTGAGAAGCTGCAGCTCATTTCACACCAAAGGTACGAGGACGAAAGCCTCCAGGCTGGTACTTCCACCATCACAGCAAACAGAAGCCTGGCCTCCCATGGCGCTCTTTAATGAGCAAAACCACCAAACTGCTCCTAATAAAATGAGTCAAAGCACATACCTCTGGGAGGGCCCTTATCTCTTTCCAAGAGGAGAACCTAAGATTTGTATCTAGTACAAACAAAATCTTGACCACGCAAAGGAGTCACCGGGCACGGGGGTTTGCCCCGCGCGGTCTGATGGCAGGATAAGGGCGGACGACGCAGCTGCGCTGCCGGACAGTTAACCAGAGCTTCCAGGGAAGCATTTCAGCTGGAGCTTCTCAGTTCGCTCCAGCTCTGCATGGGCAGCCAGGGAGACGGCTTTGCTGGAAAGGCTGTGGTTTCAAAACACAAAAGCATTATCTTGACATTTCAGTAATCAAACTTGAAGATTGGAGCAGCTCTGCCCGAAGTTTCTTTTAAGAGCATCACCTTTCAAAGAACATTAAACACAGGGGAAAGCAGTCCCAAAAACATCCTCAGGAGATAACCCACCACCTGAGCTTCAGCAATAATACACATTGCTGCAATTGCCATATGGAGCAAAACCTGATTCCTCCACCTCACGTGGCTGCAAAGCCAGCTTGGTCTGCCCACACCCACGGGGATGCCAGCGCCGGCCGCTGCTCACCCCGCACCGGGCTGCTCCTCTGACCCTCACGCTCGTCCCCCCGGAGCGGGGACGGCCCCATGCCCGTCCCTCCCCACTGGGCCTCCACGTACTTGGTGCCACATCTCCCTCTTGTGCAGGAGCTGGGCTAAGCCCCAGGAGAAGGGGCTTCAGCCCGGCTTCCTGGGGCACAGCGAGCCCAGCGCACCCTGAGGTGCAGCCCGGCTCCCACCCACACGAGCAACTCTTCCTGGGAGGGACAAGCATCCGTAAGGCCTTCCCCAGCTGCAGAGGAAGCTGAACTGGTCATGCCAAGCTATTTAAGTGCAGAGATTGATTGATGGATGGATTGATTTGCTAAGATTACAGGTGAGGAGAATGTGCCTGCACCCAGGTGCTGCCGTGAGCTGCCCCATGGAGAGCTGCTCCCGCCATATGGGGCATGGGGAGGAGGGAGAGAAAGGGAAGCGGAGAAAGCTGCAGCCCTCCCGTGCCAGGACCTGTGCTGCGGGTGCCATGCGGGCTCCCAGCAGCAGAGCTTTTACCTCCGTGCTCTGCACCATGCAGGGGCTCTGCTCCCACGGCTGCCCGGTGGCGTTTGTGCAGCACCCAGCACCGCCGAGCCACGGCTCTGGCTCTCGCCCGCTGCCAGGACCAGCTCCTCTGGCAGAGCGATTAGACACCATGTGGCTCTGATCCTGACTGACACCCCGGCCTCCCCTCCCCGGGCAGCGCGGCGATGAGATCGGTAATTGCCCATAGACAGAAGTCGTAATTACTGGTTTGGGCTGGGACAGCTCAGGGAGCTGCAGGAAGAGGAGCAGGCGAGGGCCTTGTCAGCACACATCCCGCCTCATGGTCTGGGAACGGCACACGGCGGAGGCTGGCACACGCGCTGGTGGTCGTGGCAAATTGCCCGTCCCTTCCCGAGCGCGGCAGAGCTGAGCCCTGGGCTGAGCTGCGGTGAGGATTGCGGAGGTGCTGACCGCCCACAGAGCCAGTGATGGGGACCTTCGGGCTCTGCAGCTCTGGGGGCTGCGAGACAGCCGGGGGCCCTTCGGTGTCCCCGGGGCTGCGGGTCCTGGCTGGTGGCACCGCGAGCTGCAGCTCCCATGGAACAGCCAGCACACGGCGTTGTGGCTGTGCAGCCGGTCGGTTCGGGGCTGTGCTCTTGGGTCTCTCCTTACACGAGTGGCCACGGGATCCTCGCTCCAGGCACGCGGTTCCCTCGGGAGTGAGCTGGGAGCTGCTGGGATGGATCCGCAGCCGTGCCATGGACGGGGAGACCGTGCAGCCACAACTCGACCGAGTGCTGCTGCGCAGGAGCGAGGGGCTACGGCCCCTGCGCTTCTCCCCTCTGGCAGATCCATCGCTGGCGTCCAGCACCCACAAAGTGCAGCGTTTAACAGAGGCGTCTCGGTTTCGAAAGGGCGCTGCTGGTTCACGCCCAAGCAGCCGGGCCGGGGAGTCTCGCCTGCGTGCACGCCACTGCTGCATGCAGGCAGAGGGAGGAAGCGTGCGCGGCTCTGTGGTCAGGCAGTTTCCATCCTCCCTGCACCTGAGCCGAGGCAGCGGCGCAGCTCCCCAGCAGCCCTTCCCTCCGGCTGCCTGCCTCGAGGCGCCGGCCGGCTTCCTTCCGCCCGCCCCGCTCTGCGAGCATCGCCTCGGCAGGTTGAGCTGGAGCCCACGGCTGATTGCAAGACGATTTCACCAACCCAGTGACTGCCCTGACACTTTATCCTCTCAGCGGATTACACCAAGTATTTATGTTTTCAAAGGTTTTGAAAAGATTTACTGGGCGTGCTGTCCGCCCTCCGTGCGTTACGCTGTCACCAGAGAGCTCTCTGCTATAAAGCTGCTTAGTCCAACCCCAGTCGAACTGCATTTAAACCCATTAGGAAGTGTACACGTTCGCCTCAGGGTGGGAGCCCATCTGTATTCGCAGGGCAGGAACCCGGAGGGTCAATGGCCTCAATCCCCTCTCCCAAGGCAGCCGCCGGCCATGCCTCACGCCGCGAGGGGCTCCGCTCCGTGCCCCTGCTCCTGCCCAGCTGCGGGGCTTCAGCACCCGCACCCCGTGTGGGTCACTCCGCCGCTGCAGAAAGCTCAGCCCTGGGCCTGGATGCAATTTGCACGGCACATAAATTCCTTAAACCAAAGGGTTAATAATCTGCAAGTCCATCGCACGTGCGTTAAACAGGGCAGAGCAGGCGCTGGGCTCCCAGCCGGCCGCTGCCGCGGGTGCACCGGCTCAACGCCAGGTTTAGGCGGCTGGAAACAGCCACGCAGGAGCTGGGTGAGCGCTACTGGGGAGACGCAGACTGGTCGCTGACTGGTTAGACTGGCTCCTCCAACCTCTGCCCCTCCTTGGACTACCTGTATTTGGTTATATAGAGCCAAGTATTTGCTAAGGGACTCAAACTGGACTCCTGGGATCCTGCACTGCTCCTGCCTGGCAGAGCGGTCCTGGCCCCGTAGGGACATTGTCCTGGGCTCTGCGGGTGCCAGTGCCTGACCCCCGGTTGTTTTTTCGTGCTGCACGTTCAGGTGAAGGTGCTGCAGGAGAGACTTTGCAACTCACACATGGGAGAGTGGCAAAGCAGCGTGGTGAGAGCAGGGCGCTCCTGTCCAGAGAGTCCTGCAGCCTGAGAAACCCCCCCGTCAAGGACCTCTCTGGGCAAGGGAAACCTCTCCACTGAGTCCTCTCCTTTTGCTTGTCGTTCACTGGGATATTTTAAAGGGAACGATGTCTTCTCAGCAGAGGGATGGCAGCTGCGTGGGAAGGTTGGGCCCCTCCGGGCACCGTGTCCCCAGGATGAGCTGCCAGGATGGCACAAGCACAAAGAGTCTCACAAACGGGATGCACTGTTTTCACCTGAGCCAGAACCTTCCCGGGCTGGAGGAGAGGAGCCCAGCATGGCTGGCAGGGGTTACCGGCAGCGTCCGGGCAGCAGCAGCAGCAGTGCTGTGAAAGGTGCCCAGCACCGGCCACCCTGCAGTGGGAAAACGGCAGCAAGCGACCTGGCTGTGGCAAGGGAAGACCTTGGCATGTCCCAGGGGAGCAGTTAGCAGGCGAAGGGACAGAGCTGCTGTCCCTCAGAAGGATGGAGAGGTCGACCTCGTGTGAGGCTGAGCGGGGCTGTGGCTGGGCTGGGGGCTGTTCCTTGGAAAGCTGCAGACCATCTCCCTTTTCACTTCCCCTTCTCTCGGGCGAGCGCGTGTGCCCTGGGCAGCTATTTTTAGGCTGCCACTCGCTGTCTGGTTTCCCCTGGGGATGCTGAGCAGGTTCTGGGAACTCCAGCTGTCTCTCGGGCAGCATGAGAGGTGCTTCGCTTCCTGGGCTCGCTCCTTCGCTCCTCAACACGTGCACCAGCTCTGCGGCTCTCCTGCAGCCGCCCTGGCCCGGGAGACCCTCCGGCATGCCCCTTGCCAGGGCCGGCAGCACCAGCACTCCTAGGATGGGCAGGACGGCCTTGTCCAGGGAGGGGGGGGTTGAACTTCACCCCAAGTGCATTTCCCCGCTCCAGGGGTCTCCTGGATTTTGCACCTTGCGGTTGCTGCGGTCTCTGGGATGCACGTGAGGGTCCGTTCACCCACGCTCGCACTGCGGGGCTGGGGCGAGCCCGGGATGGGGACATGTGGGACGCCGTTCGGGACAGCTCTCGTTGCACGCTGGCTCCACGTCACCGGTGCTGTCCGAGGGCACCCCACGTGCTGGAGCAGCCCAGGCCAGCACCAAAACATCCCCGTGGTGCCTGGGGAGCCACATGCCAAGGACCCAAGGGAACGCTGCGCTCCCTCCCCTCCGCACAGCCCACCACCCAGGGGTGCCGGCCCCCAGCCGCCAGCTGAGCAGCAGAGCGGTTTTTAGGCTGACCACGGACCTTCACAGAGGAACTCTGTGCCGCGGGGAGCTCCACCAGCCCAGTGGAAGAGGTCGAGAGCTCTTGGTGGAAACGTGCTCTCTGTTTCTAGTCACAACGGGGACAATTTCAAGTTCCAGCTGTTGGATCTGGCTTCCCCGTGATGGATTAAGGAGCTCCCCCAGCCCAGAGGAGCATCCTCCCAGGTTGGCAGCGCAGGCTGAGGTCAGGGCTGCGTCACTCCCCTGCTTGATCGCTCGCTGGGATAAACCCCCGACACCGGCCTCTCTGGCGGCTGGGCAGTCTCAGGCTTCCAGCAGCCGGGAAGAGTCAGGAAAACCTGAGAACTGAGGCAACCAAAGCGGCTTTGCCACTTTGACCAGCAAAGAGCAGCAGGGCCCTATGTGAGGGCAGAGGGGAGCCAGGTGAGTGTTAGCCCAGGGAAGGGCTGCGGCTTCAGCCTGGGTCCGGGGGCTTTGACGATGCTGCTGTTCTGCCCAGGCAGACGGGATCGCAGGGTGCGCGGGTGACTGCAACGCTGATTCATGGAGCTCTGTCATTAAAAACACAGCCGCTGTCCTAGTCCCCGAGGATTTACTGCCTGCAGCCAGGAAATACAGCGAATGCCGGCTCCTCGCGTGGCTCACGCTGGAGGGGACAGCCGGAGCCCAGGTACAACCCAGTGCCCAGTCCCAGACTCCCCCTTGCAGCAGCCTTGCCCAGCCGCCCTGCTCCCGCCTCCGCTGCCTTTTCTGCCCCGACATCCACGCTGAGCCCACGCTGAGTTTCCTGGGTCCCCGGCACGGCCAGCGCTGCCCGGTGAGGTCTCACGTGTGCCCCAGCCTGTGATGACCCGCGGTGGAGCCCGGGCTCAGCTCAAGCCTGGCTGGGTCTGAAATGGAGGTGAGGAGCTGCTGGAGCCCCGTGGTGACAGGCGGCAAGTCAGCAGGCAGGAGCCTGCTCTGGGGGGTGACACCGCGGGGACGGTCGAGTCGTTTGGTTTCTGACACACCCCGTGTTGCTCGGCGGGGCACACCCTTTCCTGCGACGGGGAGCCCAACTCGCCTGGCCGCAGGCTCCCCGCGAGCCCTGCCCGGGTACCAGGCGGGAGGAGGGTTCCCAGGGCTGGCGGTGCCGGTCGGGCCCTCGTCTCTCTGGGCGATGGCAGCTCCTTTCTCCGCAGCGCTGCGAGCAAAACCGGGACCGTGTCTCTGCCCCGGCCCGGTGCAAGCCGTGCCGCGCCGGTCTGGGGCACGGCAGGGCTGCGGGGCTGCGGGGACCGTGCGGCTTGGCGGGGACGGGGAGGCGCGAAGTGACGCTGTGCACACCGGCAGACTGGCACGGGGTGGAGCACGAGGCAGGGATGCCGGGCTGTCCGAGGCAGGGATGGGGGCTGCGTGGGGCAGGGATGGGGGCTGCGTGGGGCAGAGGGACAGGGATGCAGAGCTGCAGGGTGCTTGGGGAGCCCCCAGGTAAGCGGGGTGCTGCCGACGCGGGGCACTTTGCGGCTCAGCCCCGGCTCCCCGAGCGCGGCCACCCAGGCTGGGGGCCACGCGGGGCAGCCCTCAGCGCCGTCACGCCAGCCCCAGGGAGGCTCCCAGCTCCGCCGTTCCCGCACTCCATGTTTGGGCTGCGGCTGCAGCAGGGCCATAAAAGGCAGCGTGGGGAGGGCGCTGGCGCGGGGCCCACGGCATCGGGGCCACCGCGCTGGGGGCGTCCCGGGGAGCTGCCGCCGGGAATTGGGGCTGGGGGCCGGGGCTGCTCCCGGGGCTGTGGGGCCGCCCCATGGAGGGGATGCTCTGGGCCTCCCCCAGCCTGTTGCTGCCCTGCAGAACAGCCTGTGCCCCGCTGGCCCCGGGAAAGGGCCAGGCAGCCCCTGTCCCCATGGGCAGGCCCGCACCCCAGCACCCATAGGTGCCCAGGGTGCTGGGGAGCGTGTCCGGCTGGTCCTGCACGGGCACGGCCGGAGCCGCAGCCGTGCCCCAGCCGGTCACGCAGCCCTAGGAAGGGGCTCGCTGACTTAGTCTCAAGTGCCCTCCCCAGGGCTGGGGAACCAGGTCTGCTCTTATCTAACGTGGTCCTTCATGGGGTGGCAGTGGCGGGCCATGGCACAGGGAGGGCGTTTGCAGCTGAGACTGACTCGGGAGGTGTTGCAGATGCCAAGACATGGGAATCAGAGGGAACGGGAGAGACTGGCATGGGCTGAAAGCACGGAAATGAAATCCAGGCTGAAGCCACGCTACTAATCCATCCCGGGGGATGCTCGGGCTTGGAGGCACCTCGAAGGGGAGATGGTGGGGCAGGAGCTGAGGCAGAGGGGAAGGAGCAGAAAGCTCGAGAGCTCATTACGCATCGGGGTGGCAGATCTGGTGGTGGTGAACTGCATGCAAGTGTTGTGGCTGAACTGAGCTGACGCAGGACCTTCTGTAGCACAAGCTGAGGACCAGAGCTGGGAGGTGTTCAGTAAGCTGAGGTCTAGCAGATGTGCAGTAAATGCAGTCAAACCAGCCAGCTCCGGAGGGCAGTAATGGGGAAAAAAGTGGAGGCAGTGAGATTTTGGGGTGATGCTGGAGGACTCATTCCCTCCGGGGGCTTGCTCCAGCTGACCCCAGGGACGTCCTTACTGGCAAGGATTGAAACACTGATCAAAGCCTGGAGAGAACAGCAGAGATGGGCAGATAACAGACCCATCACAGAACAGTGACTAATTTATGAGGA
Organism: Mycteria americana; assembly: GCF_035582795.1. NCBI lineage: Eukaryota > Metazoa > Chordata > Aves > Ciconiiformes > Ciconiidae > Mycteria > Mycteria americana. Next base: position 13,827,412 of record NC_134380.1, on the reverse strand, counting down.
AAGCCCAAATGTGCCGCGGCGCTGCCTGCCCAGCGTGGGCTGTGAGCCAGCCTGGAGGAATGCGAGGAAGATAAACAGTGAGAAGGAAGGGCGATTCCCCAGGTATCGGGGTGGGCACTGCCGAGCAGCAGGGCAAGGTGTGAAGGCTGGAAAGCCGGGGCCGTGCATCCGGCCATGCTTCCAGCTGGCGAGGGGGACGGGGTGGGGGGACTCTCCCCAAATGGCATTTATTGGCGCCTTTTGAGTTGGGTTGGGCAAAGGCTGGAAGACTCTCCTGGGACAGCACTGCCCGTGCTCCCGGGCAGCGGCTGGGAAGGGCCGTGGCGGCAGCCGCGTCCTTCCCGAGCCGTGCCCCCGGTGCTCAGCTCAGGCCCCCGTCCCAGCACACCCGGCAGCTCCCTTGCCCCTGCTGCAGCTTGCAAGGGGGTTTTGGCAGTGCAGGCATGTAACGCTAAGCCCAGCTGCAGCCATTTTAGACCTGGCATTACACAAAGCAAAGTAAATCCCTGTTAACGGCACCTCCCCGCGCCCCACGCGCGGCTGCCGTGGGGGTCTGGGGGCTGCAGCCCCGGGGCCGGCAGGTGCAGGTGGACCCACTGCCTGCGCCCGCTCAGCCCCTGTGCTACAGAGGACACGGGGCTGATTCATCTCTTGCCTTGGCTTCTGCTTACGTACGCTCACACTGTTCGTCCCCTGCCTGAACGGCTAAATTAAGCCCGGCAACAATGGGCCATCGATTATCCCATTATATTTCCATCGGGCCTGACTCCACAGCTGGCTCCTGGAGGGGCAGCACACGTGGCCGTGGCAGGGGCTCGGTGCAAACAGCCCCCTGCTCAGTTCTGCTCTCCGGAGCCCTGAGCCTGATGTGCAGGCGCCCCAGTAACGCCGGGTCCACGGCCCCGCATCAGCCGCCGCCCCGTCCTCCGGCAGGACGGCGCGGCAGAACCTATACGCCGGTGGCGGTGCACCTGCAAGGGAAACGGCCCCTGTTTCGGGGGAACCTCCCCATCCCCGCAGGGCTCTGGGGCCATCCCAGCTCTGGCAAGCTCGGGGCTTGCTCCAGCCGTTTGCATGGGCCTGGGGGCCGTGTCCTCTCTGCCCCCTGCTTTCTGCGGGGCTGCATACCCTCCCAGCTCCCCCTTCTCCTCTCGTTGCTTCCCCCTGGCCAGCCACGGCAGAAGCACTTCATCTCATGTGTGTTGCCTGTGAAGCCCAGGAGAAACCAAGCGATGGGCTCCCATGGGCCCCCTCATCCCATTCCGTCCCATCCCATCCCATCCCGTGCAGGGGAACAGCCCCAGGAGCACCAAGTCTCCGCTGGCCATTTCTTCCTGTGTCACCAATTTCAGCCTTGCCTGTTCTGAGTCTTTTTATTACCCAAACAGCCGACGAGTGATTTTTCAAGAACAGAAAGGTCAGCACGTGCAGACCCTCATCGGCTGCCCCGCGGTGCCCACCCTCCTGGCAGGGCTCCGGCTCGGCTCTGCCCCACACCTCCATGATGCCCGTGAGCATCCAGGTGCCACGGAGCATCCTTCCAGCGGCAATTTGCAGGAGAAAGGCTGCATCAGGCCGTGGTCATGGCAGCAAGGAGAGGGATGGGCACCCCGGGATGGTCCTGGGCGACCAGGGCAGCGCCGTGCGGGGTGGCAGCCCAGGGAGGGCCCCCAGTCTGCTCCCTGCGTGGAGCCGAGTCGGTCACCCGCTCCTCGTGTGCTGCTCCTGCTCGCACGGGGAGCTCCGAAGAAGCACAGCAGAGAGGTGACGGTGACGCTGCTGTGTCTGTACAGGGATGCTTCGCCTGCAGATCTCCTACCTGCGTCAGCAGCTGAATTCCCTGGTCTCATTCCCTGCTCCGGCAGCTCTTTAACCCTTTCCTCCCAGCGGCTGCGCTGCGAGGAGACACGGCTGAGCACACGGGCGTCTTGGAGCTTGCATCGCGGTGGCTGTGACCCTCTGGGTGCAGGCTGGCTGCGGCAGCTGGGCCTGACCCGGTTCCCACACGCCTGCAGGAGGGGACGCAGCGTCTTCCAGCTTGGGGAAGCTGCTCTGCGCCCTGCTTGGTGCCAGCTCTCCTGCAACCTCCGTGTGGCACCCCTTTCCCAGCCTGGTCCGGCCCGTACCACATCCCTGCACACCCTCGGCGGTGCTGCCGACCCGAGCCGGGGCTGGGCGCTGCCCGGTGCGGGGCTGTGCCGGGGGCCGGGGCGAGCTCTCCCCGCTGGCCCCGATCCCTGGGGAGAGCCGGCAGCGCGGCGGCTGCCGCTCACCGAGCACCTTCCCAGGGCTCGCTGCTGCAGCGCCGGCGTCGGGGCAGATTTATCACCTTGGCAGAAGGCCTAAAGGCCAGCTGGTGATTGGGCTGTTTCCAGGGTTTCCAGTTGCTGCTGGAAGTTTTTTAGTGCCCACCCTCCTGTGCAATATGGGGGAATTGGGTTCCTGGAACCGGGACCCGGCTGCTGGAGCCGATTAGGGCCAGGCAGCCCTCCCGGCGGGTGCCCTTGTTCCCCAGCACGCGCAGTGCCAAAGGCTTCTCTGCCTTCATCCGCAGCACGGGCTCTGCCCGGTGCCGAGGGCTCGGGGTCACACTGGGGGTTGGGATCACTCTGCCGGGGTCTTTGCCGTGTCCCCACGACACCTGGGCTCCCGCAGGGCCCCCCGTGCCTCCCCTGCACCCCGGGGTGCAGCGAGCCGGAGGGAAGGGTGGCTTGGTGCTGCCGGGAGGCTGCCGGGCTTTGGAGGGGATGGTGGCTTTAGCATCCCTGGCGTGCCTCGAAGGGCGGGAGGAAGGAGCTGTGGAAATGCAAGCGGCTGCAGACCTGGCCAGCATCGCCGCTGCAGAGCCCCGAGCGTGCGGGCTGGCTGGGACAGGCTGTTTTGGGGCTTGTGAAGAGCACCGTGGCGGCCAAGGGACAGGATTCAAGGGCTGTGCCCACAGTGGGTTGTGGTCCCTGGGCAAAGTGGGGTCGCTGGGGCTGGCAGCTGTTGGGGCCGAGTCTCGAGGGAGGGGACGCACGCGTTCGGAGCCTGGTCGCCCATACGGCCCAGGCTCCACGTTGCGCAAGGAGCCATTCGCCGGATCTCCAGGTGTTTCAGCAACGCTGCTCTGCCTCCCCCCAGGAGCCGGGAAGAGCCGGAGGTATTGCAGGAGCAGAAGGCAGGGGAGGCCCGTTGTGTATAAACACCAACTCGGCACGCCGAAGAGCCAGCAGCTCCGCCGGGGCTCAGCCAGGGTGGGGAGGAGACCAGCAGCGAGAGCGGGTGCTGTGGGACGGCAGCGGGGCTCAGCGGGGCTCTTCCTAGCGCTGCTCCTGGGACGGTCGGTTTCGATTTTAGATTTTTTAGACTATTTTTCTGTGTTGCATAAGCCTGTGAAAGGCAAGATACAATCTTGGCTCAGCACAGGCAGGACACAGCAAACCTCCTCCCCAGCCCTGCGTGTCTCTGCGGGACGCTGACCTCTCCAACACGTGAAAGCACCTGAGAAACCTCTGGAGAGCAGAGGACTTCGGTGGACGCCCACCGCCCAGCCACGGCGGCTGAGCCACCTCCCCAGCCGCCTCCGCCACCGCCAAGGTTAGTCAAACACCAGCCGCAGACAGAAGCAGCTTAACTTGTTTGTGGTTCCTGAAAGACAAACCCAAGCCAAACAAAATCAAAAATCCCAGGAAGAGTCTTTAGGCTGCTCCTTCTCCAGGTCCCTGCTGCTGCTTTGCCACACGAAGCAGGAGCTTTGGCAGGGACTGAACTTGCAGCTGGCTGAATTCGGAGGGACCTGGTGTGTCTGGGCGCGGTGGAAGGTCAGGGGCGGCTGGAAAATCTCTTCCAGTTGGCAAAAAGCACCAATAAAAGTGCCAGCTGACACCAGGTCCCTTTTACTGGATTGCCCGAGCTGTCGCCGTGCTCACCCCGGTGTTTTTGGAGCACGCCTGGCGTCACTGGGTCAGTCGCGGGCCCCAGGAGACAGGGACGGCTCCGTGCGTCCAGCCGGGCTCCAGACAGACCCGAGTCCCTTAATGGCAATTTTCCTTTGTCGAGAAGACCTCGCACAAGGACAGCCGCTTGGTTAATTCTGCTTAAAAAATGCACTTGTAGTAGAGTTGCTATTATCTCGTTGGGTGCACCTCCAACCCCCCGAGTCCAGCAAAACACAGGAGGGCATTTCGTGGTGCAGCCAGAGCAGCAACGGGGTGCAGCAGGTCCCAGCGTGAAAACAAACCCTAACCTGGGTGTTCACGCTTATATGTCGTGGCCCTGGGGATGGCCCCAGGGACTTTAACAGGAGGATGCATTTTGATTTCGCTTTGGTTTTCTGCTTTTTGTACCACTGCACCATGGTGTAGTGGTACATTTATTTATTTATTTGCAGAGATGCCAGCCTGCTGAACAGACCAGAGCGAGCTTGCACGGGGAAATAGAGGGAAAAAAACCCAGCCCCCTTTGATATTCCCTTCCCATGAGACCGGCTGGGGCTTTGTTTTAAAGGTGAGCTGCAGAACATCAGTTTAAATGACAGCAGCTTGCAGACAATGATGGGTTTGGAAACAAACCACCAAAGCCAAGATGGTGGGCAGGGATCCCCCTGCTTCCCAGGGGCTGGGGGCTCAGCCCAGCCTTCCAAGGGAGGGAGAAGGGGCTGGGGCCAGTCCCTGCCCTGGGCACGGCTCGTCCTGACGCCACGGGCGAGAGCCCGGCGTAGCCCCTGCTTCCCTCTCCAAGCCCTGGCCGGCTGCTGGAGTGCTCAAAGGCTTCCAGGGCCAAAATCCGCTCTCTGGAGAAATTCGCCAGCACTGACTATTTCTATCAGCTGTATTCCCTTTACCAGTTTCAAGCATAACATTTATTTTAACTACCCCCGGGCTGAAGCACAAGGGTGGCATTTGTCCCCCCCGGACCGGTGAGGGATGTGACAGCGAAGCTGGCCCACGGCCGCTGCCCCAGCCCAGGAACCCAGCCCCGACAAGGAAAGCCGGGCAGGTCGCCTTCAGCAAGCGACCCAGCCGAGAGCTCGGTGCATTCAAGCATCTCGCCCCAAAACCAAACCAGCCTGTTGGGTTCATTACCAAGACTTGCCTCATGACAACATTACCCAAATATTTTCTTATTAAAACCAGCAGCATCCAAACACACACCACTCTCCGCCTGGCAGGTGAACGTGCTCTCACAAAACCGGGCTGGAGAAGCCTCTCCAAACCACGGGATCTTCAGATAGTTCTTAAAATAGAAACGGTGTCTGGCTTGCTGGCAGACGGTGAGGAGCCCAGGGCTGAGCGACATGGCACCCCGGGGTGCTCTGCCCCGCCGTGAGCCCCGGCTCTGCCCTGGCACCCACCGCAGCCGCTGCGGCGTCCCCTCGCCCTGCGATGAGCTGGCGTGGCTGCGTGGGGAGGGCAGTCGCTGTCCTGTAGACCTCGTGCTGCCAGAAAGGAGTCCTATGGGCACATCAAGGCAAATGGCTGTAGACAGGTTCAGCAGATCAAATATTTTTAAACTGAAAATTTTGGCCTTTTTTTAACCCGTTTGAGGCTGGCCCTGTGGACGTGAGCAGTCACGGAGCTCCTGCTGCACGCTTAGACGCTAGATTTCAACAGTTAAGGTACCACACATACCACTTGACCGCTGCAATTTCCAGGCTACAGCATCAAAATTGCCTAAAAATTGTTTTCTGAAGGCAGAAACCCTATGAAATGTGAGGAAGAGCCCGATTCCCTGGCGGAACACCTCAGGGGATCATGCCTGCACCCTGCTCAGCTTCCTTCTGCCCCAGGTTAGATCAGCCGGGGAGGGGGAGCCGCAGGCAGAGACCACCAAAGCGACAGCGGGGCACGGCGGCCGGGAGCAGCAGCGATGGCCGGCGGCTGCGAGGCGTGGGCAGAAGACAAGCTCTGGAAAGATCCTGCTTTTTCCTTAGCAAACTTCAGTCTGGGGAGGGGGAAAGTGAACCAGGACCTCACGCAGCCACCGCGAGGGATGTGGGACACGGTCAAAAGCTCAGCTGGGCAGCAGGCACGGCCCGAAGGGAGGCCAGAGCTCAGCTCTGTGACCTGGAGAGGTTTTGAAGCAGTGGAGCCCGGACCTTCACAGCAGAACTATTTTTCAAAGCCCTTTTTAAGCTCAAACTAAGAGAGAGTTGCCTTTCATAACTAGAAGAAGAAATGAACTCCATTCAAAGAGCAGCGATTTTTGGGTACTTGGATGATGCTGAAGCTCTTGGCTGAAGCACAGACTGCAATAAAATTGGCCACAAAAATATTTAAGGAGCTTCCTCTAAATTTCCAGCCTTGCAGTTACAGCAACCTGGTTCTGGAGCAGCCTATGGGGAGAGGGGAAAGGGGGGGACCCGGCGGCTTTTGGGGCGCAACTCAGTTTGGGAAAGGGCTGGGCACGGGGCTGCGGCACGCGCTGCCGGAGGGGGCTTTCCCACCGGTGCTCCGGTGGCCCTGGGATGGGCAGCACCAGCCCGGCCGCTCCCAAGGGAGCTCCTCGTCGCAGCGTCACCGACAGCCCCGCCGCAAGTCCAAGCCGGCGCCACCGGCATGGCTTCTGCTGGGGGCTCCCCCCAGCCTCGGCTTTTCTTCCCGGGTGGTGTGAAACCTCATCGTGCCTTTTGTTTCTAAATGTTTAAATGAGAGAAGAAAGGCGTGCGGAGCCTTCCCTGAAGCGCTGAGCACAAGCAGGGCAGGGCTGGGCCAGCGCGCTGGAGCGGGATGTGACCGTGAACTACAGCCGGCCAGACTGGTCTATTTTTATGACCCAAGCGGAGAGACATGGGGGTTAATCAGCCAGCCCGCGGGGGACAAGCTAAGTTGGGTTTTAAATTCTTTGGTGCCTGTAATAACTCAGGTGAGTCTCTTTGTTCTTGTGAACTGTAATTTTTCATTTGACAGACAGCGTCCCTTGAACACAACAGCCAAACAGCCGCGTCCAAACACACCCCGTACCCGGGAAGCGAGACCAAGCTAACCCAGCTGCCTCTTTGCTCCAGTTCACAAATGCAAATTTCCCCCCAGCGCAGGAGACTCCAGCAGCGGCTCGGCTGAACGTCGCTGCTCCGCGCCCGGCGCCGCTCCAGGGCCCTCGGCCACCTGCACGCTTAACGCTCGATGCCGGGGTCAAACGAAGCCGTTTCATCGATCCCTCCCGTGCGCCCACGCGTGGGCGGCTGGCTGCCTCCTCCCGGCCCCGGGACGGCGCGGGGCAGCGCTCCCCTCTCCCCGTGCCCAACGGCAGCCCAGGCATCGCGGGACGGGACGTGGGCTGGCACGGCCCGGTCCCCGTGCCGGGAGGTGTCGGGCTGCGCGGCTCACACCGGTCTCCTTGGCTTTCCAGATGCAGGCGATCGGGTTCCCCGCTGGGATTACGAAGCGTAGTGTTACCGCTGCCAGGAGCGAGGACTCAGTTTTCTTTTTTTCCTGCTCGCCCTGCTCCCCTTCCCCCCGGCACCAGGAGGCAGAAGGATGTGTCAGCTCAAGGCTGAGTCTAAAGAGGCTTATGCTGACTATTTACCTTTGCAAGGGTCTATTTTTGGCTGCTCAGCTGCAGCTAATTCAATGAACAGGGCAGCGATTCAGGAGAGAAGCCACATGAGGGTCATTGTTTCTAGGATCCACTTTACTACTTTGCAAGGGCCAGAAGCCTTGCTTCTTTTTTGTTGCTTGGTTTTTTTCAGATGGCGGAGTGTCACAAAGGAAAAGGGATCCTGGGGACAGGTCAGAAGGACATCGGAAACCCGCTGCCCTGTCCAAAGCTTGACTGGTTGCCTTTCTTTCACTACAGAGGAATCCCAAGGTTGCTCCTGACCCTACCCCCGTTGCTGCCAGAGGGCTCCAGCGTGGCTCCACGCACCCTCCCGTCCCCACACCTTCCACCCAAAACAAGCTCGGAAGTTTGTGGATATCCAGGGTGAATTTAATAATGGCACTGGGAGCTAATGAACAGGCTGAGACTGGAATCGAGTCACCTGGGACCGCTGCTGGTAAACAGGGAGCAGCCGGGTTATCAGCTCCGTCTCCGTATTTCTCTGACTATTGCGAAGTGGAGTTCAGCGTACGACAGGAGCTCGGGGAGCTCCCGATGGCGAGCACAAGGGCTGCTGCTGTACAAAGACACCTGAAATCTGCTGGCAGTGGGACCCGCAGGGGACAGCAGGCACGGGAGAGCTGGCCGAGGGGCGGCAGGCACGCTGGTCCAGGCGATGCGCTCCCACGCAGCCGAGCACCGCTTCAAAGAGAAAAAACAGCTTTTCCCACATGCTGGAAAACCACAGAGCTGAGTCTTTAACTAGAGAAATCCTGAGCGATTTCCACATTGCTGAATGACATTTTAATAGTGGAAAAATAATGCTAAAAATTATCTACTTCATCTCTTCTTATTGTCTTTTACTGGCTGGGAACGACTGCTGCAGCAAAACCAGCTCCGGATCTTCTGGTCGGTGTTTGCTGGTGCCGCCCAGCCCGCCGCAAGCAGCCAAGGTGGGGTCCGCCCGCCCCGTGCCCGGCGCGCAGAGCCCGGCAGAGCTGCCCACGTGCCGGCCGCTCCTCGCGCAGCGCTCCCGGGGAGGCAGCCGGCTGCTTTGGCGCCGGCAGATGAGCCACGGTGGTGCGAAGGCCTCGCGGTGATGCCCGTCCCGCGCGAGGAGGCAGGTGGCAGCAGGCGGTGCCCGGCTCCTGCTGTCCCCACGGGGAGCTGGCGCCTGCCCGCGTGCCACCGAGCCGCTCCGCAGGAAGATGCTTCTGGTGTTTTCTGACATGCGGTTTTTCTGACCCTAACTCGGCCGCCGCCACTTAGAGCTTAGATGAATACAGCGAGCGTTGCCACACGTCCCCAGGCTGAAATCAGCAGAGCCTGGGGAGAGCAACGCAGACCCCGCACCCAGCGTGTCTCTTTGTACTGATGCAAAAGGACCGGCTCAAGGACCGGACGGTGTCTGGCCAAGTGCTGTCCCCCGAGTATAAGGTACAGCACCCCCCGAGTATAAGGTACAGCAACGTAGCACACAAATGCCTCGCACAAACTTTTATTATTCACTGAAACATCATGAATCTCGAAGAACTCCCCGCTTCACAGCAGGGCAGCCACCAGCCCTTATGCGAGGTGTCACCTCCTACAACCCCAGCACGCACCTGCAGCCTTGCAGCCTCGGTACCTCTCGAAGCCGGGCTATTTTGGAGGTGTGCGATACCGCAGTAGGTTTCACCATTGCTCTCATCAAGGGGAAGGTTTTCATCCTCTGAATTAAAGGCACACAGATCAGGAGCCAAACTGCCCTTCTGCCACACAACAGCCACTCTTTGGCGTGGTGCCTGCATAGGGTCAAGTCTTCTTCCCCTTACGAACGCAGCGTTCACTTGGTTTGTGTCGGTTTCACACAAAGCATCCCAGTTGCCAGCCTCACTTCCCAGCAGGTATGGGGCACGCGGGCTCCAGAACAGGCTGTGGGTAAGGCCTTGCAGAAAGATTTTTAGAGAAATTTGCTTGTCAGATGCAGGTACCCGCCGCAGCACTACGCACGAGGATACGGGGTTTTCCACACGTGCTGCTAACAGGACAAACACGCCTGATAGGCAAAGCTGAAAAGCGAGCACGGACTTCACACCCCGCCAGACCAAGACACAGTTGAATAAGAGAAGCAGTGTGGTTGAAGTGAGAGGGAGCAAGACAACCAGGAAAGGCTGCAAGACTTCATACGCCATGCAGAGGGATGCAGCAAAGCCGGTGCAGCCCCCTGTCACCTCGTCTCCTTTTTCTTTCTTACAAGGAAACTATTCCTCCGGCTCTGTTTGGCACAAACGCTGGCTCAGGACACACCTTCGGATGCCACTGAATTTGGTACGGACATTTGGAAACACGGCTGTGCTCAAAGCCCCAGCTCCACTTCTAGTTGGCAAATTTTATAGAAGACGAGGAGAAACATGCTGTCCTTTCAAAAATACTTCAAGGGAAACCCTTATCAGAGACGGGGCTCAGCAAAAATGATGGCAACAAACCAAGTTTCATTTTCACTTTGGGATGGGGAAGAGGGTGCACTACTGGCACCAGCTGAAGAGCCTACAGCCCTCTTGGAGTGTATGTGCTACAGCCTATGGCAAAGCCAGGTAAGGATAGTAACTATTCAGTAATTGAGGAGAGCCAAAGGAAACACATTGGGAAACATACTGGAAACAACAGACTTCCATAAACAAGTGTCTAAAGCGTAGTTGTCAGCATAAAGAAACAGCTTTGCTGAAATGTCACATAGAAGTAAACTTTGAAAGGTGTCTATGCAATACCCTGTCTACAGAAAAGCAGTGCTTGTGACCTGTGGCTGTGCACTTTCTGTACAAATGGAAAAAAAAAATCATGCCAGCCAGTATACCACATAAAAAAAGAAAAGGCGAGCGACAAGACCTTTAGGTGACCAGTTCTTCCTTGCCAACAAAGCAGACACCTTCCCTGCAATCCCAATAGTCTGCAGTTTTATTTTTGGCAGATTATAATTAAAATGGTCTTTATGGCTTTAGAGAGAAGCCACTAAGCTGCATGTTTTGGTTGAAGCAGAGAGTGCGTGTGTGGTATGCTCTGGATGAAGGGACATCGCAGAGAGCGGTCTTGCCACAGCTCTGCTCCTTCCACCTGACCCACAAACGCTGCTGGTTGTACTTGGCTCTCTTTAGTGTTCTCATTTCTCATCAGCAAGTAACAAAGTTCTGGTTGCTAACCAGTCCAATCCCAGAGGCAGAATAAAAAGTCCTTGTAAAGACCTAGAAAAGCTTCATGTTTCTAACAAAATTAAATCCAAACACGTGCAAACATTGTTCCTGGCTTGATGCATTTTGTTCAGGTTCCACCACCAGTGCACCGGACTTTGCTTTCCCTGTAGAGTGATTTCATTCCTCGTCCATTCTCCACCTTTCAGTCTTCTCAGGAGTCTTGACAAGCCCTCCCTCCATTTTTGTCTTCTACATTTTTTTCCATGCACATCCTTCCTGCCCTTCCCTCTTCCGCTGTCACGCCCTGTTCCTCTACAGCTATTTTCGGAAAGCAAAGACGTCCCGTGTTTTCAAGCCTCTCTTGCCTTCGCTTCCTGGTTTAGGAGAAGACACTTCTGCCAGTCCCCCATACGGGCAGCTCTCGGACTCCGGGTGATGGCCAGAGCACTCCACAGCGGGGATGAAGCCACTGTCCCACATTCCTGTCCCACACAGCTTGCACAGGTCATGCAGGCTGCAGGGGATGCGGGGTAACAGGTGGAACTGATAGAGCAGGCTCCTCGCCTAGAGGGGACAGAGAGAGACAACGGTCATTCGCTCCTCACCAGAGGATGAACACGGAGAGCAGAGGTAGCCCGTGGCCTCCCGTCCCATCCTCCCGCGTAGCTACCTTAGAAGAGTCAAAGCCTCAGCAAAGGAGCATCCCTCCTGAACACAAACCCGAAGGTTAGACGAGGCACTGGGGACGCTGCCAGGTCGCAGGAGCTGCCGCACGCCGCAGCACATCCCACGGCCTGCAGTCACTCCCAGCCCGAGGTGGACTGGGGACCGTGGCACGAAGACGAACAGCTCTGTCTGCCGTTTCCCCTCAGTACGCGCAAGGGTTATCCCAACCATACCGTTACCTCCTAAGCACTCTACGGCTACCTCTTATTTCTGCAAAACCTATTTGCAGGCAAACAGCAGCATCCTGCCCTGCCAGGCCCCAGACAAGCAGGGGGATACAGCAGATGCGGAAGATGAAGCATCAGTCCCTGATTTTCTCAACGCTGTGACTCATCTCTTGGACCCGAGACTCAGCCCACATCAACACGCGGGCATTTACCTTCCTGAGTACAAGCTCTCCGTTCATGTGCATAGCCAGGTTGCCGAAATGCAGCAGCATCTGGTCAGTGGCCAGCTGTTGTTCAATGACGTCATCCCCATAAATCACCACGATGGCCACGCAGATGAAGAGGTGGAAATAATCAGTCTGCAATGAGAAAACAGGGGCTGGAGTACAGCAGGTGGAGGCAGAGGTCTGACTTAACCTCCCCACCCTCCACAAGCATGTCCTCAGCAGAGATTTTGTGCTCCTTCCAGTTTTGCCTGGTGATATTCAGAAAGTGAGTTATTGGTGAATTCTGAATCACAGCTGAGACCAAGTCTCTTGCCTTTACAGCACGGCAGCAAGGTTTGGACCACAGCTTTCAAAGCACACTAGTGATTTTTGGGAAGATGTTTTCCAGCTGTGTAAGAGAAGTCTGAACTTCAGAACTGGATGTTCAGCACTTTCTGAAAAACCTCCTTTTGAAGCCTGGACATCCTCAAGTAGGAGAGGCAGGTGTCCATCCTCCTTGCTACGTAGGTAAACCTCTTTGATAGTTATAGACCCTCTGTAACACCTACTTATTTTGGATACTTCGCTACTCAGAGCCTTTCAGGAAATTCAGCAACACTTGCTGAGACGGTGAGGATTCAGCAAAGGACACGCTGCCGCCCAGCGCGCGCTGTGCCCATCTCCAGCTCTCTAACCTGATAGTGAGCCCAGCACGCTTCCCACATGCGCAAAGCCTCAGCATCTGGAAATTCACGTTTAAAACAGAGGAGGATCCAACGGTGACAGAAAAGCATCTGCAGGCCATCCTCTCCCAAGGAAGCAAGGTGCTGGTAGAAGCGTGGGTGCATGAGCCGTAGCAGCTCTCGCAGGTACATCTGGAAAAGATGCTCTGAGCTGAGCCGCTGCCTCGTGCACAAGGATCCGCGCCGCCCTCACCCGCCATCCCGGGGAGCCCCCACCGCATGCCAGACCTGGGATCCCGCAGAGCTGGCCACAGTTCTCTTCTCTCGCAACAAGCTCCAGCTTTACGGCCTGTTTATTACAGCACAGCCAGGAGCACGCTTGGATCTATCATTAAAGGCCAGAGCTTATAGGCCACGGCAGCTATTTCACAAGGAAGGATGGAGGGTGAAAAGAAAATCTCATGACAGCTACATTGTGAAAAGAAAAAAGGGGAGAGATTCAGGCTGAGGAAAGCGGCTAGAGCCGTAGAAACTAGAGAAAAGAAAGGACATAGCTATCTCTGGCAATATTTCATTTCAGCAGAGGCCAAGCAATATGGAAGTGATTTTGGAAAGCCTGACTATACAGGCACATTACAGTGCATAAATCTAATCATACATTAACTAACTGCACCTCACCAGCAGCCTCCCATGGGGCTTCCACCACAAGTTTACCACTTTAAATTGGTGCCATCATGACCTGGACAGGATTGTTCAGGTTTAGAATGGATTTTTCAGGATCTTAACCAGAAAACAACTGACACTCATGTTAAAACCTAAAAAGTTCCCATTTTTAAACAAGTTCACCTTATTTTAAGAAACTCTGTCCGATATAGAAGGCTTTTCATTTGGAGATAATTTTAAAAATCTATTAAAAATATTAAGACCTTAAAAAAAAAAATACAAAGAAGAGGGCTGCAGCTCAATCAACTCCTCTGCCTCATTCACACCAAATGCCCCAGAATCAGGACAAAAATGATCCAGTGAGTCTTCACTGCCTGAGAGAAGTGCAAAGACAAAGCGAGCGGCATCCTAAATACATTTGATCATAAAAGATTCCTTGAATCAGCACCCTTTAGCATAGCCAAGGTAACTTTACTCTGACAATTTATTGGCTATAACTGCCTCTGGAGGGCCCAAATCACCCAGGATCAATTTTATCCATCAGGTATTTTGTGGCTTTGGAGTGTGATTTGGCATGCTGGAACCCAACAGCCCAGGAAACTGCTTTATGGCATTCTTCTGTGTTGACTGGGGAGAGGAGAAGGCAAAGACAGGGCTAAAGGGAGCTCAGCATTCAGCCTCACCAGCTGTTTCTCCATATCCTCATCCCGGGGTGAGCTGATGAAGATCGTGTTCTGCATCAATCCTACAAAGCACCAGAAAGTATCCGACTCATCTAGGACCTCTGCCAGGAGTGGGGCAACCAGGTCGGACATCCCCTGGGAGTATCCAATCGTTGGGTTAAATACTGCATAGTTCAGCAAGATCCTCCTGGAGAAGAGATGCAAATGGAGAGGTGAGACTCGGAGAGGGCACGTCACAGCTGAGCGCAGCGCCCTTTCCCTTCTGCCCCGACTCCCACCACACAGGCTGAGTCAGGCAAAGGGCAGAAGAGCAACGGATCATTCCTGCCATCTAAAAGATTCACTTGCAATTGCACCCGGAGGCTTGTGAACTTCTGAGCACCTGTACAGCATGTTGCATCCCACAGAATTGCTCTCCCTAAAAGGACTATACCTAGAAGCGTAACAAAGATACACTAACACCGTACCTAACTGGAAGTCTCATTTCTTAGGATTACAACATTTTGCATCAACCCAAAGAGGCTCCTGGATGGACAAGAAGAACTCTGAACAGCACGCAGCAGCCTGAGACAATGGGTTTGAACAGAACCCCTTAGGCTCCCGTTTTCCAACTGCAGGCCAGCCCACTGGCAGCAGTGCAGCAGGAACGAGCGACACAGTTCATCTCAGGCACAAAGACACACGACCCTACTGTAAGGGGCTTTAACACATACAGATAAACCCTGCTGCAAACATCAGTCCAGTGAAATAAACTCCAGGAGAAGGTTTTGCATACACAGACACAAAATATAAAAAGAAAATGAGATTTTAGAAAGACTAAGAGGACAGAAATGAAGGGTCCATGGGAAAGGAGAGATGATGAGGCTCCAAGCCATACTGTTAGACGAAATCCAACTGTTTCGTAGGCGCACATTTACAAGTCACACACCCATGAAGCAGACTCTGGTGTGCTTGTCCTCGGCCCCATCAGGAGAACCACAGACCCAACAACTGCCCACAGCCCCGCTGCAGCACCCATGACCCTCCCATAGCCACAGAAGGCTCACACCTCTTCTGTGCCTATGTATGCAGGGAAGCTAGGTGATGGGAGCAGGGTTAGTATACCAAGAAGTAAATGGCTAAAGCAGCAGTGAAAGCACTGGGGAGGAAGTCCTTCTTTTTGCGTCACTTGGTACCAGTCACCGTATGCACGGTGCTCTTCAGCATTCCCAAGGCAGCGACCTAGGCGGCCTGGGCCAGGGGGGCTTACCGAGGTTTCTATACATTCAGGAGGATATGTTGTTCAGGACACTAGAATCAGACACTTCACCTCATAGTTTCCACATTTGGGTTGTCCTCCCCTCGAAAGAACTGGTTGCTGCGGTCAGTCCTCACAACATCTTTATCTACCGTGAACTGTACTTTACGCCAAAAATCCTTCTGTTCATCTGGAGTCATCGAAAGCCTGAAAATTGAGCAGCAACAGGAGTGCGTTGCCAAGAGAGGAATATGATTGCCACAAGGAACAAAAAGCCTTATTTCACCTTTAGTTTTCAGAGAAAAACCATTCCTGTACAGAGTTGTCTCATCACTTGAAAAACAGACAAGCAGGTCTGTTCAGAACAGCAGATTTTCTGTCCAAACGGATTACTGGAAGGAGCCTCCTGGGTTATAAATGGGGTGATACGATGTGTTTTCTGCAATAAACTCCACTTCAGAAGCAGTCGGACTCTGCTCTCCACTGCTCCTTGTGGGTGGCACACCAGAACCCACCACACTGTTTTGATTATCTCCTAATTAATAATACCTCTGTCCCTCTCCGGCTTAAGTGTACCCACACCTAATTTACAACATACAGTTCTTGCAGTAATAACTTCCTCGAATTAGGTATCCCTTTTTCTTCCCTATTTTTACAACCAGATATATTTACAAAGAAATACAAGATCTCGTTTTCACCTTCAGAGTTCTAAACCAGGCATGCTAAGCTTGTAGTCTCGCCTGGAGATAAGCTTCCCTATGCGGTACTGACGAGCTGTTTCAAGACCCCAAGTAAGACAGTCTTTGAGCTCTATGGCATTAGCGCCAGACCCTCAAGAGGGCAGCTGTGCCTGACACACCTCCTCTACCATCCCTCTCACTTCTCTACTCCAATCCGCTTCTCCTGAGGCGAAGGAGGCACAGACTCCGTACCTCACCAGCGGTATTAACTGCGACGTCAGGCCTGAGGAGGGATGAGCAGCAGAGGATGGAGCTGGTCTGTTACCTTTTCTCCTGGATCTCGAAGTACTCTTTCCTCTTCTGCAGTCTCAGTGCCTCCCTCTCTTCAGAGGTGGACTCGTAGCTGTAGTAGTGCAGCAGAAAGGGCCACACCTCCCCACGGATGGAAATATCAATCCCACCAAAGAAAATGGCCTGGAAGAAGGAGCAAAAGTTATGGCTGGTACAGTTTTAACATTCCCAAAAACAGCAACAAGAAACTGCCCGCTACTATGCTTTGGTGGCTTTGCAGTTCTTTCCTGACAAGTGACGCCTTGATTCAAGCTCCTGCAATTTGCACATGTTTAGAGGGAAAGTGCTGGCCTTCTATTCCCAGACAAGACACAAATCGGGCTCATTTCAATGTCAATAACCCCCCCTGGAGAGGCTCTATGATTAACGTGTCGTTCTCATGTCACGGCTTAATCCCCAATCTTGGAGACACTGCATTTCACTGCAAACTTCTCTCTCAGGACCTGGACCCAGTGCTCCCCCACAAGTCCTGCATTATTTCATACAGTAATCTCAATTTTTCTTTCTCTGATTTGTTCACACTGCATTTTGCAAACACGTCCAGCACCGGACACTTTGGTTTACTAATTCCAGCCAGCAGCAGGAGCCGGGCAGCTCGCCCTCCTTGGTCAGAGAGATGCTCTACCATCCTGCCTGCAGCAGACTCATCTGCAGTCCCAGCAAGACCTCCAGCCAAGCCCTATACGCCAGTCTTTATACTCTCCGACGCCCAGTTCTTGCCCCCAGCATGAAAGCAAACTCTTGCAGCTTCCACCTGGGGACTTGCACTCTGCGGCAGGAGAGAAAGGATCGAAACCGCAGCAGCCAGCCCTCTCACCTTCTGCAGCTTGTACTCCTCTTCCACCTGTCCGGATTCATTCAGGTGATGGAGCCAGGCAGACACATCAAGACGCTTGTACGTGTTCTCCTCCGGGTGGGTTTCCGAGGAGGGCAGCTTGGGACGGCGGATAGAGAACTGCATACATGTTTTCTCATCAGTAAGCTGCTGAACGGGGGAAAACAAAACAAAAAACTGGAGGTAGGAGCCAGAGATAGCAGCAGAGTATGAAACCCAGCAGTTTTCAGAGCGGGAAAACCTTTTTGCGTGGTTCGCGTAGGATTAAGCACTGAGGCGCTGCACTTGGGGAAGTTTTTTTTTAAAATTCCAACCATTACAATAGCAAGAGTGATTAGAATAATTAAAAATCTGAGTACCACAGAACAGCTTCGTCTTAAAAAAAAATTGTTTCCATTCCTCCCCCAATCTTATCCCTGACCTGAAACTGAATTAATGCTGCTTACAGCAAAACTTCACCCTGCCAGGAATGCCTGCAATAAATTACATATGATTGGCCATATACAAAGGGATTGCTGTTAGGCAAGCAGGGAACTGCACTGCCAGGCTCTCTAAGGGCACTCATGATCCCAGTGCAAGACTGCAGCTGACATTTAATTTAAAAATCAAAGGTTGTTCAATGCAAAAAGTGAGCCCATGCGACCATAATAAGAAAAGCAGCAGGGGGCTCTGTGGGAAGGATGGAAATTTAAAAATCACTGTTTCTAATAAGCACATACAGTATCTTAAACAGATAATTAAAGAGCTCTTATCACATTTGTATGTAGATTGAACAAAATATGGCAAGATGCCTTGTCAAAACATTTTCCAGTGCAGTGTGCTACGCTTCACAAAATGGATGAAAGACTCTGACAGAATTTCAGACCTACCACTGCAGATTTCCCAGCCACCTTACATGCCTAAAGCATAGTGCTGACCTGTCGGGTCTAGCAAAATAACTACTTAAGCAAGTCTTCTGGATTATCTTCCCCCATATTCCACAGGCAGAACAGGAACGGAGGGGGATAAGCAAGGATAACAGAGACCTCGCGTCCGACTCGCAGTTGCATCCTGAACAACATCCACCACACTGTAGCTTTCTGCCTGACTTGGTGACATGAACTCATAGCTTCATTCCTCCAACACACTCCCCTGGCTCAAAACCTAAGTGTGAAACATCTGCTGGAAAAACCCTCTTTGCCCCATGAGCTTTGCTTGGGTACCTGGTCCTTGAGATGGGTCTCTGTGCAGTACTTCCATTGCTGAAACACCTCGGACAGTTTATCCAGGCCACCATGGTGAAAATGGAAGATCTTGTACTGGCTCTCCCTGCTCGCAACAACCAGCTGTCCACAGGTGCATGCCTCGTCGCTGCGGGACGAAACAACGGGGGAGAACAACCTGCATTTATTGCCCAGGGTAACGAGGGGCCCAGCAGGAAGGGGGAACATCAGATGAGAGAGTGGAAAGCGAATTACAAAGAAGTGTCCCTTAAAACAGGGTGCAGAAGTAATGTTACAGCTCCGGGACTCGATGACTCTTATGGGTCCCTTCCAACTTGAGATATTCTATGACATGGCCATAGTCACCATTTTCCCCAAGAAGCTCCACTCATGCCTGGTAACGGCACTCTTTTACCCTTCCACCATGTGAAGGAATTAAATTTTGTCTTCCCTTGGAGAACAAAACCCCAAGAAGTCTGCCCCAGCAACATTAATGCAGTACACAAAGTCAGCTCCTAGCGATGAGCTGACTCGGTCACACACAGCATTGTCTAAAGAAGCAGGGAGTGAGAGCGAAAAGAGAGAGTAAAAATGTTTTTAATGACTTTTGTAATAATTTGAAAGATAACTGAAGAGGCTAAGAGCAGCAAGACCCTAGAGCAGCCCCAGTGAGGGGCAGGCGAGGGAGAAGGTACCATAGATAAAGAGATGTTTTCCACACCTCCAGGTTATTTTAAACATTTTTGGTAAGATAGCTAAGAGCAACCTTTACCTTACTAGGGAAAAAAATCCTTTAGGCCCCATAACTGTAATTCAGAGGCCCTCCTGGGGAAGGCTGACACTTGCTTTCCTGGAGACAACCATTAGGGAAAGACTTCCAAGGAGGACTGGAGAAGCCATCTGCCTCCAGAGCCCAGCGCGCACTGATCCAGAGCACGCACAAATATCACACACAATAATACGTTACCTAAAGAAGAGGCGAAGGGATCTCATTTGTCCCAGGTCCACTCTAAAGACACCACAGACCTGCTCTAGGGCAAACACTTTCTGCTGTTCGTCCCATCTGGTGCTCTGCGTTTGCCCATTATTCTCCTGGAACTGGGTACTGGTGTCGAGGCTGGAGGCAGAGCTGGTGGAGCAGGTCATGCGATTGTCACACGTGTCCCTGCAGACAAGAGTGTGGAGGAAGAAAGCCCCGCAAGACATCAGCCAAAGAAGACCGCAGCTACGTGCAATAACCACAAATGCTCCAAGTTAAAAATCCTTTGACAGAGCTCTGAAATGGGAATTCAGTGCAGGTCTAAGGAGTCAATAACCGACAGCCCACACAAGAGATTATTTTTATTGAAATCAATTCCCTCCCATCCCAAAAACCAATCCTATTTTTGATCTGTTCCCAAATTCCACACAGAACCGGGGAAAGCGAAAACCATTCCTCAAAATACTGACTTTTGAGAAGGCAAAATGAAGAAGCCCAGAGTGGGAACAGCCCGGCCTGCTCCGAGGAACGGCCCCCGTCCCCTGCTCCTTCATCGCAGCACAACGACCCGTTTGGGCATCCCGCCAGTCCAGCAGGCACTTGCCTGCCCTCCAGCCCACACCACAGAGCCCTAAGCTGCAGCACCCCTTCAAACCATTTCGCCTAGGGACTGAGGACCCCTTGGGACGGAAAACGTTGGGCCATTGAAAAAACACGACTGCAGAAGCACAGGTGCTCGACAGGCTGCTTCGGCAGCTCCAGCAGCGCTCAGTGAGCAACTTCCAAGGGAAGAGACATCTTGCCCCGCAGCTCAAGCAACCTCCTCAGCACGCCGCTCAGCCGCTCCGCACCGGGCCGGGGACGGGAGGAGCGAGCGCATTCCGATGGCAGCATTGACCAGGGATCTCATCTGACAAATTCCCTCAGTGAGATCCAAAGAGATTTCCCCTGAACTCGAGTTTCTCATTATGCCTTTGCAAGTGGACCTGACAAGCTTGGATGCATGTGTATAAACTTTAGACAAATGGTTTCCGCTTGCAAACTTGAAACTTCGGAGAATTAAGGAGCGGGAAATTACACGTGAGCTCTTTAACCCACCACAAAGTAGAGAAAGCGAACCCAACCATTTTCCAATACGCTAGGAGCTCACTGCGCCCCAGATATTTATCTTTAAGAGTAAACTGAGTTTAGATTAAAAAACCCACATGCCTGCCACCAGCCCTGATCCCAAAAGAAAAATATCACTACTTTGAGAATTAAGTGAATCTGAAACTGTGACCCCTTGATTCTTAAAAAGGCCAATACATGTGAACAATCTCAGCGCAAGCTCTGAATGGGTTCCGCTGTGAAATCAGGGTTTGCAAAACAAGGCAAGTAGCAGGTATAAAGACAGCCCCCTGCAATGCCACTTTATGCAATGTTTTCTAATCCGCTTATCTAACAATGTAGGCACTGAACGCTGAAAATCACACACTCAGCATGCATCTGCAGCACACCACATCAGTATGCTTTCCAAGCCTGGCTACAGTGCCTCTTCCGCAGGGACGAGCCTTATTTGCAGCATCTACCCATGGTTCAGGTCATTGCATTCCAATGGACAGGTCTCCGGACATCCCAGTTAGTTGTGGGTTAAATTTTTAACCAAGCCCCTGTGAGCCCCCCAGTTCAAATGTATGACTCAAAACCTTAGTGCCCACACGCATGGGAAATAAATCCCCGAGCCCCCTTCTCTAGTTCTGCAGCATTATGTAGATGAGACAAAGTCTGTTTTACTTTCAGCTAAAAGAGCGGCTTCGCTGCTCTCTTCATGAAGGTCTGCTGCGCCATTTTTCTGAAAGAAAGCATCAAAGCAAAACTTACATTCAAGCCTTTCGGAGGTTGAGGTCTTAGAAGTGACATGGCAATATCGCCATGTGAGCAGGGATCATAGGACATACCCAAACTCACTCAAAGAGGAACGACTGCAGCTTTTCTAGGGTAGACACCGGGATACTTCCAGTCTCACAAGTGCAGCTATACACCATCACCTGCACCTTGTGAATTTTTCCTTGAAAATTGTACGGGCCTTTGTGAAAAATCAAGCGTTACTTTCTGATAAAGCTGCAAAATATAACACTTTCCTCCAACATTCAGCATCTCATGTTAATGCAGAAGTAATAGGAGTCCTGGTACAAGACACTTGCTGGACTGCTTGCTATAAGCAGCTGGTATTTATGGAGCAACACTTCATAACAGCCACAGCTGGTTACACAGGATTTTCCTGGAAGAGATGACTCAAACTAGCTCAAAGACCGAGCAGAGGCAACCGATTTTCTAAAACTCTTGCAAAGATGAACTGGTCAGTACGACAAAGAGCTGGAAGACGCGTTGGCTGTGAGGATCATCGTCCCTGTGGTTCCCTCGTCACAGAGGCCAACGTGCCCATTCTTCAAGAGCATCATCTCAAACGACCAGTGGCAGAGCGACGACTGCCAAGAAACGATCGTTACCAGTAGAGCTGGGCAGGCCCGCTTTGATCCCGGGGAATCGTGTAGCTCCTCAGGACAGAAGGCTATTGCCAGCTGCAGTTACTTGCTACGTAACCAAAATCTGCCTCAGATACACAAGTATCTACCCGAAAACTCAGAGGCTGGAAAGCCCAGTCACAAAGGTGTTATATTTTCTAGAAATGCTTCTTCAAGACAAAGGTTTACAGTTCACATTTAGCCACCAGTTACAAGCTTGTACACGCATCCAACATACACAGAAGCAATCTGAAGCAACACGTGTCAGTGGATTGACCCTTTCTGGACAGCAAAAAGCCAGCGAGTGTAAGCACGGTGCCTCAGAGTGTGCAGCCCAGGGAAATTCCAATGTTTTCATTGATGTAGGAGATGAAATCTGAAAGAGACATCTGTACACCCCGTGCCCTTCGGAGAGGTCGATAAACACGCACATTCATACGTAGTATAGATGCAGAGAGTACCACCTCATACATTGGTGCATACTTGCTCACTGTGGAAATTAAGAAAAAAAACTCGCTGTGTTTAAAATAACTTTTTCCTGTATGTATTGATTGAAAAAAACTGAAGTTATTCTAATCTGTTGGACTACTTTTAAAAATAATTTTAATATTGAGATTATCCTGTACTTAAGTAACAACAAGTAGCATGATCAATGCTAATTTCGTGGATTTTGGGGAGTCCTCTAACTAGGCACACAAGGTACACAGATGCAAGGGAAGAATTCTCCGATTCATTATTTGTCAGGCTATTATATCTGTTAGATGAGGGATTCATACCAGAATGCCTCGCAAAAGCAGGGAGCTGAAGCACTGCAAGGCAAATAGCTGGAGGAACATTCCAGAGAGACTTTGGGTTGTGGGATCCAGGAAAAACAGAGCGCCAGCTGGTATACAGCACTGCTCAGCAAAACAAGAGGACAAGTGCAACGGTCCACGGGAATAAAAGGGACAGGGAAAAAAAAATAAGGCGCATTAGCAAAACCTGAGGCAGGAAACCCACGGACATATTAATGATTCCACTGAAGCCCTTTCCCCTTACTGAAGTCCCATTACTCTTTTGTCTCAAAATACATCTCATTCTTGCTGGTGAGCAAGACCAGGTGGTGATGTATTTTCTCCGCTCAACAATCAACTACAGCAATCAACAGTATCTACATTCCTCGAGCTTTTGTAGCCCCTAAGAAAGCAAGCGCCTGCATAAGGCAGCCACCGTCCTCCTCCCACCGCACGGGAACTCTTGCACGCCCGATCCGAGGAGGTCAGCCACACTCGGCAAGTGAGACTTTCGACGTGCAGTAATGTAGTAATGGGACCCGACTTACTGTTTGGTCAAAGCATTGTAAACACCTACAGCATAAAGAGAGATAAAACCAATTATTATTTCTGTTAGAGAGCCAGGGCAGAGACCTGCACCAATTACATGGGAAGACTATTTCAGCAACGAAGATCTAATAACTCATTTTACGACATGATGTGACAAATGTAATTATAAGAGGGGAAGGGGCTGAAGATTATAGCCATGATGTGGCGGTTACCTAAGCTGTCAGCACGCACCACCCGATTCCCAGAGAGCCTCCTGCAAGAGCCAAACCCTCCTCAGTTGGCTCTCCATCACCATTGTACTAAAGCACGCCTTCGCTACCAGCAGCTTTCCTTACAGCCCGAGCCACTCCTGCATGCTGGCTTGTGAAGCACCATTTACAGACAATAAGTATCATCATAATGTATGAGCATCCATGTAATGGGAATTACATGGCCCTTTTCCTCCCCAGAGGTTAGCATTTCTCTGTTTCTCCACTATTCCCCACAGGCACTGACCTTCTAGGTTCCTCTTCTTTCCAGCAAGGTGAAACAGCTCACGGCAGCATCAGCTGCCTAAAATGTCTAAGACAGATAGCTTCAAATAAATAATCCATCAATAAAAGTTCAAAGCTATCCTGAAACGCCTAAAAATTTAGTGTAGCAACTGTTCAAAGTCAGGTAATATCAGGCAGCTGGAACCCAAATCTATTGTTCCGATTAAAAAAAGTGTCCTTGACAATATACATATACAATAAGTTGTGAAACATGCTGACTTCAGCCATATATAAAAGATGTGCAAAAGAAAACAGATTGGTAATTTGGGATTAAAAAAAATTCGTCGAAATATTTCCAGTCGTTCCAAGTCACGCTGCAGAGAAGGACTGGGAGGGTGTCGCGGGATGGCACCAGCTTCCAGGGGAGCATGGCCACGCAGAGCCAGACGCTGAGAGTGAAACGCTGCGGTGGCACCAGCTACTCGCATCTGATCAGCACTGACGAGTAACTAGGTTAAGAATTGTGTTAAATTCACCCTTTGGCTGAAAATATTTGGAACTTGAAGTTCCTTTGCCTCAGGGAGCCCGAAGAACAGAATTGATTTACACTGACCTCGGCGAACAGGGAAAAAGGTGTTAGATAGTCTGGATGAAAGCCTAACCAGAATTTCTGAAATTAAATGTCAAAACATCCTCATGTGGAAGCCTATCTATATGCCCGCAAACACGCGTGGAAACAAATCTAACAATTCTTCCTATTTGTTAGGGAAACCTGTGAACAACTGCCCAGGACGTGACAGTACAAAGTACACGAATGTCAACATGGACTTTCCAAAAGCTTGTTCCACAGGCTTCCCATTGATCTGTTCGGTTTCAAAACATAAATTTCCCCACGTTGAACTGCACTAAATGCTATTTAGTAGCTAATTAACTTTCTGTGCTGAAAACCTCCTGTAATTGCACTTCTTTCACCTTTTTTAGCCTGTGTCCTCCAGGGAACCCAAGCTGTCCTACGGCATTTGTTCTGCTCATTTCTATCTCACAGGCACAAGTTCCTTCCCGACACCAGACTGCCAATCACGGCTGCAGAGGTCACTGGAGACCAAATTAGGAGCACTCTGCCTCTGACAAACTTGCTTTGCTTAGCTTGCCGTAAAGGGAAAATAAAAGGTTACGAAAAATAATTGTATCCTTTCATGCTCGGCACCAGGAAGCAGGTTCAACAGCGCTTCTAAAAGTCAGCGTATTATTGTTAGTCGCTCTTGGTATTGTTGTTATTAACGATATTCAAAGAACAAGCTGTTTACATCTTAAAAGCGTGGGAATCCCTCCCTCCCCCCGTACAGGAAAAGAGCAGAAGAAGGTTTGTGGTTACCAGCCGTCTACACGGCGGCCACCTCGCCGGCACAGGCTGCGGGGAGGGCAGCAACTTCTGCATTCACCCTCCGACCTTGGACCGTAACAGCAAGTTCACGATCAGGGACGGGGCTCTGAATTAACATCAACTCTGCGAACACAAGCCCGACAAATGAAAGATTTTAGCACAATGAAACGAGGGACTCAGGGAAACCCGATTATGCAGCTTTGCCTTCTGATAGGCGTAATTGGTTTGTCCTTGAGAAATAAAGATCAAAACAATTTGTTATGCTTTACGGGGCTATCACAATCTGCTTTCGCAGCACCTTGACAGCCTTCCCAGAGCACACACGACGCAGGTAGAAGATGCCGCATCCACCTCTGCCGCCGGTTGGTCATCCCCATTCCTCCCGGACAGAAGCCAACCTGCACGGCGGAGCGGCCGGCGCCCCGGGATGACCCACCTCCGCAGCGGCGCTGGGTGCTGCCGTCCTGCCCGCTCCGCCGAGGAGCGAGAAGCCGCACTACACTGGGGGCTTTGTTGCTCCTAATTCATTCCTCCAAGTCCTCGTGGCCTGAAGGGAAGCCGAGCAATTTTAGCCAGCAAGAGGGGGCATTAGAAAAACAGCCTCGCTTACCTCCAAAGGGTTCCCCCCAACTGCTGTAAATTAAGCCAAAAGGAAAACAAAATAAATTGAGAATTCTTGAGTCAATTATTTTGAATGTAAATGGGAAGGGGAAAAAAAAAATCAGGAGTTTGTAGTGAATTAATGTGCGCTTTCATCTCTTTTACCCAACCAAAGTCTGGAACGTGGTACACATATACCTTCAGTTAAAAGACAAGCAATCTGTTTTTCACAGATGAGACCTCCAGACAGGTGTAGGCGACTTAGGTGAAACCCAAGCAAGGTTTTTCTCTGTGACTTCTTGTTGCAGTGAGGTAGCGGGGGCAGAATTAGCAGTTCGATGCTTATGAATAAAATACACATAGCTCCCGAGAAGCCAAACACAACAAATCATTTAGAGCGGAGCGTACGCTGCTCAATGATGCAAATGTTACCTTCGTTTCAAGGAAGGAAAATATTCCAAAAGCTGAATGGCAGATTTTTACAATCCATACAGAGAAGGGGCACCTCATGCCTAGGCTTTAGCTCATTAATAAATCAATCGAAATGCAACACTTAAAAAAAAATTCCTTAGATGGAAAAAGTGATTTCTCAGCAAAGCCCGAAAAAGAATGTTTGCTTTTCAGCCTATTCCAGACCTGAAAAGGGGACCTTTCTTACCACTGTTTATTTTATATTTAAAATCAATGGATTATTTTGCTTTTTTCTCTCAGTTCTATCCATGCAAAAATAAAATTCTACACTAATTATGCTAATTACAATCAAGCCTTGAAAACCCTGCTCCCTGGAAAGCCCTGAAGATTACCTTTGTTCTTATAGTCTTGGCTCTAAGCAATGAATTGGGAATTTCAGGGGGACTTTTTCCTGGCAGACGAAGTTAACCAGCTCCCCGGACTCCGCACGGCTGCTGACCCGCTATGAGCAGAGCCCCCCCCGGGAGAATTTCCCTCTTCCACCATACAATGCGGCGCTCCCGAGGGGAGAGTTTTCTTCAAGTAGCAGAAAAGGGAGCGGAGAAAGGAGAGCTGACTAAAAGCGTGTTCCAGAGTTATTGTAAATGCCTAATGCTGTAATAATTGCAAGGGCCGAGCCAAGGAGACAGAGCCTATGCAGATTTATTTGCATATCCTGTCGGACTTTTGGAGGGGACGTGCTCTTTATTTTGACCCAGTTAACGCAATTCTTCCCTCACAAAGCTATGGATACCTGCCAGCACCATTTATCTCCGCTCGCAATTAGGATTTCTGGGCGTTACGATCGTATAAATAAGTAACAGAAGAAACGCAGGAACATCCTGGGAAAGGCGCTTCAGTGCGGTGCCTCCCGCAGAAGCCGGCCCCCGCCGCCCCCCCGCTCCCGCCCAGCAGGGCTCGCTGCTGCGGGCAGCCCGCGCGGCCGCGCCCGCCCTCCACCCCAGCCCGCTGCCACGCGGGAAGAGGAGCCCTGCGCGCCCCCAGAAATTCTCCGCTTCCCCCGGACCAGCCCCCGCTGTGATCTTCTGTAAATAATCCCGTCTCGCTGCGGTTACACCAGCGAAGAACGCTGGCACGCAGCCACCGCCCCTCAGCCTGGCCGCGCGGGGGGCCGCAGCGCGGGACCCGCACCCTCGGGCGAAGCGCTCCCCAGGGCGGCTCTCCTCAGGCAGAGCAGGGGCGGGAAGGGGACGGGCCCGCAGCCTCGTCCGCCGAGGGGGGAGCGGCTGCTCTGCCGAAGGGGCGGGCGGGCAGCGGGGCCGGGCGGGGGGGGCCGGGCGGGGGGCGAGCGGCCGCCGGGGCCGGGGAGCGCCGGGCCGCGCCGCTGGGCAGAGCCCACCCCCTGGCGGCCGCGCCGCGCCCACCGCCCGGCCCCGCGCCCACGGCCACGGCCCCACGGCCACGGCCCCACGGCCCGGCCCCGCTGCCCGGCCCCACGGCCACGGCCCCACGGCCACGGCCCGGCCCCCCGCTCGCTCCACGGCTCCTTTCTGCGGGCGCTGCGAGAGCGGAGCCGCACCCGCAGCGGGAGTTTAGAGCATCCCTGTCCTCGTAAGCAAACCCGAACAACGCCTGGCACCCCAGAAACCTGGGGGGGGCAACGCGGTTCTTCTCTGGTCCTCCATCGCTCCCGTCTGCGCGGCTGTGGGGCCTCTCTCTTAGGCATCACCTGCTCTCGTCCCCGACTATTCCTCCCCTGAAATCCCAAATAAATAGCTTCACGATCCCGCTAGCTGCAATTCCTGATCTCGAGTTAGCTGTCACTATTTTCTTCCACAGAAATCTGGCAGCGAACCAACGGAGGGAAAAAACAAACCTGCTATAATTAATGTTCTTGCTGTTCAAATATTTATATAAAGCAAGATAGAGCCGTATGCCTCCGCAATCTCTTGAATCTGTCCAACCTTCTCAGCTTTGCAGCCGGTAACAACTTTAATTCATTACACAGCAGTGCTGACAGCAAACGGCTATGGCCAGCTCCTCTTCCCAGTACCCAGCTCCGTGCAGATCACCTGAAAGTACTGCCTTGGATGGAGTTTACACCTACCCCACGGCTCAAAGAGAAGGGAAAAAGGACTCTCCATCTGATGGAAGAAGGATTTGGGGATGGTTTTTTCCTGGGCATTGGTTTGGGTACAAATGGAATTAGGTGCTTCGGTGTCTTACATCGTAAATCACACTAGTTCAGGCAAGGTGCTGGGGAATTGGAGCCTGAACCAGAAGCAGCAAGGCACCCCATGCACTCATCCCCAAGGCTGAAATCATAAGAAGTAAGGTAGCATGACACAAGATGCTGCAAGAAGTTACAGGAGATTTGGAAGTCTGCGACCAATTCCCCTGGTTCCAAGAATATAATCACTTCTGTTACAACAGCGATGAATTCCCAACCTCTTGATGACTCCAAGAGCTCCTGCCAGTTCACACTAATTTCAGCTCATTTCCCCTATAATTTTGCCTCCTGTTTATTCTGCAGAGGTCTGAACAGCACTAAGCCTTTCAGGTGAGCTGCCAAAACAACATGATGCAACACCGTACGCTCTGTTACCACCCGCTCCTGCAGCTGCTGCCACCCTCCGTAACGCTGCGCCTCCGCTCCCTCGTGAGAAGGTAATTTACTGATTAGCTCCCTGGGAAGAGGCTTAACAACAGGATGTGCGACACATCTGTAAAAATTGCATCAACTGCAACGCCAAAGGAGTTTTTCCTTGTGTTGTGTGCTTTGCCTAGACCTTCTGTAACAGTTCTGTTATGTGAATTCATGTCTGCTGAAGAACATGAGAACTGTACCGTCGTTTAGCTCCATTATGAAAATGTTTCATTATTTTTATTACTGGTTGCTAAAATTATCACCTTCTTATGAAAGACGTTTCCTTCTCGCATTGATATCCATGACCACATCAGTCACATCGCTTCTACTTGTCCTTTAAAGCAGGTGCTGTGGAAGCACGAGCTGGGGTCTATTCCATCACCTGCGGGACTGTTCGCAGAGCTCCAGCATCTGGCCAGATGTTGGCCAAGCTCCACTCATACAGTTCCACCACCGAGGCTTCTCGGTCCAAATTCTGACTGTATCGACCGACATCCCGACCTGAAGTTAGCAAAGGAACCAACGCCAGCATTTATTTGTCCTCTTCAGCGTTTTTGTATGGTGCTCGTCAGGTAACAGTAACTGCAGTCTATTACCGAAGTGAAAAGCCTTTAGCAGCCCTACCACCCATTGCTAGGGACAGCGCCTGTTAACCAGGGATCACTCTGGCACGGCACAAAAAAACCCCAACAACCCCACTTACAGAGCACTAAGTGCTTCTGCAACCGATTGGTATAGATCTGATGTCATGGTCAGTTAAAATAACTTCAGCAGCACTGGTTGAAAGACATTATATAGGTGTCAGATGCTATTTGGTTGCCAGGATGTAACAAAAGGCTTTTAGTTTCACTTTACTGATGGGGAAAATGGAAGCTGAGTAATTTAGCAGGGCGGCAACAAGCCAAAGCTGGGTATAGAGTACAGTTGTCCTGAATGAGTGCCCTTCAGACCACAAGGCAAATGTTTCCTGACAGACAGCAAACAACGGTGACAGGGGAGAAAAGGAACAGAATGGAATGATTTTATTTCCAGTATCCCTCCTTTCCTACAGAAATGCTGTCAATGACAAAGCCGCCATCAATACGGGCATTTCCCACATTAGCTACCTCCCTGCAGGAACCACGTACTATGCGCAGAAAGGGGCCCCCAAAGTTAACAAGGACACAAAACCCAAGAGAGTAAAGCCACCTTTCCACGGGAGATGAGTGCACTACGCAGAAGCAGCGCCAGGCTCATCTAAAAAGAGAAGCATGAATGTGTACGCTGGTGATGGGACACTCCCATAGCTCCTAGCCTGAGGAATTGTGTAAATGGGAGGAAAGCATCGATCGCTGCATGGGATCCCTGGCAGCCTGTCAAACTGAGAAGCAAAGAGGAAAAAAACCCAAAAAAACAATGGATATGTTTTTATTTCCTTATGTTTTACAAGGCGAGTTGTTGACTTAAAATGACTGACTCATTGTGCAACTCAAACGCTTCCAAGCCTACCTCCCTTCTTCCTCCCTGTCCCTGTTCTGCACGCACCGGAACGTGTTTGTGGGCTCCCTTCTGCCCAGGAGGCCAGGCCACCTTCTCAGAAGATGCTCCAAGAGGCCTACGGCACTTGTGGCTCCTGGTCACACAGATATTTTGGCAAGCAGCTTGCTGAGCCGTGTAAGTTGCCCACCCTGATCTTATCTGATCCAAGTCTACATCTACGGCCCAATTCTTCCACAATGTCACATTTTTCCATTTCTGATGATATCTAATTGCACGGAAAGAAAGATGACTGGACTGAAACACCCATGCAATGCATTGCTTCAGCTTCTGAAACAATCATGGGGAAAAGCAGAGTTCTCTTCACAACAGCTCCCCAATGCAGAGGGAAATAACCAGAAACATTCGTTCCTCATTGCAGGGAGGAGGTGGTGACCGGGGGGTAGGGAGGGAAAAGAGTTGAAACAATCTGCCAGCAGCACAAACTTTGTTCGCACTCCAATTCTGGCTCAGATGGGAAGCAGCCAGCAGGGAAAAAAAAAAAAAAAAACCTTAAGAAACAAGGAAGCTGTTCTCATGCTTGTAGTGACTTCTGAAACAGCATCCCCCACCCCCCAAAACGCTGGGATGAACGCAGCGAATAAGAGCATGCTTTTTGACAAGACTTTTGCAAAGTATTCTATGCAAAATCTCTGACTCAAACAGTTTGTAAGATCCTGCAGATATCATGCAAGGGGGCTCTATGGGGAAGAACAAATAGGCATAAAAAATGGACACACTGGACAAAAGCCTTTCAAGTCTGAAGTCCCAAACAATGAAAGGTCTGTTTTATTAATCTGCTGCAAATTATGAGTGCCGCATACACTGTACAAGGCTTCCAGACTGGTGCCAGAGGAGTTAAAAAAAAAGAAAAGAAAAGAAAAGTCTGCCAGGCCCGTGAGCAGTGTGTTTGCAAAGCCAGCCTCTGCGTGGCTGGCGCTGCCAGGCCTCCGGCAGCAGGCGAGGAAAGCCGGCAGAGGGCTCGCCCGGGCCAGGCTGCGGAGCAACAGGGAAACCCTGCGTGAATTCACAGGCAAGGCAGTGAACATGCAACAAACTGTATTTCCTTCCTTCCTGACACTATTAGCAGCTCAGAGCTTAAGTGTTGCAAAACAGTTAAACCACAACGCTCCTTGCCCGCTGGCCGTGCCCCCAAGCACCACGCCGGCACCCTTCTGCACCAGCTCCGCTCCCGGTGCACGGTCGGGTGCAAAAGCTCTCCGAGACTGCTGCACGCTTTGGACAGCACGTGGCCTTGCGGCCCAGGCCAGGGACTCAGATTTCCCCAGGATGAGTTGTTCAGTCTCCTGGTTTTCAGCACTTAGGACATGATTCTGAACGCGTCCCTCGCCACTCCTGCTTCTAACCACTAAAGCGGGGATAACGACCCCTTTCTTGGGGTGTGCGGATGAACTGGCCGCAGCTGAGGCCACAGCTTCCCCACACACACGCTGAAAGACAGGAACGTTTTTCCTTTAAGAATCTTACCACTGGAACTCAGAAATGTTCACAGAAGCATTTTAATTATACTTTATTCGCAAAAAAATGCTTAAAAAAACCCCCCAAACCCCCAAAACTTCACTTTTTTCAGAGTGATAGAGACAGGTCAAACACACAGATTGTCAGTGCTGCTTCAAGGAAAGAAAATTTTACACACCTTAAACAAACAGAGGCTTTGGTCGCAGTGGATTTGGGGGTTTTCCGTTTTTTAAGTCAAGGTCAAGAAATTTCTAAACCAACACGACATTCTCTGAAAGCAGATGCAAACTGAAGTTTCAACCCCCAAGCAGCAGCCCAGTGCTAGAACACAATCTGAATGGGACAAAATGCCTAGGAACCAACAAAATAAAGTCAGTTATTGGGAATGATATTTCATCATTCAAAGGCCTCTCTAAAATTTTTTCAAGGTGTGTTTTGTGACATTTATGTAGTTTCCAAAGTCTTCTACATTCCTATGAATACTTGTCAAAAAAGACTGTCAGGCATCGTATTTAGAGAGCTAAAAGAGACACTGCCAAACCGATGTTGTTCAACACAATTTGGAAACCAAAGGCCCATCCTGGGCACCCCGCAGCTGCTTTGCAGTGCCCCTCTGGAGCCAGAGGAGAGCTGCGGTGGGACGGGACGGGACGGGACAGCCGTGCTGGCCGGGCCGAGGAGCTGCTCAAACCGCTGCCCACCCAGCTGCTGCAGAGCTCAAGCCCAGAAAACCCTGTGGGTTTGCGGTTAATTGGAAGCATAGGGCTAGGACACATACCAAATGTAAAGCTGATACAAAGTTTGAGATCACCGCACTGAAGTGTTTTAAAATATCCAGAGAGAGTTGAATCAATTAGAGTACTTCCTTCATAAACCTTGTTCTTACTGGCATTCTCTGGGCTTGAGATTAGCCCATAATATAAAGAGGCAAAATCTCTTCAAATGTCAAGTCTTAATCTAGTATGTTGCTGACACGCACAAAGAACTCGTTTTTCCTAATTTCAGGCGTAGTTTCAAAGTTGAGCTATATCCTTAAAATCAGCCCCACAGTGCTTCATGAACGCAGCACCCCCATCCTCCCCAAGATGGAAATGAGTGATACACCGCACAGAACGCAGAGCAGAGAGCCAGAAACATTGCGTATCGATACAGTAAGTGACACAGGTATCCTACTGGTCATTATTCCTTTGCTGAGGTGCCCTCTTTCCCCTATGTAGAGTTTACTGCAGATGCCATTGAGAAGCATTGACATTTAGATATACCAGCGTTGACTAAAATATCCAGATTAGACATGTAAGAATTAATATTTATATGTCTTAAGCGGGACCACGTTCTGAACACCAGCAAAACAAGCTCATACATGCAGACTTCATGTCAACATGGTGCCTTACAGAGGCACCCACGGCTCAGAGGAAGTCAGACAGACACTTTGATGTGGCTCTCCACAAGAAGTAACTAGCACATCTCCTCAGCAGAGCCAATTAGACCGACAAAGGACCTTTTTAATTTAGTAATGCTGCTTCCAGGGCTCAGGGCATTTCACCTGAAAGACTGTATGTACACAGCCCTGAATATTTGGGGCCAGGGTTCACTGAGCAGAAGCAGGACTGGCCGGCAAACAATTTCCTGCAAGTTACACAGGTGTCTGAAGCAAGACAGGATATTCTGCTCAATGCCACTGTGATGCTTCTCGGTTTCCTTCAGCATGTCCAAGCTCAGCAACCAGCACCCCAGCTATTTGCCCAGAAATGAGAGGAAAGGATGCACTCACCTGCTTTCACTATCCAGAAACACAGAACTACTGCTTTTCCCAAGGGCTTCACTAATGGGAGAGAGGCAGAAGGGGGAAGAGAAGGCATCAGAATCGGAGTCAAAAGTACTGTCCCTGCTCACGTCATCAGCAGACAGCTCCAAGGAGCCCTCGTCCTCCCCCAGCTCTGGTCTGCAGTCCAGACCTTCCTCTGTCCCCTCCACCGACAGCTCCGACCTGTTCTGCTCCTCCTGAGAACTGATTGTCGATAGGATTCCTGAGTCACTGCGGGCAGGCTGGGGGGACCGGCGCGTGCCCTCTGCCACGGGGCAGCACTGCGAGAGCTTCTCCCCTTCCGAAGAGGGGGAGCTGATGTAAGCCACATCTTTCACAGGCTGCGACACAGTCAAGATGTCTTCTCCTTTCAGGATCACTGCCCCTCTCTGCTCGGTGGGGGAAGCCTGCCGGACAGCGCCGAGACCCTGAGTGTGGCGGCCGCGTTTGCGGGGAGCTTTACGGACAGGGGAGCTCTCAGGAGTGATGTAGCGCAGGGCTTCTTCATCCTGCCTCTGAATGCGGGAGTTTGGCACCCAGGCAAGGATAAGCGTGGTTCCGAGTAGCTCATCTTTCTCCATGTACAAGCACAAATAGCCTTCGAGAGAGCAAAGGAGCAATCAGTTATGACACAGCCTTATGCTTAGGAAACTGTGTAAGCCTGAAATTTGCCCATCGCCATCTCCCCCCACTTCACCACCATTACACATGGGCAAAATAAACCCTTTTATTTACCAGGAGAGAATTCTGCCAAACGAATTGTGGAGTGCTCAACATTGTTCAGTATTTACAAATAATTTCAAGTCTGCATATGGCTTTTGAATAGTCTAAATTCCCTCTGGCCTAAGTGAACATAGAAATGACATGCAATTACTTCAACTTCCTGGATGGATTACTAATTGAGTAAATTCTGAAATATGTTGCCACATGAAAAACTTCTACTGTTTGTTAGTTAAACAATTTCAAGTGCCAGCTAAACATTTCTTTCTCAATAATATTTACCTTAGTGTAGCTAAAGGGCTACAATTTTCATGGAAAGCCAATAGAAAAAAAAAAAGAGTCACGCACACAAAAAGGGAAGCGTGGGTCAATGTTCACAGAATAATTAGTTTTGTGAAGCTAAGCCAGTAGCCACGGCGCTCTTTGATGAAAACATGAAAGAGCGCAGTACCAGATGAGAATAAAGGGACAGAGCAGTATTTATCTTCATTTACTTCAGTGCATGCAGCCACAATCAGGTTTTCTTTCTCTTCCCTTTACCAATGGTTGTTGAGGCCACTCTAGCAATGACAGTTACAGGATGATACTTGGCTTCCCTGAACAATACACATATTTGAAAGAGCAACAGAAGTTACTGTCCTCAAATGACAACTGTCCGTCTTCTGGCAATACAAAAGGATTTACTAAAACAGGTAAATCCACACTAGACCAGAAGAGAAAAGAAGAAATATAATCAATTTTCCTACTAAAAGAAGAGCTGATGGATCAGCTTGTGGATGACTTTCCTTAGTCCTCCATAAGACTGCCTTGCCCTGTCCCCCACCGGCACCTCTTTGTTCTTTAGAGCCCAAGATGCAGAATTTGACACAAACGCACACCCCAGGAGAGAGAAAAAGAGTGAGTGAGCAGTGTCTGCAACCCCCTGTCACCTGGATGGTGCTCCCCGATGCCTTGTAGCAGCTCAGGTGGATGGACACAGACATTGTTCTTAGAGTAGATAATCTCCCCATCAAGTATGGAAGATGAACTGCTGCCACCACCAGGATTCAAGGTCAGGAGGTCGGAAGCTTTTGAAGAGGCACGTCGGAGGAGTCGCCCCAGAGACATCGCCAAGGAAATGTTTCCATTATCTGTCAGCTTTAATCAGGAGCCAAATTCAGAAGATCTGCCAACAAGGAGGAAAGAATAGCATTAGAATAAATATAACAACAGCACAGCACATGCCTACCGCTGTCTGAGAAGGAAGAGGTCTCCCATCAACTGCTGCATCAACCCTACAACTCAAGCAAGAGCCTCCAAATGCTCTGGACCTGTAACATCACCTCTATGTTTTAAAGATGCTGAAGCACAGAATCCCAGGATGTTCTTCTCTGCAACGAAGAAACATGAAGGCAGCAAAACCCCCACATCTCGATAGTTACTGTGGGGAGGAAACAGAAAAGTAATGCTTGTCACTGAAAATTGCCCATTGAGGGAATAGCTCAGCAGTGCAGAGCTGCCCGATGTATCACTGTCCTGGGGATGTCAACGAGTCAGAGTAGGCCCTAGAGAATTCCTTCAGCACAGAAAAACTGCTGAGACCATGACATTAAACAAGGGGCTGCTGCTTCATCCACAGTAACCACTGATCTCCAGAAAAACATTAATCAAAACAAGTTCATCTTGCGCTTACCAATTTTTGGCATATCCCTGCTGTGCGTTTGAGGTTTTTGGGTTGGGATTTTTTTTGGTTTTGAGCAGTGATGGTTAAATAGAGCTCTTTCAGAGATAAGTGGCAAGAGAGCCCTGTTCAACAGAGCGGGCAGACTCCCATAGCAGAGTATGGCATGCCAATTCAAGGCAAACATTTCATCTATCAATAGGTAACTTCAGCTAACTGTGGAGTATGATCCCCAACTAATCACCAAGTAAGCTCCGTACTCACATGAGACGTGCTCCTTATCGGGGCTGTTGATGCGGAGCTCTACAGTGAATCCAGAGGGGTCACCCAAGCTATAAAGTATCTAGCAGACAGATCAGGAAGAAGACTCGATGTGCTGAAACAGCAGGTGGGTCTCGCATGAAGCAATCCCACAGATAGCCCAACACGATTCAATCTAGAGCAGGCTCTACCTGCTGCTGCCATCCCTAGCTGGGAAGCAGACCATCAGAGGGACAGCAGTTTCTGTTCTGCCGAAAGTACACAAGAAGAGGAAACATCTACTTTTGTTCCTTTGTATTTACACAGCCTTACTTGCTCGTGAACAGGCCAGTCCGACCTAGCACGCACCACGCATTGCCACGGTGCCCGGTCCAGGGGCAGCGTGTGGAGGGATCAGCTCAGCGTGCTCCTCGTGACAAGCCCCACACCACAGTCCGCAGAGCACGCAACAGGGGTAGCCAGAAATAAAAAGAAAAGCAGGCAGGCCCTGACTTGTACTATCAGGGGCACTGTATGCAGGAAACGTTTAGGGGCCTAAAGCAAGCATCATCAAACATTGAAGAGCTCTGGTTTCTTTAAACACCGTTTTAACGGTATCTCCAGACAAACGAGGAAGTGAGAAGGCAGAGAGGGCAAACAGAAACCAGTGCTTCCCGAAGAGCAGAGCGAAAGCTGCAGGGAAGGGAAATAGCTGTCCTGATTCTGACAGATTCGTACATACAGAAGATTGCAAATGAGACTGCCAAGTAGTTGACAGAGCCTTCATTAAAGGACAAACTATTGGTTTAACTGGCAATTGCTAGATTTGTCGGCTTGAATCGCAGCACAAGCAGTTTCTGCGTTTCAGGCTTTGCTGGAACGTGATGGAGAAGGCTCAACCCTGCTATGTACTGTGCCCAGCAAGTGTTTAGGATAAGAGAATTACTTTGCAAGTCCTTTGCACCCATGTCTCCTTCTAACACCAAACACAACACATATCTTCACGTCTCAGCCCAAAAAAACAAACACCAATGGAGCCATATGCTTGTTCTTGTCCAGATTGCCAAAAAACACAGTACTGTTGCAGGCTCTGCGTTATATCTTGGAGAAAGTAATTTGCTTCAACCATATTTAAAGAGCAAGTCACCATATTTAAAGAGCAAGTCACCTTTCCTCTCATTGCACCCTGCAAGAATACAGACAGTAAACTCTGCTGCAATTCCGCCTTCCCACCACCGAGTTACAACACACCGTTTCAACACAGCGTTGAGGGAGTCCGAAGCAGTGATGTGGAGCAACCTGTACAGCATCAGAGGCCCTCAGCCTCTGGCACATCTGAAGAGGGTCATCTGTTACCACAATGTTTTGTAGGCAGCACGGTCTGCTCAGCTATGCCCCGTGCTGTCGAGACTGAAACCAGCCTGGATATCCAGACCTTTAGCTATGTCAGCTACTTCATCAGAACTCTAAAAGCACAAAAGCTGCATAGGCAAAGGAGGAAGGTGGTATCAGGTGGCTGCGGCTGTTGGCCAGGGAATGCTTCCTCAGAAAACACGAGCGAGCTTTTCCTACTAAGGACAGCAGATGGAGATGCACGTACGAAACCAGAGCTTGTGCGATGTCCTACTGCAGCTCCCCAGGGGCTCTCAGGAATGCAGGCAGAGGTGCAGGACTTCTCTGCCAACAGAGGCAACATTTAATTAGCTTTTACCTAGCAGAGAAAGAACAAAGCAACAGGTAAAAGATCAAAAGCTGCTCCCTGGAAAGCAGGAGGAATTCAAAGGGAAATACCACTTTGATCCTGCAGAACACCTGTTGCTTCAGCACTGCCTTGAGGTGCAGGTGGACGGCGCTGCAGGTACGCACAGGCGTACGCTGGTTGGGAAGAGGAAAGAAAAAAAAGGCAGGAGGTGAAGAATATGATGCATTTGTCTTGCAGAAGAGCTATGCATCAGAAATCAGAGACCACTACAATGCTGCAAACAAACAGCCAAATATACTGGGATATATAATGTCATCAGCAAGACTCAAATTAATCCTTTCACCGTTGCCGCAGGCTAGGGAATTCTGTGTAGCTTTGCTTGCAGCATTAAAGAAAAACAGATGCAAGTCACCGCACAGTTTCAGGGAGAGTGACAAGAGTGATCTGGAAAGAGGTTGCCAAGGGAAGATTAAAGAAAGGGGAACACAATTCATACATGTGAATGGTCACTGCCAAAAAAAGGAAGAGCTGTCTATGGCGGACAGGAGAAGTAGCAGGGCAATTGAACTGCGGCAAGGAATATCTAGTTTAGTCGTTCTGACAGCAGGGATAATGGCATACCAGAACAGGGCAACCCGAAGAGGCCATTTCCATCGCTGGGGGGTTTCAAAGACAGGCCGCAGAAACAGATATGCAGCTGGTCCCAGCTAGGGCCAGGTGATGGACTGGACCTCTGAAGGTCATCTAGTCTACTCGTACAACCCCAAAAGCCTCTGAAACACAGCTTGTGAATGTGCCGCTCCTTCCCAGAAGACAGGAGTTCATACAACACAAACCAGCAAGTAACAAAAAGACCAAATCTGCAGGGTTTGCTTTATTCTGAGCCCTCTTCTGTGTGGGACAACATCTGCACACACAGTCCACGGGGTCTGGGTCGTGAGAAGCAGGTATTGCTGCTGCCTCTTGCACGAGCTTGGGTAGGCAGGTGGGAGCTGTCCTACAGCTACGTCAGCATTAAATTAGCACCATTCAAAAAAATGTGGTTTTCATATTAATTTTCTATTTATCCCCTGATCTGAAGGGATTCTTTTCAACGTGACAGAGACAACCCAGCTCTCCAGAAGCTGCAGCACTGAATTAGCTGATAAGCTCTTGCTGAGTGCCAATATTTATTAAGCATACATATATTTTCTTCTCCCACACATCAACTGTCGCCACTAAAAAAATCTTTGCTACAGCTACCGAGTCTGTTCGCGCAGCCCCTGGCTGCTCTCCCAGTCAATGCCAGCACTTCTCAGCTACACGAGATCTCACAAACGTGCTGGGGAGCCAACTCCTGAAATCACCCCAGGAGCCTCTTCACAAGAGCCTGACCAGTTCCAGCCAGCAGCATCTCAAATAACGCCGGCTGCTCGCCTCCCTTCGAAATGCCCTTCCCCTTCTCACAAACCGATCAACAACAAATCCTGTTTGGCTTGGCAGATTGCACCCTCACCTTGGCAGACGCTGCTGGACCAAATGTTGCTGCCTCCGGTTGCACAAGATTCCTGTATTCCGGCAAAGGACGGCAATGCAGGGCTCCTGCACGGGCTGACACAGGCTCCAGCACATTGCTCCCGCTCCGTGCAGCACACACTGACATCGGAGCGGTTCGTGAGCACACAAGGCAACAAGGCTTCTCTCGCAAATAAATTTAGCCTACAAAGGCATATGACACCCTGCGCTTTGGGGTCAGCTGCAGCCAACAAGTCGCACTGCTGAGCACTTTGTGCCTGGCAGCGGGTCCTGCAGCTCCACGGGCAAATTTGCTGTGCAAGAGTTTAATAGCTTTGCAAGCAAAGTAAGCCAAGCTAGAGGCTCTTGAAGTGAAACATGAGACCTACAGCATGTCTGGGCACAGAGAAGAAAAGAGCTGTCAAACATCGACACCAAGTTTAAGCATGAAATGCTTAAGAAAAGACGCTTAAATAAGAAATGCCTTAGGTAAGAAAAACGCAACAGGCTTTTTCTTCTTTTTTGCCCTTAATAACTTAAATTTGATTTTCCATATTTAAGTACAGAGTCACTGCACCAGGGAGGTCTCAAACACTGCAGAAGTTCCTGCCTCTTCCTCCCCTTGGGAAAAACAAATGCAGGGTTTGCATCTCTGGTAGCTCAAGCACAGGTTACAGCATGCTGGAAGGCAGAATGACCGGAGATGGAGTACCGGAGCCCAGGAGTCAGGACTCACAGCTTCTTTCCAGTCCTCTGACTGGATTTTCTGTGTAACTCTCAGCTAGTCACTCACTTGATCTATACTTCTCTATATATACATGAGAGCCCTTGTAACGACCTTCCCTTTGTGTTGCAATACCTCTACGTTAGGGGAGGGGGGGAAAAAAAGCTTTCAAAACTACTATCTATTAGCTGGAGCTATTTAAGATGACCTAGCCAAATCAAGGAAAAAAGTTTACCATAGGAAGCCATTCTGAAGTCATCCAATTTCATGGGGAGAATTATGTAGGTCACCAAAAGTCTTTCATTCCTGACCTGCTGGTGCAGCAGTGGCACGCGGAGTACAGAGTAAAGGAAGAGCAACAGCAGTCACCAGCGAAGGCTGAAATCCTGACACTCGCACAACTCCGATTCCAGTCACTTCAGTGGAACAGATTTCGCTTAGATGCATCTCAGCTGAGAAGGTAAAAAAGGGACAGCAGACTAAATACTGCAAGTTTGTGACTCAGAGATAAAAAGGGAAACGAAATGCTATCATCGGAGCCTGCCTGCTGCTCCCAGCCACACCTGCTTAGGCATAAAAAAGCAAACAAGAAGCTTACCACCCCTCCAGCACTAAAAGTCAAACCACAATCCACGCTTTAGTGCTGAGAAATTATTCGTGCCATATGTCCCTCCATCCCAAGA
Source organism: Mycteria americana (assembly GCF_035582795.1). Lineage (NCBI taxonomy): Eukaryota > Metazoa > Chordata > Aves > Ciconiiformes > Ciconiidae > Mycteria > Mycteria americana. Next base: position 13,786,947 of record NC_134380.1, on the reverse strand, counting down.
TTAAACATCGTTTCATATTACTTAACCGCAGTGCTTGTGCAGTAGGTAACACTTTTATGGCTTTTTATGTCCAACATCCTGTAGCCATGGCCTGATAACACTCACAGTACTAGATCCCTAAATGTCAGCAGCTAAAAACCCCCAGGAACCTGGTTTCACAGCTGAACTGATTGCAAAGTCTTTTCTTAATACGACAGACATCAGACCGTGCGTCTCTGCCACTTTGAAACAGCCTCCTTTTCACCCTGCCACAGGCAGGACCATGCCCCTCTCCCTTCTTGCCGGCTGGACAGAGAAAACAACGCTCTGCCCCATCCCGGCTCTCCAGCTTTACGCCAACCACACAGCGAGACACACAGAACAAACCCAGATAGTCAGCAAATCCAGCGCAGGGTCCGAGCAGCAGCCTTCAGAGACTTCCCTGCTTTTAGCCAAGTTATCACCAGAACGAGAAGCCTACAAACCTAAAGGAGGCTTCTGCAAAGGAAGCAGCAAGCCTGAGATCTTTACCCTGAGCTGTCCTGGTCTTAACATTTCTACTATTTTTTCTTAAAAGATCTTTCATTTTTATTACTTCCTATTCAGAGGGGCAGCTGAGAACATAATACCTTTGCAAGACAAGCTACCAGTCCGAGAACACGAAAGGCAGGCAGACCTCAGAGAGGAAGAAGCAGAGTTATTTTACAGAGTGTCAGCAACACAGTGAGCAATATATCAACACGTAATCCCTGCCCTGCAGCGCCTGAAGGCCGTACATCACATACTCGCCAAGGATCCAGACCATCCATCTTCACGGCTCCACTTATAACCGAACTCAGCAAAGGAAGAGGTAGATATCGGGGTGATTTGAGAGAAGACCACCTCCCCAAAAGCCAGGAAATCGTAAAAACGCTCCGGCTGTACCCAGCCGCTCCGAAAGAGCAGAAGACGAAGTTTGAGAACTGTTTTGCATTCCGCTTTCTGCCAGCCCCCAGCCCCCCGACGGCCGCGGGGGCTCCGAGAGCAGCGGGGGGCAGCACCCGGCCCGCCTCCCCGCCACCCCCCACGCAGCGCGGGGCTCCCGCGGGGGGCTGCGGCGGAGGGGGAGCGCAGGGAGGGAAGACAAAGAGCGGGGTAAAAAAAACATGGATGCATCACCAGGGTGCCGGGCAGGATAGCCGGGTGCCTCGTCCCCTTCACCGGGCACGAACCCGTGTGACAGCGACACGCGTGACGAGCAGCCGGCCCGGGGGCCCGGGTGGGCTGGGGCAGCCGCTGCAGGGGGCAGCCGGGCCCCCGCCGCCGCCCGCCATCCCCCACGCCCACCGCAGCCCAGAAGCACGGAGCCCGGCGTTACGCGCCGCTCAACGCGCCCGTGGCGAGCGACGCCCCGCGCGGCCCCGGCGCTTTTACCGGCAAAGACGAGCCCGGGGAAACTTCTGGCGGCTCCCGCGGCTGGACGGCCCGGACCGGCCCCGGGCGGGCTCCGCACCGCCGCCCCCCGCGCCCCCACCGGGCCCTACGAGGGGGCCGCTGCCACCGCCCCGCTCCGCCCGGCCCGGCCCGGCCCGGCCCGGCGGGGGTGTGGCCGCCCGGCGGCCCCGCCTCGCTCGCCGGCGTGACCCGGGGCTGCCCGGCAGCCGCCTCAGGCGGGGCCGGCTCCGCGAGGGAAGGGCAAAGAGGAACCCCCCCCCGCCCCCAGCACAGCACGCCCCGCCTCGCCTCGCCTCGCCTCGCCCCGCCCGGCCCCCGGCGCCGTTACCTGCTGCCCCGCACCGGGGCTGGCGCGGCCATGGCGGCCGGGACGCCGCGGGCCTCGCCCGGGCCCGGCGGGCAGCGGTAGTGTGGCCTGAGGTAGCGCGGCCCGAACCCCCCCACCCCCACTGACTGAGGTGGTGCGGCCCGAGTCCCCCTCCGCGGGCTGAGGTGGTGCGGCCCGCAGCGCTCACGTGACCGGGTGTTGACGCGTCGCCTAGCAACGGGAAGATGGTGCGGCCGGCGGCGGGTGAGTGCGGGGCCGGGCCGCGGCCGCGGCTCCGCCACGGCTGGGACCGCCCGGCCCGGGACCGCCCGGCCCCGCACCGTGCGTGCCTGTGCCCAGCCCCGCGGCGGAGGGGCGGCCTGCAGACGGCGGGGTAGCGGGCCCCGGGAGGCGGGCGCGGGGCTGGTACTCACTCTCTCCTGCGGGACGCTCTGGTTGCAGGCACAGGCCAGCCCCAGCACCATGGAGGAGGCCTCCGGTGCCGCAGCAGAGGGATCTGGGGTGGAATTCGGCTCCGCTGAGCAGGATATAATCAGAGTTCCGTCGCATCTTGCTATGGAGGTGATTTCCTTTGAAGTGTCCGCAGGGCAGCAGGTTGCCACGCGTTCCTTACCGAGCAACGTCTTCATGGAAGCGGCTGCAATAGGAAGAAGTAAAACAAGCGAGCAATTATTGCAGTCTTGCCCTGCATATAAAAAAAAGTCACTAGAAAGTAAATTTAGTTACTGTCCTGTGTGTCAGCAGCATCTCGAAGTAGGTGTTTCTCACTCCGTTCTTAGCACGTTTCTGCTGTAGGCACTTTCAAAAGGAAGCTATCCACATTTCATAGACGCACCTACTCGGGCTCTTTTTTTGAGGTTTGTTGGGGATAAGTTTTTTTTCTTCCATTGGTACTGCACAATATTTGAATTTGGCAAGTGATGATATGGGAGAAAACAGTGTCTCTTTAAAAAGAAAGAGGATAATTTGGCTACATGTAGTGCAAGCTGGAAGACTTTCTTTAATAATCCCTAAGGGCATTTTTTTCTTAAATAGATGTGAGCTAGAAACACATGTGAAATTAAAAGTGGTGTGTAGAATTTTTGTCAGGATCTTTACTATTTTAATGCTATCTGGGTGACCGTTTTTGTGAATGAGATTAAACTTCTAAATTAAACTTCTGTACTCTGTGACAAAAAGCAGTTGTTACAATGCTGCAGCAGTAACATTAAACAAAGTACACAACCCGTTACAATGCTGCTATTCTGCTTTTTGCCTGTCTTGTATGCTAGGCAATAGAGGCACAGAACGGGAACAACAATGAAGAGGAAGAGTCTGTTCCTCCGGAGGTCCAAGAAGAGACATTTCCCCCAGCAGAAAGAGGAATCTGTGGAGCTACAGAGCTGTTCGTTGGGTCTGCAGAAGTGAGACACTATAATAAGACATATAATCTTGTTCACAGAAGGCATGACCAGTATTTGTAACTTCAAATTCTCCTGTTGCAATTTTATTGCTGAAAACACAAGGCCAATCAGAACTGGAACAGAGAGAAGCTAACTGGTGAAGCACAAAGTATACAAAAACTCTGACAAAACTGGAGAGGTTCCTTTGTTGTGCTATATATGTGTAAAGTTTTTTTTATCTGGAGTGACACAGCTTTGCCAGTATATCTGTGTGCTGGTTTCAGAACAAGGCCCTCTTCTCAATTCTTTGTCTGCATTGTTCATGTCTCATGATGACAAAAACAAGCTGATTTTTAGGGGCAGATAGACTTAGATTGAAAAGCTGTTTCAGGTGATGGATTTTATGTTTCAGGAAAAATCTGAGACTTTATCGGACAAAGTGGAGTTAGACAGCTGTCCTCCTGAACTGGGTGACATGGAGCAGCCAATGACAGACAGAGGAAACCCTCCCCATGCGTCTTCAGGAGCTCCTCTGCAGGCACCCGCATTGTCAGTGGAGCTGAACAGCTGCACGGAGTCAGGTATCATTCGGTTCCCTATTAACAGTACAATACTCGATACCACCTCTCAAGCACAGTTTCTAGTTTTCTCTCTTTCTGTTCGTTGTTAATCCAGCTGGAGGCGTAATACTATGAAATCTAAGCCTTTTTCTTTATCTTTTTTTGGGGGGTGGGGTCCAGGTCACATTGGAGAACCCATTTCTTTCTATTTAGAGTCTGCCTTTGAGCAATTTGGTCAGCTTACTAGTGAGCATGGTGACCAAAGATGGGAAAAGAAATCCCAGCAGCATGGAGCTGAGGAAAATGAAATAAGCGGAAGAAGTGAAGAAACCGTAGAAGAAACAGAACTGGTTGTCTTGGATCCAGAACACGTGAGAAGTCCTCAAATCTTGTCATTCTTCTTTGCAGACTTGGTATTTTTATTTGTATAAAACGTGAGAGGTAAATTGTAAGCAGTGGCTTAGCTGTGTGCTAAAACTACATGTTTAAAAATAGCTTTTGCAAAAGTACTAACTCCTGAATGTGTCTACTCCCTCAATATTAACCCCAAAGTTGCAGGTTCAGAAGGGAGCAATGTAGTGGGGCAAATCTGATACTCTTCAGTACTCCTGAAAGAGACGTACTTGCAGCAAGAGCGAGTGGTTGGGTCCTCAGATGTAGCGCTTCCTATTTGTTTCTGACTTTCAAATATTCTCAGTAGTCACTTTCTGATGTCAACAAATACCCGCTATATAACTCTTCTCACTTGTTACCGTGAGTGTAGCTAAAATAAGAATGCAGGTGTCTACAGCAGAAAATATGATGTTTTATTTAACAGTGGGAGTAGCAGTAAGGTTTCTTCATAATTTATTTACACAAGTATGTTAAAGTTTATCAACATCATACTTCTTTACAGCCTCTGATGAGAAGATTCCAGGCTGCCCTGAAGAATTACCTTACTAAGCAGATGGAAAAAGTGAACCTAGAGCTTCAGGAACTGGTATATGGCTTGCTTTCTTTGCTTTCCCACAGCAGCCCATCCCTGTCCAAGCTGAAGTGAGATAGCTGATTTCCTCTTGTGTTTGCAGAGGACAGCAACGAAGAAGGGCAAAGTACAGAGAGAAGAGCTTGGGGTGATTCTTTACGGAGCGCAGCAGCAGCTGGCCCATCTGCAGATGGAACTGGAGAAGAGCCATGACCGCTGTTCTCAGACGGCCACAGCGCGTCGGCAGCTGGAAGAGGAATTGGAGGGCCTCAGGCTTACTTACAAGAAAATGTGTCAGAACACAGATGATGAACGCAAGAAAGGTGACTGAGGCACTCCTTGTAATGTATTCAAATTAATTTCTTCACATAGTACTAGAATTAGGAAATAAGTCAAGCATTGGATTGAAAAATACAGTAAAATTCATCAGGAATAACATGCTCATTGAAAAGTTTCACAGGTATTCCTGGTTGCCATAGAATTTCTATTGTTTCTAAGACCATGTTGCTACGTTGTACTTCTGAGAAGGCCTTTAGGGCTAAAACATAAACTGTTCCTGGCAGGTAGGCTGTTCTGTGACTTAGCAGGAGGAAAACTCCCATCCCTCTGTTATGTTTGCCTGTGTCTCTGTAAGGGTGTGATGAGATTGCAACGGTCGTAGGTCATTAGGGGCATCCAGGAGTATAAGAGCACCGTCCATGTGGGAGCCCATTCCAGCCAAAGAAATGGACTTGACTCATTCTTTTTGAGTTGCAGGATAAGAAACAGTAAAACAATTGCAATGGCAAAGATAGCTAAGCATTAAAATAAATTGCCTAGAAAGTTTTTGCAGGTTATTGAAAAAATTAGAGAAGCATTCAACAGACTGAGAAAGAGACAGTTCTGGTTTGGGGCAGAGGAGTGGATTCACAGCCCCCTGAGGCCCCTTCTTTGATTTCCTGGGATTCTGTGTGCTGGGAGTCAAGGAATTGCTTACCAAGATTTTTAGCTTTGCTTGTGGAGCTATACTCCAAAGCTGATGTAAATTCTTACTTCAGGGAGGGCTGATTTAGCTGGTATGTGTGCGGGTTTTGCTTTGGGTGCTTCTATATTTCCCTTTTCTCTCTGTTTAAAGTGTATCCTACAAACATACTCCTCTCTCAATTTTTCCTCCTGCCTCCCCAGTTTCTGCAATGCAGACCCAGGTTGAAAACCTGGCCTTGCATCTCTTCTACATGCAGAATATGGACCAGGATATGCGTCATAACATTTTACTAATGAAACAGTCAACAAAGAAGGCTGAGGCAGAGAAGGTCCAGGCTGAGGTGGAAAAGAAAAAACAGGTATCAAGTAAAACTGTCTTCTTTAAAATAAATAAGTAAATACAGATGACAGTTAGTGGTGAGTCTTGGAGGACGTGCTGCCTTGTCAGAAGGAAGGCTATAGTGACTGAACCTTGGAAGATGTGTGGGGATATTTTTCCCAAATAATTGAAAAAAAAAAAAACCCCACAGGCTTTTCTAAAAATGAGAAGAAACCCCACCACCAAGATAGTGGCATGTACTGCCCAAAGGTTTTTGACAAGCCTTACAATAGTAAATCACTCTTCACTCAAGCAAAGCGGGTGTGGGGGCAGAAAGATATTTAGTGAAGAAGTATTATATGTTCAAGCCTTGAGAATTATTCGCAGTCACAACGAGTTTCACAATGAAAAGCCAACTTTGAAAATTAACTGAGCCGGTTGGTGTGCTGGAGCTCCCTCTGCTGCCTTCTGCTTGCAGCAGGACACAGACTGGTTATTATTAATGCAGAATTGCATGCAAACAGTTGAAATCAAATGGATTTAGGTGTTTTTTAACAAAGGATTTTAAAACATAAAGTATTAAGATTCCCAGCTGCTGGAGAGGTGGCACAATATAATCCGTGCTGACAGGAATGAATGCTGCTTCAGATCTGAAGTATCAATTTTCTACTGCAAATGGAATAATAAAAAATCAGCAAAGAAGGTCTCATTCTCTTGAAAGTTGTCACATTCATAAGTCATTTGTATATGAATGGAAAAGTTTCAGTAGGAATCAAATCTAATCCAGCTGCCAATTTAATGCCTTTTCTAGCCTATGTTATTCTTGGAGAATATAGTTGGTTAAGACTGAGATTATATTGCTCATCCTGAACTGTTTGGCTCTGACTCTTTAGGATCTTCTAGTAGACCGCTTAACAAGAAAAGCCTACGAACTACAGGAACAGATTGCTCTGTTTGAAGCTCAGTTTGTGGCCCAGGCAGAGGACACAAAAGTAACTCGGCAAGCAGTAAATGAGGTAGGAGGGTGCTTTTTTCACTTCTGGTTAATATTTCCCTCTGGAAGGACTGACCGCTTTGGCTCATGCTCACGTGGTATGTACGATCTAGGCCAGAGTTGTATGGTTCGTTCCTGTTTGCAGGAATGAAGACTTCCCCCCCACCCCACCCCCCGAAGAATTGCCTGTAAATCACTTCCTCCCCCACCTTCTCAGCATGATTTTTTCTTGCAGACCTATGCTTTGTGGTCTGGTGTGACAATAAACCAGACACTTATTAGTTGAAGCTGTTCCTGCCCAGCATATTATGAACAGAAGAAAAAGACTGCGTTGTAACCTGAATTTGATTTTTCAGCACAGTATAGATTCATCCTGTCTACCAACTCTCTCTTCCCTAGGCTTGCATGGAGGTACAGGCTATTAACATGGAGAAAAAGCGACTGATGAACCACTGGAATAGCAGCTTGGCTGGAATGAAGCAAAGAGATGAGGCCTATATTGCCACACAAGAGTTGCTGAGGTATGGTATCTGAAAACAGTCCCAGGAGGGACCTCAAATAATTTGGACAGGAGGGATTCTAAAAGGGGCAGTATGTCTTCTGTCAAGTTTATTACTGTATGTGCAGGGTATGTCAGACAGAACAAGTGTGCTGCTCTGAAGCACATAATGAGGTTAAAGGATGAGAAGTACAGTTCTTTGTTACTTTTTTCTTTATCCAAAACACAACTCTCCCTTGAAATGTGGGGGTTTTTAAAGCTGTTTAGAGTTTTTCTATTCATATTTTATTCCTTTAAAAAAGTTCTTTCACCTTTGCAACATGTCTCAATCCAAAGAGCTAGACAGCAAGAAGGATTTATCTATCACTTTTGGTTAGGGTTTTGTGATGCCTCTAGAAATCTTCAGGAAAACTTTCCTATTGTTGCCAAAGGAAGTGTTTATTTGGTCTGGAATCTTAAAACTTGACTGGTTCTCTGAGAACATACAATACACTTTTCTATGGTGACATCCTGGTAAGAAGGGGGGGGTGGGGACAGGACCGAAAGAAGGAATTAATTTTCCTACATACATTTCCTTTTAAATCTTAATGTCTCCATCCATATTTCGATGACTCTGCACTGTCACAGCAGACTAGCCTTTATAAAGATCTTCCTTCTTGGTCAGTTGTTGCTGCAATAGCATGTTTGAAAAGAGGAATTTGTAAATGACTCTTCAGCATGTGAATCAATGCCTGTGATGATTTTCCATCCTTTTTGCCTCTCCAGCAAGTACAGACATGACCTCAAGTCCCTAGAAACGGACATCCATGGCTGTAGAAAGTCAATCAGGAAGGAGGAGGAGAAGAATGAGTTGCTTGTCACCATCCTGAGCCGTTCACAGAACGATGCCAACACAACAAAGAAACTGATTGCCCAGTGCCTTTCAAGGCAGGAGGCCTTGAAGGTTGATTTTGGCACCTATACTCGCATTCTCCATGAGACAGAGCAGGCCCTCAACAGGACCAAGATGGTGAGCAGAGTTACTTGGATGAAGAAGCCCTTCGAATTGGACACAGGTATTTAATCCCCTTCCCCAAACAGTTCTAGTAATCCTGTCTGTCTTCCCTACCTTTTAGGATCAAGCTGCTCATCTGAATGAGTTGCTGTCCATCAGTAAGGACATAGAGAAAGGGACTGATGCCAAAGAGCAGATGGAGAATGAAATCGTGGCAAAGCTTCAGGACCAGATGATGTCCAGCAAAGCCACAAAGCACTTCTCACAGCTGGCTGCAAAACTTCATAGGAGAAAAACAGATCTGGTATGGTATCTCTTCCGTTTGGGAGGGCAGGGGAAGGAAACAGCCTAGAGCAGTGTTTCTCAAATGTGTTTTGTCAATGGCTTCATTTTGTTTTTCCGGTCTGCAATTGAAACTCTGCTGGGTTTGCAACTTCAGTTTAGTTCTTCCAGTGATCTTACTGCAGGATTCTTGTGTATGCGAGAGAGTTTGGCCAAAAGGCCTGACACATAACATACTATTCTTTCTTTACTTAAAAAATGGGGCAGAATGATGAATCCTGGGAGTGTTTACTATAAAGTGGTTCAAGTTCTTATGTATTGCAGGAAGACAGTGGATATGTGGTACTTCTATACTCCACATTTAACTTATATCCCTATACAGCATCGTGGAATGCGATACAGGCATACTCTCCGTTCCCAAATAAGGATTACAGTCCAAGGAACAGTCAAACCAGACCCACAGTTCTTCATGGCATGATAAGTTGCTCTCTCTGGGAGTGTGTAACTGGTACAGATAGAAAAACTAGAAGATTCAGCATAGTATTTATTGTATTGAGTTGTGTGGGCTGGCATTATCACAACGTACTCACACCTCTGTATTTCCATGGGTTACTCCAGCCTGCCCCTGGGCTTTTTAAATCAGGTGCATATCTGAAGTAACTGGAAGACTTCCAGGGTTGGCTTTCGTTGCGAGAAAGGCTCCTCCACTCCCCTCTCCAACAGATACACAAACAAGTGGATACTCTGCGCTGACTCCTATTAGCACGTGTTGCACAGTAGAATACGGTGCAGAGGCTACGGACTTGGAAAAGACCAAATTGCAACCTCTCGCAGTGTGGTCCAGGCTTTCAGAAGTAGCAGACAGGCCCTGGAAAGTTACCTGGCTGCATTCATACTGCACTCAAACAAAAGACACACCCACGCTTTCTGGCTAGTACAGTTGTTGTTAGGTGAGGGATGCGTTTGCCAGGCATGGTGGAGAAGGTACAATATGGTAATGTCCTACTACTGTTAGCCAGGTAACTAGGGACACCCGGGCAGGGAAGATAATTGCAGAAGCGATGAGTGTGGTCTCTTGAAGGGTTCTGGGACATTTAGGCTCCTTAATGCTTTTCAACAGCCTTATGGCAGAGGTAAATATTGCTATCTCCTGTGTCAATACATGGAGAAACAAAGGTACAGAGAGGGTAAGTAGCTTGCTTACAGCTTGTAGCACAGACCTGGGAGTAGAATCTAAATCCCCTGATTCCGGTGCTTTGATAAGTAGGCATTACAAATCAATGAGTTGCTGTTGGTGACAGTAATTTGCTTTCTGTCTGTTGATATTCCTAGGAGCTGCATGTTTCCAAGGTTGAGAATGATACAGCCCAGGTTGTTCTGAATGCAACTCATACCAACTGCAGGCTGACAATTCTCCAAAAAACACTTTGTGAACTGGACAAGGAAATAAAAAGTATCCATGATCTGATCAGCTGCAGGGAAAGTGAGATTGCAAAGTGCAGTCTCCTGACTGAGAACAAGCGAGTGGTCATCAGCCAGTACAACAAGAGGTTGGAGATGATTCTTTCTCAGCAGGGGGTATGTACATTTACGTTTCAATCCCAAACTTGATTTTATTCTTTGTGGTGACCACAGATGCCCTGGGTAAATGTAACCGCATAAGTGCTGGATTATTAAAACTTTCAGGCATCAGGATTGTGATTTAAAAGCTGCACTAGTTAATGTACATGTTTACATTCGTCAAACAGTTCTTAATGCATGCGAAGAGGAGCTGGCATTAGGGAATTGTGAAATGAGGGTGTGCCTAGCACAGGTTTCTGCACGGAGTTGTCTACCCCTGATGAAAATGTTGAATGACATCAATACTCTGGGAGTAAATAGGATCTCATTATAAAATCTGCAATGACTCACGAGGGGAGAATGGAACAGGCAGAGCGACTTCAGTCACTTGATGGTTGTCCCCATTCAGGTGATACCCAGAGCTGTCCCTAGCACTGTGAGCTGTAAGACCTTTATGGATACCAATGCAAAAACGATGACTGTGGCATACGCTTCGCAAACTTTTGAATGTCCGGATGTAGCTGTTTGTAAGAGCTTAGGAGGCCCTCTCGCCACAGAGTCTGAGAACCTTTTGGGCTTCTGTTGCATTTATTCCGGTGAGGTCAGGAATTATTAAAATAATATTATTATTATTATCCCATCCAACTCATGGGAAATGGAGGCAGGAAGTAACTAACTGACACAATAACAGTATAGTTGAAGTATTTAGTGGGCATCTCGGCAGTTGGACCGGCCTTCTGCAATGATGCTATAAACAAGTGCTCCAGCAGCTTCTGCCTGATTAATCTCAAACCTTGCCCTCCTACAGGGGCAAGAATTGGGACCACTGGAAATTGAGATCAACAAGCTGACCAAGCAGATAGAAGAATATAATTCTGAGGTGATGACGCTACAGAAGTACTGGCTCAATTTGCAGAAAGAGCTGGTGAAGTTAACACACGAACGGGAGGAACAAATAGCCTCCTTGGATATGTTAAAGAAACAGATCACAATAATGCAGCAGAAGAAAATACGCACTGAAAGTAAGTCATTCCCTAATTCTTTCATAAAATGCTCATCCATGAATGGACAAAAAAGGGAGCGAAGGCTTACAGACGGGTAATGCTAGACCTTCACCAAAGCATGCCCTCAGTGCTCCTATGTATGCGTGAGCAATAATGCAAATGACCCCAGTACTATTCTCGGGGGCTAAAAGCCAGGCACCTTCTACTGTTTTGCATGTCGTTATTTCCTATAACGATCGATCCTGCTGTCTTAACTGACACAGTCAAGCCCTAAGCGACCATGTCATGTGTTAGACTTCTTAAATAGTTTGCCAGTAGTTGATAAGTAAGTGTCCCCACCAATGATAGCCCTTTCCTTGGCCAAAACCAACTCTTTTCCACAGTAGTCTCCTTTTAAAACCTTATTTGATTTTGGGGCTTGACAAAAAAGGTTTTGGCTGGGTATGTGGGGCTCCGCATGTAGTGTTGTCTGGTCTAATGGCAGTTTGTCACACCTTGCCTGCATTCAACCCAGTGCTCCTGGGAATTTTAAGACTTTCTTCTGTTCACCTGTAGATGAAATTCAGCAGGAAACAAAAGAACAGAAAGACATTGAACGTCACATGAGGAACATGTCAAATGACTTGATCAAGTTGAATGTGTTGATCAACAAGAACAACAGCAGCTTCGAGGAGCTGCAATATGGCAACATTATCACAGAGAACGAGTTTGTACGCTCTCTCAAGGTACAGAAGCTTGACATCCCATTTCCAGGTCTCAACCTCCCGTGCAGATCAGAAGCAAACAGTGATCCTGTAAATCTTCCTCAGTCTGACAATGTTGTGTTGGTTTATGCTTCTCAACTCTAGGCAGCAGAAAAAGAATCCGTCGAGATGCAGGAGAAGCACAGCCAATTGACTGAGGAGAAGGAAAGACTCCTAAACAGCCTGGTGGAAGCAGAGTAGGTACCAGAGAGATTCTTGCTTTGTGCCACAGTCTTGGAACTTTTGTATATGTGTCCATGTTACCTTTCTTCTCCAGTCATCAAACTGGACCAGCAACAGCAAATGTGCTTCTGTCCTTGGAGAAGATGAAAGGAGTTTAATGAATTTTTGAAATGCAGAAACTGAAAGGTGCTTTAGCCATCTCTGGAACCAGCAAGAGCTGAGAGGATGTTGGCTTTAACAATTCCAGCATGCTTGTGCTGGATGTTGCCAAGATCTGTATGGGAAGACTCCGCATGCTGTCTCCTCTGCCAGTAACTCAGAGTGAGTGTGCTGCACTGAGCAATTAATTTGGGTCCGTCAGCCCCCTGACGGTCTGGGCTTGCTTGTTTTTACAGTCATCATGCCATTTTCTAAATTGCGGAGCTTCCCTTCTGATTTCACGCTGCTCTGTTGCTGCCCTTTTATATGTCCTGTACGCAAATTCTTAGTTTCTGCTGAACCATTCAGCTCTGTGTTCAGAATCGATCTCAGGAGTGTGCTGCCACTGATGCGCAGAGAGAGCATCCCCTCTGTTGTTTATAAAGGCACTGCTTTCCCTTTCTGTCATCAAAGGCATCAAATCATGCTATGGGAGAAAAAGATCCAGCTGAGAAGAGAGATGCGTGCGGCAGTGGATTCTGAGACAGGACAAGGCAAAATCCAAGCCATGAGAACAGAGATTCATCGGATGCAAGTAAGCCTCTGGGAAAGAGGACTGAGGAGGGGAAGCTGCACACAACATATTCAGCTTTGGAGTTGCTGAAACATAAGGCAGGGGATGAGAAACAGGCTGGAGAAGCAGCATCTTCAAGGCCATAGCAGTACTGGAAATCTTGCCACCCTGCAGCTAGGTTGAATTCAGTGCACCCAGCATGCATGCACTTTATGCGTTCCTTGTGCATGCTATGTAATAGGCTGCAGCAGAATCCAGATATGCCTGGGAAATCTATTTAAAATGTTGATTACTAAATATTGTATCATCTTAATCACTGGTTAGGGAAGTCTTCTTTCTTCTGGCAAAGCAACTCTTCCCTTTCATTCTCGGGATACTTCTGCTCTTCTGCTTTTGCTATTGCTAATGAGTTCCAGTGAAACATTTTGGAGATTACGTTAGACGAGTTGATAATCCAGCCCCCTGCCTTCCAGATCCACACAGGGTAAACTAAGTTTGGATTTAGAGCAAATTTAGCTTGCCAAGGCTCATGTGTCCCGTGTATCTGGTTTATCTTGATGGGGTGTGCCACACAGAAGACTTCAGTTTGGTGCCATTCGTAAGCGTTTGTTATTTTCAGCCTATTTTATATCTTGACAAATGGCAGGTCCGCTACGGCCGGCTGATGAAGCAGCAGGAGAAGATGATTCGTGATATGGAGGCATCTGTTTCTCGTAGAGAGGCAATAGCGATTCGTGGAGAGGGTCAGGACAAAACAGAGAAGAAACATATCACCAAGAGCGACTTCCACCGCAAGAAACAGGAGCTGATAAAGAAGATCAGCGAAATCCAGAAGGTGAGCAAGTAAAGCAGGGCTGCAGGAGTTCACGTAGCCTGTCTTTGCCTTGCAATGAGCACCCGTGCGCACTTAGCACAGACCCACAGGGTGTCAGTACACAGACCCTGCACCTGCACAGGGGCAGGCTTTGGAAACTCATTTAAAAAAACCAAGAAAAAAAGAAAAAAAGAATTCTGGGAAGATGGCCGGGAATGCATTTAGGTGAACTAAATAACCAGAATCTGCCATTTCCTTCTCTTCCGTTTACCAGAACGCTCAAGACTGCAACAAAACCATCCTGGAGCTGGAGAGCACCCAAGCGTCCCTTAGTGCCACCTTCTTGGAAAAGCAGCAAGAGTTGTGTGGGCTGCAGGCCGAGTCCGATGGCCTCCATTCAGACGCAGAATGTCTTCGGAACAAGAAACGATGGGTGAGCGCATCCGCTTCCTTGCAGCAGGCGAGCCAAAGAGATCCTGCTGCTTTCTTCTGTTGCCAGCTCCCCGTCTCTTTGTCTCACCACCATCCTGAACTGGGCGTGCTTGGTGTGTAATTTTAGCAACGCTTTAAGTTACCTGAGCACGTTCTGAGGGCTCACAGTGGTCCTGAGTTGATGCTGCAGTTGCACCCTTAGTGAGACAGCATTCACCTGGAAACATCAGCCTGAAGGACATCACTTGTGTCTTGAAAATACCTGGTAACAACTATCCTTTGTGAGCGCTAGCTGGCTACTCATAAACAGAAATTTGAGAGCCAGCTCAAGGTCTTGAATGACCTCCTATGAAGTATTTAAGTTGGTGAAACTCTGTCCTGGCAAGGGTTGCCTTGCATGCACAGGCATTTCTCTGGTTTATGGAATTCTGTGACATGACTCTACAGCACTCGGAATGGGGTACTTCATAGCAGTATCCTTCCTCAGAAGCCCTTCCCTTTCAAAATATGATGGGTACAGCACCCGTGACACGATTCACGTCACTTTCTTAGTTCTCTTCTGTGTGCAGTCTGCTGTCAAAGCAATTTCTGCTGTTGCTTTTCTCAGAACCTTTTGGAGATCGTGGCCTACCAGACCCGCCAGAAGCATCTGCAGGCGCTGAAGGAAGGGAAGTACGCTCCTCTGTGCCGCACCGAACAAGCCTGGAGAAACGAGCAGCAGAAGCTGCAGGACCGGCTCCGTACCATTAACGCCATTGTCCACCAGGTCCAGCAGGAACATCCTCAGCACCACAGGGCTCTCCAGTGGCTCCGTCAGTGCTTGGAGTCCAGGCTCGGCTCGCAGGAAGAGTGACACACGGACAAAATCCACCTCACCCTCTGCTCTTGTTCTTCTAGAGGCTGCGGGCTTTGTAAAGGAATAAACATAAGCACGTGTTTAAGGCGTAATATTTGGTAAAGATGTCGCACTGCGCCCTTTCGGGCTGGTTTCGTTTTACATTGCCCCTCCTCGCACAGCTCCCCTGCCCGCGCCGGCCCGGCCGCCCGCGGGGGGACGGGGCAGGTGCAGCCGGGACTTGCAGCCGGAGGGGCCGCCCGGCCCCGCGCTCCCACCGCCTTTGGCGGAGGCTCCGGCCAGCGGCGGCGGGGCCGGCCCGGCTCCGGGAAGGCGAAGGCGCCCGCCCGGTCCCGCCCCGCAGGCGGCGGCGTGACGTGGGGCGGGCCCGCCGCGCCTGCTGGGAGGCCGGGACGGCGGGGCCATGCCGGGGCCGGGGCCGGGGCCGGGGCCGCGGGTCGCTGCCGCCGCCGCGCTGCTGGCGCTGCTGGTCCCCGCCGCGGGGCGCAGCCCCGGGGCCGCCGGCTGCGAGGTGCCGCCGGGCGAGCGCTTCGACTGCGGCCCCGAGCGGCTGCTGTCGCGGGAGGGCTGCGAGGCGCGGGGCTGCTGCTACGCGCCCACCGGCCCCGGCCCCGGCCCCGGCCCCGGCCCCGGCCGCGGCCCCGGCCCGCCCTGGTGCTTCTTCCCCCGCGGCTACCGCAGCTACCGAGCGGAGAACCTGACGGCCACCGCCAGCGGCTACACGGCCCAGCTCCGCCGCGTCGCCGCCAGCTTCCTGCCGGGGGACGTGGGCAGTCTGCGGCTGGACGTGGCGCTGGAGACCCCCGCCCGCCTGCGCTTCACGGTGCGCTCCGGCTCCGGCTCCGGCCCCGGCCCCGGCCCCGGCCCCGGCCCCGGCCGACCCCCTCTCTGCTCCCGCAGCTGCGGGACCCGGCCCGGCAGCGCTACGAGGTGCCCCTGGCCACGCCGCGGGTGAGCGGCCGAGCCGCCTCCACGCTCTACGGGGTGCAGGTCAACCGCGATCCCTTCGGCCTCGTCGTCTACCGGCAGCGCGGCGGGCGGGTCCTGTAAGTGCCCGTTCTGGGCCGAGCCGGGGGAAGGGTCCCCTCGCCTTCCCGAAGGGATTCGGTCTGGAGGCGGGACCTGACACCGGCCCCAGCAACGCACGGGCCGGGAGCAGGGCTGTGGCAGGGGACACTGGTGACGGCAGCGGGGTGGCAGTCAGCGGCTGCGGGGGCCGTGCTTTGACCCCCTCTGCAGTTGGTGGCTGGGAAGGGAGGCGGGAACGCCAGAGCTCAGCCGCAACTTGGTTTTGTTTCACATGGTGATGAGCATCTGTGTCCCTCCCCAGAGCTGGTGGTCCTCCAGCTCGGTGCCTCCCTCCTCCCCGGCTGCTGGGCACCGCCGGGGCTGTTTGCCGGAGTCTCCCTTTCTCTCCGGCAGGCTGAACACCACCGTCGCGCCCCTCTTCTTCGCAGACCAGTTCCTGCAGATCTCCACCTCCTTGCCCTCCCATTTCATCTCTGGGCTGGGGGAGCACCTGACGCCGCTGGTCCTTGACACGGCGTGGACCAGGGTCACCCTCTGGAATCGAGACATGGCGCCCGTGGTACGGAGCGGGGCTGGGGGAAAGGGAGACGGCTCATCTGCGCTTGCAGGGGTGGCCCCATGGCCTCTTACGTCTTGTCTGGGGCTGGGGAAAGGCGTCCGTGCCAGCTGAGCTCTGGGACCTGGCCTCAGCCCCGGGCAAGCCCATGGGACTGTTGTCCCCAGGTCAGGCTTTGTCCCCCCTGGGGCTCCGCTCTGCGCTGCTCGGGAGCTGCTTTGCCCCGCACTTGTCCAGGGCTCTTGCTCGGGGCAGAGCGCTGCCGACTGGGGCGGTGTTTGGGGCTGCAAGCCCTGGGTTTGCACCCTGAGCTCTGACGCTGCTTCTGGCCGGAGGCGAGGGGCAGCTGGGTGGGTTGGTGGGTGGATGCTGCACCGGGGTCTCCGGTGGAGCCTTACTGGCACCGCGCTGTGCTCTGCTCCAGCCCCAGGTCAACCTCTACGGCTCCCACCCTTTCTACCTGGTGATGGAGGACGACGGTTCGGCCCACGGTGTCTTTCTGCTGAACAGCAACGCGATGGGTGAGTCCTGCGGAGGTGCTGGGCGTGGGATTGGCCCCGGTCCCTGTCCTCAGCTTGTTCCTCCGGCACTTGCGCTTCCTCAGACGTGCTCCTGCAGCCCAGCCCGGCCCTGACCTGGCGCACGACAGGCGGGATCCTGGACTTCTACGTCTTCCTGGGCCCCGACCCCAAGAGTGTGGTGCGGCAGTACCTGGACATCGTCGGTAGGGCCGAGCCGCGGGCGGGGGGCACGGGCGCTCCTGGGATGGCTTTGCTGGGATGCTGTGAGCCACACGGCATGGCCGGCGTGGCGGAGCAGGGCTGCAGGGGAGCACGATGCCGGGCCGTCCCTGCGCCCGCCTGGCCAGCACACACCCTCCTGGCTTCCAGGGTTCCCCTTCATGCCCCCGTACTGGGGCCTGGGCTTCCACCTCTGCCGCTGGGGCTACTCCTCCACCGCCATCACCCGGCAGGTCGTGGCCAACATGACGGCAGCCCTCTTCCCCCTGGTAGGTCTCGGCTGCTCCCCGGGAGCCTCTGCCCGAAAGCGGCCATGGGGGAGCTGATGGGGAGCCCCGGCGGGGCGAGGGTTGCGAGGCGGCGTGAGGGTCCCTGCTCATCCCCGAGCACCGGCGCCACCGTCCACAGGACGTGCAGTGGAACGACCTGGATTACATGGATGCCAAGAGGGATTTCACCTTCAACAAGAAAAGCTTTAAGGACTACCCGGAGATGGTGCAGGACTTCCACCGCTGCGGCCTGAGGTACATCATGATCGTGGTGAGTGACACCCCCAGCCGTGCCGGGGCTCCCGCACCGGTGGGCTGGCACTGGGGTTTCCGGCTGCCCCCCAGGGTGGGGATGGAGCTTCCTCTGAGGAGGGAGAAGGAGGCTGTTCCCTGCCCTCGCTGGTGAAGCCCCGGCTTTCTGCCCCACCAGGATCCTGGGATCAGCAGCTCGGGGCCTCCCGGCACCTACAAGCCCTACGACGAGGGACTGAAGCGAGGGGTGTTCATCCGAAACGCCACGGGGCAGCCCCTGATCGGGAAGGTGTGTGCGAGGGGCAGCCCCGGTCCCCACGGGAGGGGGCTTGAGCGGGGCCGTGGGAGCGGGACCCCGAGAGCCGGAGGGAGACACCCGGGGAATGGCCGTGGTGGATAGTGGGGTGGCACATGGGGACTATGGGGTGGAGCGGGCTGGGGACAGCGGGGCTTTGCCTGTTGCTGCTTCGCTCCCACAGGTCTGGCCGGGCCCGACGGCCTTCCCGGACTTCACCAACCCAGAGACTCACGAGTGGTGGCACGACATGGTGAAGGACTTCCACGACCAAGTGCCCTTCGATGGCATGTGGATTGTGAGTGGCCCCGGCAGAGCTGCTGGCTGCGGCTCCCCAGCTCCTGCCCTGCACCTCTGCTGGGCCCTGGTGCAGCAGTGAGGGCATCCATTCCCTCCCCTCCCCTCCCCTGCCCTCCCCTCCCCTCTCTTTCCCTTCCCTTCCCTCCCCAGGATATGAACGAGCCATCGAACTTCGTGGAGGGCTCACAGGACGGCTGCCCCAACAACAGCCTGGAG
Source organism: Mycteria americana (assembly GCF_035582795.1). Lineage (NCBI taxonomy): Eukaryota > Metazoa > Chordata > Aves > Ciconiiformes > Ciconiidae > Mycteria > Mycteria americana. The sequence goes on along the minus strand of NC_134380.1, from coordinate 13,768,288 downwards.
CGGCCCCCCTACGTGCCAGGTACGGGGAGCAGGTACCAGCCTCTGCCCAGGGGTGCGGGGAGCCCCGCAGGAGCCCGGGGGATGCTCTGGTCCCGGCCGAGCGGGCTCCGAGCTCGCCCTCGCCACCGCCTCTCCCGTGCAGGTGTGTTTGGGGGACGCCTCCAAGCCGGAACCATCTGTGCCTCCAGCCAGCAGTACCTGTCCTCCCACTACAACCTGCACAGCCTGTACGGGCTGACCGAGGCCATCGCCTCCCACGAGTAAGCCTGGGGCTCGTGCCACAGCTCCTGCTGTCCCGGAGGATCCACGTCCCAGGGGAGAGCCTCCTCCCCATGCTGCGGCGTGGGCGGTTTGGGCATGGGGGGCATTCGGTGGGTGGGCCGGGGTTTGGTTTGTAATCCAGCGCGCTGCCTGCTGCTGCCAGCCCGGCGCTGGAGGGGGCTGGTGCAGTGCGGCTGTGCTGGCTCCTGCGCTGGGGGATTGCGTCCTGAGCGCTGTCCCATGTCACCTGCCCCACGGGCGAGATGGCCCTGGGCGTCTGCCCCAGCACGTGCCAGCTCTGTGCTGCTGCTGGGAGCCGCTGGCGGGGGGCTGAGCCCCTTCCCCGGCTGGGCGGTGCTGAGCTGACCCCGTCCTGCCCGCAGCGCGCTGCTGAGGGTCCGGGGCAAGCGCCCCTTCGTCATCTCGCGCTCCACGTTCGCTGGGCACGGGCGCTACGCGGGGCACTGGACAGGGGACGTCGGCAGCGACTGGGAGCAGCTGTATTACTCCGTACCAGGTAGGCTGCGGGGTGCTGGGGCTGCATCCGCCTCCGCTTCCCCCCGTGCCTCTCCCGCAGCCAGCGGCTTCTCCGTGGCTCCGTGCCCGAGGCACCGCAGAGCCCCGACGCCCTCTGTGCCCCCTCCGCAGAGGTGCTGCTCTTCAACCTCTTCGGGGTGCCGCTGGTGGGTGCCGACATCTGCGGCTTCGTGGGCGACACGTCCGAGGAGCTGTGCGTGCGCTGGACCCAGCTGGGCGCCTTCTACCCCTTCATGAGGAATCACAACGACCACGGCACCCGGGTGAGCGCCGGGAGCCCTCACCCCGCCGGCAGCGGGCGGGGGGGCGGCTGGGTGGACGGGGCAGGGGCGGGTGCGGGGGGGGCCGTGCGAGGGGCTGCCCTGCCTGCGTGGGAAGGCGGCCGGTGCAGCTGCGGGGCTGCGTGCTGTCGGTGCTGGGCTCGTGCCGGGAGGGGAGCCCGTCCCCCATCCCCAAAAGGCTCCAACCGTTCTTCCCCACGCTGTCTGAGCATCCCCCGTTGGCTTCTCCCCTGCAGCCGCAGGAGCCGTACGCCTTCAGCCCGGCTGCCCAGGCTGCCATGAGGAACGCCCTCCGCCTCCGCTACTCCCTCCTGCCCTTCCTCTACACCCTCTTCCACCGGGCTCACTCCGCCGGGGAGACGGTGGCGCGGCCCCTCTTCCTTGAGTAAGTGCCAACCAGCCGGGGCCGATGAGTGCTGGTCCCCGCTGGGCGCAGCGGGAGGTGGGTGCAGGGTCTCCCTGGCGCTGCACCGCCCCTCCGTCCTTCCCCAGGTTCCCCAAGGACCCCAACACCTGGGCCGTGGACCGCCAGCTCATGTGGGGCGGGGGGCTGCTCGTCACACCCGTGCTGGAGGCAGGAAAGACCAAAGTCAGCGGCTACTTCCCGGCGGGGACGTGGTACAGCCTCGCAGGGGTGGGTGCTCCCCTGCCGCGCCACGGGGCGCTCAGGTGGCTGCGCGGGGGCTTTGCTGCGGGGCCCCGCGTGCGTTCCCGCGCCCCACCGCTGGTACCGGCCCCCCAGGGCTGTGTTCAGGACTCGTGCCTCACCCGCCTTCGCTCATGGCCGTTTGAAGGCCACGGCGCTGGGCTGGGACCCTCCTGGGCACGCCGTGCCCTACGCCTGCTCTTTCCTCTTTTCGTTGTTATTTAGGACTCCACCATCCACAGCAAAGGGCAGTGGATCCTCTTGCAAGCTCCCCTGGACACCATTAACGTCCACGTCCGCGCAGGACACATCCTGCCCCTGCAGGTGAGCCCCCTCCGCGCTGCGGTGACGCCGCGGTGACCTGTCTGGCCAGCCCCTGCCCGCATGCGGCCCAGGGCGGAGGGCTGCAACGCGGTCACCGGCAGACTGGACGTCGCCGAATGAGCCGCGAGCCTGCGGTGCTCGGCCGGGGCTGGGGGAAAGCGACTCTGGCAGCGCTGGGAGCTGTGCCTGATCCTGTGCCCCAGGAGCCTGCATTCAGCACTGCCGAGTCCCGCAAGAAGGGGATGGCCTTGGTCGTGGCACTGACGCCGGACGGCTTTGCCAGGGGAGACCTGTTCTGGGATGACGGGGAGAGCTGGCAGACCTTTGAGAAGGGGGACTATGCCGAGATCCTCTTCCTGGCCACGCACGTGAGCGAGAGGGGGCTGCTGGCGGGGGCATCCGGGCACGGGTGTTCGCTGCCACGCGCAGGTCCTGGTGCCCCGGGGCACGCGCGGTCACGGGCAGCACCGTGCCCTGGCGCAGCCACGCTGCGTTGTGCCAAAATTGCCAGACTGAGCCGCAGCCCCGCAGCGGGTGCTCAGCGTGGGCTACGGCACTGTGAGGTGAGGGGGTCCCGTGGGGACTGTACCCCCCCAGGAGGCCACTTAGGAGGGGGAGAGGCTGTGCTGGGGAGCTGGCCGCTCTCTTCTTGCACAGCAGCGGATGCTCTCCAGCCCCGTCCCTCTGATAAATGGCTTTGCCACTCTCCAGTGACAGCAGAGCACCCGTTCCCCGGGGCTCAGTGCCCTGCAGATGGGCAGCGCGTTGGGCAGGGCACGTCGAGAAGCCCTGGGTGGGTGCAGGGTGGCCGGGACCCGGGAGCACGGGGTGACGGCCCCCCTGTCCCCGCAGGGCGCCGTGCTCAGCCAGCTCCTGCGGGCAAGCGCCGACCTCGATGGGGTCCTGCTGGAGGCCGTGACCGTGCTGGGCGTCACCAGCCCTCCCCGGCAAGTCCTGGCCAACGGTGCCCTCGTGGGTGACTTCTCCTACCGCAGCGACACCCAGGCGAGTGCTCGTCCCCCCCGTGGGAGGGGGCAGCGAGGGGGGGGAGCTGCCAGCTGGTGGCTAGGAAGGGAGCCGGGGCTCAGCCGAGGGGCTGGCAGGGTTTGGCCCCAGCGATGGCACGGTACCCGCTTTGTTGGCACCAAGGAGCGTAAAGGGCTGCCCGGCACGGGCTGGGTCGCCGCCCTGGGGCCGGGGCAGGATTAGGGTGTGCAAGGGGACAAGGATGGGAAGATGGAGGAGGGAAAGGATGCGTGGTGACAGGGCTGGAGCTCTGCGAGGAGCAGCGGCACGGCTCTGCTCCTGGGGCTGTCTGCCATGGGCACCCTTCCCGGGGGATCTGCGGGACCGGGGCCGTGCCGGGCTGCATCTCTGCGTGCACCCAGGGGGGCAGGACACCCCCCTCGGCTCTGACACCCGGACGGTTCTCACCGTGCTGACCCCTCCTTCTCCCCCTCAGGTGCTGAGAGTCCCCGTGTCGCTGCCGATGTGGGAGCAGTTTGTGATCGCTTGGTCCTGAGCCCGTGCCAGGCCCGTGCCGCTCGGCGGGGAGAGGCGACGCTGCTCCCTCCGGCTCTGGGGCCGAATCCGTCCCGTCCTTTGTAAAACCAGAGCTGTTGCTGCTCTTCCCACGCAGCGCGGCTCCTGGGCTTTGGCTTCGCAACGCAGCTCCTGGGCTTTGCCTTCTCTTCTGGCCAACGTGAGTTCACTGGAGACTTGCACCGGAGGGGCTTGCACAACCCCTGGGATGGCGAAACCCTCATCTCCTCCAAAATGGGGAAAGAAAGACCCAAGTGCCTTGTGAGACAGCAAACCTGTTAACGTGCGGAACTGGCAACCTGTCAAGGGACGGCGGGGAGTCTCCTGGCTGTGTATCTGGGGAGGGGAGCCACGCGGCGGGGCGAGGGAGCGGTGCTGTGAATAAAGTTGCTGTTTGCTGGGAGCGGCCGTGTCTGTGCTCCTCTCTGCCGGTGCCTGTCCTGAAAGTGCTGCTGAGCCCTGGCTCAGCCCTCCCCCCCCGCTGGGACCCCCCGGCTCTGTCCCTGCCTGGGGACCTCCAGCAGGACCGCCTGCACCCCTTGCAGCCTTCACCCCATCTCCCAGAGCGTTGGGGGACCCCCAGCTGCTCCCCCAACCCCAGCTGTGCCGTGGAGCCCCTCGGCCCGTCCGTCCTGCTGGCTCCGAGCGCGGGGACTGCTGCCCTCCGGGGCTGCCGGCCCTGGCCCCCAGCGTGTGGCTCTGGTCGAGCCCCTGTCACCCAGGGAGGGAGCAGACACTGTCACCCCTGAGCCCGCGCGCCTCAGGGACCCCGGGCGCTTTGTGTATTTTGCTAAATTAAACCGTACCCCCGCCGCCTCCTCGCTGGTGCCCACTGGCCCGTTTTCCCAGCAGGGCTGGCAGCAGGCAGGGCTGGCAGCAGGCAGGGCTGCACGGGGACCGCGGTGCCGGGAGCTGGCAGGAACGTGCTCAGCTCCAGGTAAAAACGCAGACCTCTCCTCCAGAGGCTTTATTGAGGCTATATATATATATATATGCCTCCAGGCTCCTCTGGCCGAGGATAAAGGCACGAGGATCCCCAAATGCTCCAGGGCCAGGCGGTGTTTGCGATACAAAGAGCTGAGCCTTGGGGCGTCACCCAGGGATTTGGGACTGGCCCAGCCGGGATCCTGCTCCGACCCCCTCGTGCCCGGCGGGCAGAGCACGGCTGTCCCATGGCAATGGGGGACGCCAGGCAGAGCGGAGGCTCACAGCTCGTTGTGCAGCGGCCGGCACTGGGGGCTCGGTTTCTCCTCCAGGACAGCGTCGGGGGCACACACCCAGGGGTCACCCGTGTCCCACTGCCACTTCAAGAGCTGCGTGCGAAGCAGCTGGAAGACGGCGGCGTAGCGGGGGTCGGAGGCCAGGTTCTGGCTCTCGGTGGGGTCGCGGCTGCAGTCGAAGAGCTCCCAGCGCTCCCTGTAGTAGTACTGGTGCAGGGTTTTGTTCCAGTGGGTTGGCTGCCCGGCCCTGGTGCGGTTGAGCAGGTCTTGGAAAGTGGGCGAGACGTAGAAGTCCTGGTCGATGGGGAAGGGCATCTTGTAGTTGAGGTTGTGAATGAGGCGGAACTGCTGGTGCTGGACGGCTCGCATGGGGTAGTACATGGTCACCTCGTGGTGGCTCTGGCTGCTGAAGGCGGTGGCCCAGGGCTGCTCCGACTCCAGTGCTGGCAGGAGAGACTTTCCAGTGAGCTGCACCCGCTTTGTGCCAAAGATGCTGTAAGAAGGGTAGGGGATGGAGAACCAGTCCAAAATGGTCGGCGTGAGATCTGGAGGGGAAGAGAAGGGTGAGAGGAGGGGCTGGCGCTTGGGGGAGGAAACTCAGCCCTGGAGAGGGGCAGAAACGTCCCCGGGGTCTGCTGCCGCGTGGGCTGTGGGTGGTCCTGGGATGAGCTGCGGAGCTGAGCCCCAGGATGACGTCCCTGCAGGGGACCCTGCTGCTCCGTCGTCCCTGCTTTCCCTTCCCAGGGCTGGCCATGCCAACGCTGAGGGCTGCAGGCTGTCCTCCGGGAGAGGACCCTGGGTTTCGGCGTGGGGAGGGTGGGCACCAGCTCACACCCCCCCAGCACAGCTCTGCATACCTCTGCTCCCTCCTGGGGGGCACGGGCTCTTACCCAAGAGGGTGGCGAAGGCCTGGCTGACCTGTCCCCAGCGCTTGGTGTGCTCAGGGGAGGAGATCAGCAGGGGCTCGGCGGTGCCCGACCGGTAGAGGTTGGTCCTGCCGCTGGGGAAGGGGATGCCGTTGTCAGAGGTGTAGATCACCAGCGTGCTGTTGTGGAAGCCGGCACGCCGCAGCTCCTCCAGGACCAGCCCGATCCCTGCGGATGGAGGGACAGAGCTGAGGGGGGGCGGGAGGGACTGCAGCGCTCGCCAGTGCCAGCCTGGCCCCCGTGGCTCCTACCTTGGTCCATGCGCCCGATGGTTGTGTACTGGGCTGCCAGGTCCGCCCGGGCAGCCGGCGTGTCTGGAACAAAGTGGGGGACCTAAGCGGAGAAAGGGAAGGCGGCGTGTGGCAGCCCTGGGGAAGGAGGACGTGGGTATGCCAGGGTGGCCTTTGCCAGCTCTCGCCCTTAAGGCTGACGGCAGTGACCGAGGTGGGGGCCGGCCTGCAGCTGCCCTGGCTCCGGTGGAGGCTGCTGTCACATGCAGCCCCCATACGGCCCCGCACAGCCCCATATAGCCCCACGCAGCTCCATATAGCCCCACGCAGCCCCACAGGCTCCCACCTGCACTTGCTCTGGACGGTAGAGCTGTGGCTTCCAGTCCGGGATCCAGCCCATGCCGCTCTCTCCGTTGCCGAATTTCTCACAAAAGGCCCCGTATTGGGGCTGGGAGTGCCCGCAGCGGTGGGGGTCGTGGAAGGCAACGTAGAGGAAGAAAGGCCTAGAGATGGAGAGGGGGGAGGTGGTGCAGGAAAGGGCTGCCCAAGCCCCCTGAGACCAACCCTGGGCTGTGCAGGGGTGAGCTGGGGTCAGCAGGAAGGCTCCCACCTCATGTGGGCTTCTGGATATGGGGTCATGCAGAGACAAGGTGTCCCTTCCTATTTGTGACCAACTGGGACATGGAGACATATCTTCAGCGAGGCCCGTTTCCCTCTCCTCTCCTGTGCCCCCTCGCAGCCCACCCCAGGGACGCAGGGTCCGTCTCACCTCTCATCCTGGCTCTGCAGGAACCGCCGGACAAGCACTTTGATTCGAGTGATGTTTCTCCCAACCTGCAAGACCGAACCGTTCTCCTCTGTGTAGGCGAAGTCAAAGGGGTAGACAGCCTCGGGCCCAACGTGCTTCTTCCCAATTATCCCTGCAAGAACGCAGACGTGCGGTGTGCCAGGAGCAGCGGGGAGCGGGGGGTAGGACGCTGCTGCTGCTCCTCCCCGGGGGCCGATGCAGATCATCTGCTCCAGCACGGGCTGCGCTCAGCAAACGCTGGTGAAAGTGGAAGATACCGCTGGCTTCTCCAATCGTTTCTGCCTGTTGCAGAGGCACTTCCACATCTGCTCAGAAAATGGGACCCACCTGGGGACCACGCTGCCCCAGGTCGCAGGCGTGGGTAAGCGCTAGGGCAGCTGAGCAGCCCAGGTGGAAGTTTGGGTCAAGCATGAGCCTTGTGTGGACTGGGAACCAGGAAGGAGCAGGATGAGGACGAGAAGAGAAAGCGTGGTGTAACGAGGACGGTAGAGGAGCAGTGGTGGGGGGAAGCGAAGCGAAACCCAGGTGTCAGCACAGAGCATGGGCACGGTCCAGTCGGTGCTGTCTAGCTTGCAGGCGGGTTAGCCCGCAAGCTCTCTCACCCGATGGGGTCTGGTGCACAGAGGTGGGGGGTTCTCTGCCTGTGTCGCTTGCCCTGGGCTCCCTACCTGTCCGGACACGTGCTTGGCTGAGCAGCCGGGGCAGGCTCCGCACGCTGTCGAAGGAGTTGAAGTGGTGCACGTCCTGGTGCAGCCCGTACATCCCATTCTGGTGCTGCCGGTGTGGGGAGACAACACGGTTGGAAGATGCCGGCCAGCCTGGCCCCAAAACAAGTCCAGCCGTGCAGCAAGTGTGCGCCCATGGGAAGCGGGTCCCAGGGGCCAGGGGACAGAGTGGGTCGGTGGGCATGGGGGGATTGCCAGGTCCTGTGACCATGCTGTAGGCGCGCCGGCTCTGGTCATCCCCAAGTGCCCACCGCGGACCGACAGCCCCCACCCCGGCACGCGCGGGTGCCCCTACCTGGGGTAAGCCGGTCAGGATGCTGGCCCGGCTGGGGGAGCAGCTGCTGACGGAGGTGAAGGCGTTCTGGAAGACCACGCTGCGCCTGGCCAGCGCGTCCAGGTTGGGCGTCCGGATGGCCGAGTTGTTGTAGGCGCCGCTCTCAAAGCCACCGTCATCTGCTGCAGCGGGAGGGGTGCGGGGTGAGCCCCGCAGCACCGGGCCTGACCCCGGCGTGTCCCTGACCGTGCGGGGGGGCAAAGCCCAGGGGACACGAACGATGCCGGGAGCATTCCTGGGCTGAGGCCGGGGCTGCGGTGACGCTCCCGGCAGAGGGGATGCAGCGGGACCCCCGGGGCCGTCCCTCCCCTGCCCACCGGACGCCCCGAGCGCCGAGCCCCGGGCAGGGGTACCCCGCCGCCGGGCGGGTCCCTGGGCCGGGGGCGGCGGGCGCGGCCCCGGGACCGGCTGCGGGTCCCCGCCGGGCCGGCGGCCGCACTCACCCAGGAGGAGCAGCACGTTGCGGGCCGGGGCCGGGGCCGGGGCCCCGCCAGGCCGGAGCGCGCCCAGCAGCAGCGCCAGCGCCCAGAGCCGCATGGCAGCGGCGGCGGCACCGGCAGCGGCACCGGCCCGGCGGCGGCGGCGGCGGCGGGGCTCGGCGGCTCCTCCGGCCGCCCCGGCTCCTCCTCTGCCCCGGTCACATGAGGCGGCCCCGGCGGCCCAGATCCGGCCCGGGCGGAGCTGCCGGATGCGCCGGGAGCCGCCGGCCCCGCGGCAGGGAAGGGGATCGCCCCGGCGGCTCCCGCGCAGCCCCGGCGGAGCCGCCCCGACGCCCCCCGGCACCGCGGGGGGGCCCGGCCCGCGCCGCGGGGCCTCCTCCGGCCTCCCGGGGCGGCTGCGAGCCCGCGGCCCCTCCGCCTCCCCCGGCGGGCGGGGAGCTCCGGACCCCGCGGCGTGGGGGGGAGCCCGGCGCGGCCGGGCCGGGGGCGGAGGGGGCTGGAGGCGGCCGGGCGGGGGGCGGCGGCCCCGCCCGGGCCGGCGGCGGGTCCCCGGCAGCGCGGGCAGAGCTGCCCGTGCCCGGGGGTGCGGACGAGGCTGCCCGTGCTGCGCTGGCTCCCGCGCTATTCTCTGGCCTGGCTGCAGCTCGACCTGATCGCCGGCCTGACCGTGGGGCTCACCGTCGTGCCGCAGGCGCTGGCGTACGCCGAGGTGGCCGGGCTGCCTCTCCAGGTGGGTGGCTGTGCCCCGCGGCCGTGGGTGCCGGGGCCACCCCCTCCCTGCCCGCTCCCTGGCCGGTGCGGCGGGCAGGGCAGGGCAGGGAGGGCAGGGAGGGCTGGACGGCCGGGCGGCCGAGGGCCGGTCCGGGTTCACCCGTTCTCCGGGGGCAGGAGGCCGTATCTGTTTGCTCAGGGCTGGCTGCGGGCGCTGGAGGGACCTGGGGACAGCCCAGCCCTCCTCGTCCTGGAGGTGCCTGGCGTTTCCCAGCTCCGAGCGTTGTGCCGGTGCTGCTTTTGTCCCCGTGCAGTACGGCCTCTATTCTTCCTTCATGGGCTGCTTTGTCTACTGCTTCCTGGGCACCGCCAAGGACGTGACGCTGGGTCCCACAGCCATCATGTCGCTGCTTGTCTCTTCTTACGCGTTCCACCAGCCTGTCTATGCCATCCTGCTCGCCTTCCTCGCCGGCTGCATCCAGCTGGCCATGGGGCTCCTGCACCTGGGTGAGATGCTCTTGCCGTGCATGGTTGTATTTTTAGGATATCACTGTACATCCCCGTCCCCTGTGCTCTCCGAGACGCTGGGGTTGTCCTGCTAATGCTTGTGACAGCTCTGTGTGCATGCGAACACCCTGTGCTCCCCGTCGGGGCCAGCAGTGTGCTTATTGCCACCCGTCCCGTGCAGGTTTCCTTCTGGATTTCATTTCCTGCCCAGTCATTAAGGGGTTTACATCGGCTGCTTCCATCACCATTAGCTTCAGCCAGATCAAGGTAGGCTCTGCTGGTCTGCTCTGGACGCCTTGCCTGCTCTCTCCTGGAGCCAGCCGTGCTGCGGAGCTGGGAGATTTAGTACCGCGCTGGGCGATGTGCTCGGTGTGAGAGGAAGGAGCTGCAAAGGGGACACAGGTCCCCCCTGCCAGCAGTTCTGGTGGGTCCTTGAGTGCTCTGTTCTGAGCAGACCAAGCCGAACGCACCCTCTGCCTGTGACCAGCTGGTGGCATTTGGGACACCGGTAAAACCAGGACATTTAATTTGGTCACTTGCGGGAGGTGCTGGGTGATTCTCGGGCACGGTGGGTTTGCAGCCCTGCTGGTCCCTCGCTGGCCTCTCTCAGGGCCCTGAGGCTCCCCAGCTCTTCTGGGGCTGCAATGCTTCCTCTGTGGTTAACCAAAATCAGAGACTCGGGGAGATGGTGTCAGGCTGGGCGGGGAACCGGCGGGCCGGTATTGGCTAATAGCTGCGGTCGCAGCGGGGGCCGCTGCGAAGGTGCTGGGCCCTTGCTGCTGCTGCCGGCGGGGTGCAGGGGGACGGCAGGGCTGCGCAGGCTGGGCTGGGGCCCCAAGCTGAAGGACGGGGTGGAGGCATCTCAGAGCATCTCTGAGCCCTGCCTGCACAGAGCCGCGCAGGGAAAGGGCCGTCCTGGAACGTGTGCGGGATGGTCGCTGAGGAGCTCTCCCACCAGCAGCGCCGACATCGTGTGTGTGCCAAGGCCCCGGGTGGGGCTGAGCCCCGGTGCTCCTGGCCGTCCCTCCACGGCACCCGGCAGCTTGGGTTGTGCCAGGCTTTCACCAGGCTTTGTCTTCCCGCACAGAACATCCTGGGGCTGCAGGGGATTCCTCGGCAGTTTTTCCTGCAGGTGTATGAGACGCTGCGGAGGATTGGGGAGACCAGGTCAGCACCGTCCCTGTGCCTGCCCTGCTCCATCCCCCTGCAGCCGCGGGGTCTCGGGCTCTGCTGCTTCGCTCCCCATCTCTTTGGTCACACCTTGGACCGATTTCTTGGTCCCTGCCCAGTGCTGTGACACAAGTGCTTGTTCTCAGCCATTTCCATTGGAGCTGGAAATCTGAAGATGGGGGAGCACGCGGGCTCCCAAGCTGCTAAAGGGGAAGGATGGGGCAGACTTGTCCTATTTTCTGCTCCCAGTCAGGTACACCAGGATTTTGCCAGCCCAAAGACATCCTGGGACTGTCTGTGTCCTAAGTTCTCCTCCAATTTTTGACAGTCCGAGAGGGAGCTCAGGCATCCCCATGCCCCCTGCCCTGTCCCGTTAGCTGCACCTGTGGCTCGGGGTCTGTGCCGCAGCCTGGGTTTCACACACGGCACGGTGACGCACAGGGTCAGCTTCATCACGGCTGGCAGAAGACCTCCCTGCCTAGCTGTGAGGGGCAGCAGCGGGAGGGGGGAGGCAGATCCCACTGCACGGATTCTGCCTGTCGCAGGGGTTCTGCTTCCCTCTTTACGAAGAGCCCGCAAACCCATTAGCATCACACCGCTGACCCCTCCTCCCTCTCCTGCTGCCCCCCAGGGAGGTGACACGTTTCGCCGGTGGCGCGGAGGTGCCGGCAGCGTCCCTGCGAGCTATGCACCTCCCGGCAGAGCCGCGGCACGTGCCCGGGCACACGCTCTTTCTCCCGTGGGGCTTTGCGGTAGCTCTCCCTGTGCCCTGCAGCGTGTTTGGGCTGGCACTGATGTGCCTCTTGCAGGGCTGGGGACGCCGTCCTGGGGCTGGCCTGCCTGGCTGTGCTGGCAGGGCTCCAGGCGATGAAGAGCCGCCTGCCCCGAGCTGCCTGTGCGGAGCCGCTGGCTGCCAGGGTCAGCTACCGGATCGTCTGGACCTCTGCCACGGGTGCGTTGGCCATCCCTGCCCTCTCCCCTCCCGCGGCCATCCCTCCTGGGGTCTTGTCTCTTCTGGGCAAGGAAGAGACAGCCCGAAACTGGTAAAGCCCAGGTCGGCAGGAGGTGGGTTGGGAAGGACAAAGTCCCAAGGATGGTTCTGCTGCTGTGCATGCCGCTTCCTAAGGCTTGGAAGACCTCCTGGGTACTGACCTCCTGCCGTCCCTGCCGCTGCCCTGGGCTCTGGGCAGGTTTTCACGGTTGCTCTCTCCGCTGCAGCACGCAACGCCCTCGTAGTCCTGTTTGCTGGCCTGGTTGCTTACTCCTTCCAGGTGATGGGCTCCCAGCCGCTCACGCTCACCGGCAGCATCCCCCAGGGCCTCCCTGCCTTCCGGCTGCCACGCTTCTCCATGGCTGCACCCAATGGCACCGTCACCTTCAGGAGCATGGTGGAGGTGGGTGCCAGGCTGGCTGGGGGAGGCTGGGCTCCCCGTGGGCTGCCTTCTCCTTACTCCTGCGTTTGCTGGCTCCCCACGCAGCGGGAGGAGGCTCTGCTGCGGGGCGACCCTCGTCCCTCGGTGGCAGCACTCACCATGTCTTTCCCTCCCAGGACATGGGGGTCGGGCTGGCCGTGGTCCCGCTCATGGGCCTGCTGGAGACCATTGCGATTGCCAAGGCTTTTGGTACGGCTGTGCCAGGCTCCCGCGCCGGCACTCTCAGGAGGGGTCTCTGCAGGGGGCTTGGGGTGCTGGGGACGTTGCTGTTCCCACGGGGGCACGGGGAGGGACTGGGCTACCCGTGCCGAGCCTGGTTCATAGTGCGGGCTGGCAGGGGGGGTCCCGTGGGGTGCTGCTGACCCCCTCCCCTGGCCAGGCGGCTGCCCCATACCTGACTGGGGAGTGGGCTGGGGGGATCCTGCATTGCGCATGGCTGGATAGGAGCTGAGCATTGTCCTTTGCATAGGAGCTGAGCATTGTCTTGGGCTGCTCGGGGGGTGCTGGGCCAGGGGGGGGTGGGACGGGGTCCCATGGCTGTCCCAGGCACTGCCGGCCCCGCTCCGTGCACATGGCGGGTCGTGCCTGCGGGAAGCTCTGGGTGATGCCGCTCGTCTCCTTTCAGCCTCGCAGAACGATTACAGGATTGACCCCAACCAGGAGCTGCTGGCGATGGGTAAGGGGCCACTCGGAGCAGGAGGGCAGGGGGTGGGCATCTGGCCCGAGCACTGCCGTGTGTCCCTGTGTGAGCCGGCACAGGCAGGACACAGGAACAACCACAAAACCACGGATGAAATGCAAAAAGTAAATTTGTTTTTGTTACCTCACCAACTGGGGGATCCCCAAAGCAGCACCCGGGCAGAGGCACACAAGCGGGAATGCAGGCAGCGCAGAGCTCAGTCCGTGCCGGAGGATCAACGACCCTGCTGTTTTTGCCTGTTTATCAAGGATTCAGGCAGGCGTAGTCTACCACTGTGCTTTAATCTTTCCCACAGCAGGGCAGGAACCCCGAGCATGTTCGATAGGGTGCCTCTGAGTCTATGACAGGCCTATGTTATCTAAACGAGATGTTGCACTTGTCCAACACACAAGGCCAAACAACAACTAGTATGATATATGTGTTTTTCGACAACCCAGCTGCAAGTCACTTGAGCGTATTTACAATCCTCCTCGCCAGTCTTCCGTTATTTTCCCACAGTCCCGCAGCCCCCGAGCTACCAGAGATCCCCGTCTCAGCAGCCCTACCTCTTCCTGAAGTTTTACCTTTCTCATCTGGCATGGTGTCCCCCAGCCTTTCCCACAGCTAAGCAATTTCCAGAGCAGCCTGAGCCCAGCTCACACGGCTGGACGGGCTCCGATCCGGCCCCGGGTACCAGCCCGGGCACGGAGGAGGCGACGACAGGGGCACAGACCGGTCTGGTGGCCCCGGGCAGTGCCTCCCACAGCTGCTGCATCCCCAGCTCCTCTCCTTCCCCACCGCAGGCTTCGCCAACATCCTGGGCTCCTTCGTCTCATCGTATCCCGTCACGGGCAGCTTTGGCCGGTGGGTAGCAGGAGAGGGAGCGGAGCCCCAGCCCGCAGGACGCTCGCTGGGGCTGTGTGGTGAGGGGGCTCTGCAAGATCTTGGGTGGAAGGCTGTGTGGACCCCGGTGGGTCCCTGAGCTTGTGTCCTGGTCCCCAGCTGCCCACCTTGGCCGCCGGGCTATGCATGGATCCCGCAGCGACCTTCCCTCCCACCTCGCGTGCTCTGTGGTCCCGCCGCAGGCCTGGAGCTGCAGGGTTGCTCGTGTTTCTCCCCGGTGGGGTCTGACGGGGTGGGCGGTTTTCCTGGGTGGGGTCTCTGGGCAATGGGTGGGGGCAGCTGCTGGCCCCGGCCAGCGGCAGCGCAGCCCGGGACGGCGTGTTGCCTTGCATTTCAGGACAGCAGTGAACGCGCAATCGGGCGTCTGCACCCCCGCGGGAGGGCTCGTCACAGGTAAAGCCCCCGACCCCCCCGTGGGCTGCTCTGCAGGCACCCGTGCCCAGCACCCACTCCCCCCGGGCACCCTGAGCGTGGGGGACCCCGTGGCTCAGGTGCTCCCCGTCTCCCGCAGGTGCCCTGGTCCTGCTCTCGCTGGCGTACCTCACCTCGCTCTTCTACTACATCCCCAAAGCGGCGCTGGCCGCCGTCATCATCTCGGCTGTGGTCCCCATGTTTGACGCTGGGATCTTCAGGACGCTGTGGCGGGTTAAGAGTGAGGGCACGAGCCGGGGGCGGCCGATCCCATGACACAACCCGGCTCTGCCTGCAGAGCAGGCACGGTCCCAGAGGGCCCTGTAGTACAAGGACTGAGCCTGGGTCATCTGTCTTGCAGGGCTGGACCTCGTGCCCCTCTGCGTGACGTTCCTGCTCTGCTTCTGGGAGGTCCAGTACGGCATTGTGGCCGGGGTGCTGGTCTCAGGGATTCTCCTCCTCTACTCCATCGCCAGGCCCCCAATGAAGGTGGGCTTCACACCTCGCCTTGGATGCGGCGGGGCCAGCCGGGCTTGCCAGGGTGCGGGGAGCTGGGAGAGGGCTCCCGAGGACAGCGGGGCATCGGGGTGCAGGATGCTTCTGGCCTGCTCCTGCCCTATCCCTGGTCCCCAGCCTGCCATCGGTGCGGCGCAGGGACCCGTTTCAAGGAGCACGAGGAAAGGGTATCCCAGGAGCTGAGAGCAGGAGAGGGAGGCATCGCTGTCCCTGTTCCTGCTGACGCCTGGGGTGTGTGCAGGAGGGGAGCTTCCCTGAGGGATGGGGCTCCTGCGTGTCCCCTGCCAGCGGGAAGGACAGCGCTTTGCTTTGTCACACGGGCAGTTGTCCCCGCCTGGGGAAGGTCACAGCCCCGAGCTCCCCGTCACTCATCCCCCTCCTCTGGGGTCTTGCGCAGGTGTCGGAGGGGGACGTGCTCCTCGTGCAGCCGGGGAGCAGCCTGCACTTCCCAGCCATCGAGTGCCTGCGGGACGCCGTGTGCAGCCATGCCCTGGCAGGTACGGTGCTCCCCGGCCCGCTGGCTTGTCCTGGGGACCCGGCTGTAACCCGGTGCCCACCTGGATCACTGCTGAGGCGGGTGGCAAGTGCTGCCCAGGCCTGCAGGCTGCGGGTGCAAGCGGGGCCAGCACAGCTTCCCTGAGGTGGGGACCAGCCCCTGGCCGCTGCCGCTCTCCCAAGGCTGTCTCATCCCTTCCAGCCACGGCTCTGGCCCTAAGGGCTGCGTCCCCTGGGCTGGTCATGTCTGGACTTGCCAGGAACATGACCATGTGCTCTTCTTCCAGCAGCGTCTCCACCACGCTCCATCATCCTGGACTGTCACCACATCAGCAGCATCGATTACACGGTGGTGGCGGGGCTGGCGGAGCTGCTGCAGGAGCTGCGCAAGCACGGCCTCTCGCTGGCCTTCTGCAGCCTGCAGGTACGCGGGACGCAGCCTTGACCGGCCCCGTGCCGGGTCCTGCTCCCCAGGGGAGGCTCTGCGCCGATGGGCTCGGCCCAGCTGCCTTCCGTGCGTGGTCTGCGCTGGCCGCTGGCTCCTGCTGCGAGGATGCTGCTGCCTCCCTTCTGGTAGCACCTTCATCTCAAAGAGGTGGAGGCTGCAGCATCTGAGTCCAGCTGCGGGACGTGGGGCGGTGGGGAAGGGCTGCATCCTCTGCCCTGGGCTGGCTGGGGGGCTCACAGCCCCGGAGAGGTGGGAAGCGGCCGGCAGCAGGCTCCCCCAGCCCAGGTTTCTCTGCCCTCAGGACCCTGTTCTCCAAGTCCTGCTGTCTGCAGACTTAGAAGGATTCCAGCATTTCCCCAGCCGGGAGGAGGCAGGTGAGGCTCTGGGCTGCCCCGGGTGCTCTCCCGGGGCTGGGGTCCCCCCGGCTGCTGCTG
The DNA here is from genome assembly GCF_035582795.1 of Mycteria americana. NCBI lineage: Eukaryota > Metazoa > Chordata > Aves > Ciconiiformes > Ciconiidae > Mycteria > Mycteria americana. The sequence goes on along the minus strand of NC_134380.1, from coordinate 13,752,307 downwards.
AGCGGAGCTCTGGACGATGAGCCCGGTAGCCTGACCTTCATCAGGCCCCAAAGCTGCAGTGCGGGGGGCTGCAGGGGCCTGGCTCCCGGGAAGGCAAGCAGGAGCCCCTCTGGAGAGCGGGGTCACCCTGGCCTTGGAGATTCGTGGTGAGCCTTGGCTTAACTCTGTCCTGCTTCTCCCCCTTCCTGGCTCAGAGCGGTGCGGAGGAGCGGAGCCGGGGGACGGCGGGGCAGCCCCCTTCACGAGCACCAGCGAGAGCTTGCTGCTGCCCGCGGGGCTCATCCAGTGAGTCGAGGAGCCGCCTGGGACCTCGAAGGACCTCCCTATCCTCGAAGCTGCTGTCTTTTTTAAATCAGCTGTTTTAATTCTGGAGACTTTTCTTATTCTGGGACATACTGAACGCTGACGCAGAGCGTGCTCTTGTCAAAGCGAGTTTCAGTGATGTTGCTGCTGCCCTCCAAGCCCAAGGGCATGCTGCAGCTCCCAACCTCAGGCTGCTGGGAGAAGAAAAACATCAGTGATTTTACTCCTTACTGATCCCTCTTGGTTTGTGGGGTTTTCTGCCAAATGCTGCCATCAGGCAGGGCTGGGCTGTCCCCCCATGGGTGCAGCCCCTCACCTGACTCCTGCCAGGCACCCGAGGGGACAGGCACCGTGACACCAGCTTGTGCTTGCCGTGCTGTGAAATGGGTGCAAAAAGCAATAGTGCTGTCAGGCAGCGGGGCTGGGGCGCAGGGTTCAGGAGAAAGCAGTTTTCCTGAACTGCCCTTGGCTGACTTTCCCATAAGGAGGGTATAATAAAGCAGTAATTGCAAATGAGTCAGCATGATCTCTGCCTTCCTTTGGGGAAAGCTTTTGCCTTTTGTGTGGGAAGGAAAAATTAAGCTCCAATTTCTGGGCGCTGCTGAGCAAACCAAGGAAAGGAAACTGAAACCAGGCTCAGGCTGCCTGGTCGCTCAGAGCCTGAGGGCGTGCTCTGGCACAGCTCCTCCTGCCAAAGATTTTGCAAGTTTTGTAGAGGTGGCCACAAAACTGCGAGGGCCGGAGGCTGGACGAGCGTTTCTGCAGCAGAGCAACGCTGGGCGGCGAGTTCCTCACTGCACCAGCAGCCGAGAGGCATTTGCAGAGCTGGAAGGGGGCATGTGCCCTTTCTGCCTGCCCCTCTGCCCATCCGCCTCCCCAGACAAGGAGTGACCAGCACAGAGACAGAGCAGGTTCGACCCATTTCTCTTCACGTCGTGTGGCAGCTGGCTGCAGCCCTGCGCTGCGTCAGGTTGTGCTGTGAAAGCTGCTCCGCATGCCCAGAGAGGAGCTCAGCGAGACAGCGGCAGGAGGGGGCTCAGGTAACCCCTTGCCCGGGGACGCTGGGAGGAGCAAGCATGGGAAAAGAGAGGGGAAAGGGGGTAAAAAGGGCCGGTCGTGTGTAAATAGTGTGTGTGCTCGAACCCATGTGTGCGAGCGTGTCAGCGCTAGTGAAGATCAGGCCAGCTCAGTCCCAGTTGGATCCAGGGACGGGGTGACAGCCGCGTCCCCACTTTTGGCTGTTGGATCCAGCACGATGTATTTTCCTCCAACACATTTGCGCTCCTCACCGCTGCTGGCAGGCCCCGTCCTGCGTCCCTGCGCTTCCTGGGGAGCACACGCATTTAACAGAAGGGCGAAACACCCCACAGCCGCCCCCCGCGCTGACGCAGCCCTGCTACAGCGGCCGGAGGAGCCTGTTTATGACCATTTGCCGCCTGAGTTACTGCAGCAGCTCGGGGACCAGATGGGAACAAGAAACGATCGATCGTAGCGTGAGGGACGTTTCGCTCCAGGCAGTGCTGGGGGGTTGGTATGTCTCCACCCCACCAGCCAAAAGCAGAAAAAAGAGGGGCTTTGCTGGAGAGCTGGGAGCTGCTAAAGCGGGGCCCAGAAGGAAGAGGAGGCGGCCGAGCTCCAGGCCGATCCTCACCGGCCCAGGCCGGCTGCAGCGGGCAGCGGGCGTCCAGCTCTGGGCTGGACCTGGGCATCGGCTCCGCGAACGGCCTCCCCAGGCCCCCGCAGCGCAGCGGGCTGGGCCGCCGGACGCCTCCCGGTGCGGGGCACCGGCCGAGCTTCGGGCGGCCCGGGGAGAGCGGAGCGCCCGCCCCCCGCCGCCGGCAGCGGCCCCGTGCTGCGCTTCCCCCGTCCCGGGAGGATGCCCGGCGGCCCGGCCCGCTCTCGGGCAGCGCTGCCGCCCGCAGCCGCCCAGGCCCCCGGCAGCCGCGGCAGGGCGGGACCCCGGCGGGAGCCGCCCGGTGGAAGGCGGCCGGAGCCCGCTGCCGGCCCCGCCGCGGCGGGATTGGCCGGGCCGGGCCGGGGCCGCGCGGGGGGCGGCGGCGGCGCCGCCCCAGAAACGAAACTTGGCGGCTCGGCGGAAAAGCGAAACTTTGCCGGGCGGGAGGCGGCGGCGGCGGCGGCGCGGCTCGGCGGAGCGGGCGCTGCGGGTGCCGGCCCCCGTCGCGGTCCCCGGCCCGTCGGTGAGTCGTGTCGCCGGGGCGGACCGGACCGGGCCGGGCCGGGCCGGGGCACCGGGGCTGGGCTTGCGGGGGGCTGCGGCGCGGGGGGGCTCCCCTGCCGGGCCCTTGGGGGGGGAGGGGGGGGAGGCCGGTGCACTGAGGGCTCCGGGCCCCGCTGCAGCCTCCCGCTGCGCCTCGATCCGCCCCGAACCCCCGGTGCGCCCCGACCGCCCCTGGGGACTCACCCCCCCCCGGTGCACCCGGGACACCCTACCCCTTGGTGGACCCGGTCCTCCCCGCGGTGCACCCCGGCCATGCCCGCTCCCCCCCAGTGCCTCCCGGTGCCTCCCGCTCCCCCGGCCATGCCGGCCCCCGACCCCCGCTGCCCCCGGCGCAGGCCGAGGCCCCGCCCCCTGCCCGGGGCCCTCACCTAACGGGCCTCATTTGCATTCCGCTGGCCCTTCGCCACGCCATTGGTCCATCCACCCGGCTCGTTTGCATATCTACCCGGGAGAGGCGGGAGCGAGCGGCAGTTCATTTGTATATAGGCCCCGCCCAAGGGTCGGCCCCGCCTAAGGGTCGGCCCCGCCTCCGCCCCGGGCGGTGCAGGTGAGGGCCGGGGTGCGGCCTGCAGGGTCTGCCCGGCCCCGGCCCCCCCCCCCCCCCCGCCTCGGCGCGGCCCGGGGCAACGGGGCTCCCGGCCTGTCTGGCGGGAGCAGCACCCTGCAGACCACCGGGCTGCCGGGGGCAGGGAGCGGGGCCTGCCAGTGACGCCGCCGGGGCCCGCCCTGGCAGCAGGGTATGGCTTGGTCTGTGTCGGGGCCTGCTCGGCTGCGCTGCCCCCCGCTGTGCCCTGCCGGGTCCGGTGCGTTCCCAAGTGCCTTTAATTATAAAAGGTCTCCGCGCAGAGTGGAGTAGCTATTTTTTAGTTGTTTATTTTTTTAAGGTTTGTGGTTTCCCCCCAGGCTGTGCGCTGGCGCAGCTGAGGGACGCGGCTGCTCGCTTGTGCGCAGCCGGCGGGCGAAGTCCCCGTGGCTGAGGGCCTTGCTCTTGAGTATCGCAGTTTGTTTCCTGAAAATAAAACTGGAGCCGGGCGGAAGGTTATGTGACAAAGGTTCATTACTTCACATTAATATTTGTATTTCTCTTTCTGCCCCATCCTTTTCTCTCCCTCTGTGGCTCCAAAAAAGCTTATCGCAGAGTTTGCGGCTGGGAAGCATGAAGTGCCATGTGTGTCACTTTGTTTCTGGGGATGATTCTCCCAGTTCTTGCAGCAAATGCGGGGCCCAGCTGGCTCCCGTCGCCAGCGCTGGGGACGAGGATTCAGGTAGGCGGCTGCAATGCGGGGTGACCTGGGGGACGCCGTGCGGGGGGCTGGCTGGAGCACGGGGCTGGCGCGCCCTGGGGCTGCACAGTGACCAGTGGCTGCGGGTAGCCGCTGGTTCTTTTGTTAGCCCTGGTGCTTGTGTAGCTCTGGGCTGCTCTGCTCTGGCCAGGTCATTACCTGCTGCTCTCATCTCAAACCTCCCTTGCGTTATTTGCTAGAGATGGAGTTTTCCTCGCTTTGCAGTGACCGGTGGGGAGCAGAGAGAGAAGCTGACGCTTCCTACACACATTTTCCACGCTCAGATCTCCAGTGTTGAACTAGTTTCTGTTTTGCCAATGCAGTGGTGCCATTCTTGTGGAATGCTGTATTACAAAGACCGGTTGTCCTGGTTTCAGCTGGGATAGAGTTAATTTTCTTCCTAGTAGCTGGTATAGTGCTGTGTTTTGGATTTAGGATGAGAATAGTGTTGATAACACAGGGATGTTTTCATTCCTGCTGAGCAGCGCTTACACAGAGTCAAGGCCTTTTCTGCTCCTCACCCCACCCCACCAGTGAGTGGGCTGGGGGGGCACAAGATGTTGGGAGGGGACACAGCCAGGACAGCTGACCCCAACTGACCAGAGGGATATTCCATACCACATGGCATCATGCCCAGTATATAAACTGGGGGAAAGTTGGCCGAGGGGCTGCTGCTCAGGGACTAGCTGAGCATCGGCCAGTGGGTGGTGAGCAATTGCATTGTGCATCACTTGTTTTTTATATTCTTTTATCATTATTATTATTTTCCCTTCCTTTTCTGTCCTATTAAATTATCTGTATCTCAACCCATGAGTTTTACCGTTTTTTTTTTTTCTCGATTCTCTCCCCCATCCGACTGTGGGGGGAGCGAGTGAGCGGCTGTGTGGTGTTTAGCTGCCTGCTGGGTTAAACCACAACACCGGTCTAGTCCCTCTTGAACTAGAATTTCCTATCCTCGGCTTATTGTTAGGTTTAGAATTCACTGCCTGAACTTCTGTTTGACACCAAGGTAATTCTGCCTCTGTGAACTGTAACAGAATCAAGTACACAATTAATGCAGTTACGCTGGGGGAGATATTTCCTAATCCTTTATTTGCTTAAAGAGAGTATGACCTGGGCCACCAGAACTGCTTTTGGTGTGTTGATAGGAAGAAGTAGGATCCTATAAGAATACACTAAATCAGAATCAGCCTGCTGTAGTCCTGGCAAGATCAATTCTTAGCAAACCCCTCTGCGATCCAGAATGGCAAGGTAACAATCCCAGGATCTCCAGGTCTTAAATGCTGTAGGAAAAAACATCCAAAGCATCTGTTCTGGTGGTCCAAAAGCTTTGTCCCTGCCTCTGGCAATGATTAAAGGTGGTGGAAGGAGTTGTAGTGCTTTACCAGGTAAATATGCTCTCTGTCTGGGGGACCAGGGAGTTCTACGAGTAAATGTGTACAGGTCAAGCCCCGTCAACAGAGGAGTCACTGAGGAGCAGGAAAAGCTCAGGGAAGAGTCTAAACACTTCAGATAATGGCGTGGTAGTAAACTGGATGTGAAACAATATTGCAAAGGGTGCCTGCTTCAGGTACCAAACGACCTGCTGTCATTAAGCATGGTGCAGCCTTTGGGCTGTAATACTCAAAGGGGCTGTGAGCTATCTTCACCTTGATTTTTGTGCTCCTGCTCCCAAAAATACTCAGAGGAAATCAGTGTCTTTTGGTATTGGTTGATCTCCACTCAAAGAGGTTAAAAGCTTCTGCTCTCAAAATCGGAGTAGAGACAGTGCTGAAGAGCCTGTACAACAGGTCTGTAGAAGGTGGAGATCTGTTCTGATGCCTGATTCAGATCTGAGCTGACTTTTCACAGGTTTTAAGGACTGGATAAAACTGTTGAAGATAAAAAGGGAGTTTCCCATGCCTTCCTGGACACAACACTCAGCTGCAAGGTAGAGGTCACGCAGCCAGTCCAGAAGGTTGAGAAAGCTGAGAAGTGCCACTGTACTGTCACCACACATCTTGACGGTCCTTGAGCGTTTCAACAGGCAGTTGTGGTTCCCAACAGTAGCCAGTACGTGTTAGCTGGAGGTAGTATAGAGAAAGATCAGGACCTCAGTACAGTGGTGTTTTAATTATTCTGCTGCTGACTGCAGGGGCCTTGGGGAGGGAAGGAGGCTGTGCTAGGGATGGAGGATGGTGTCATTGCTAGCGGTAGCTGTTGAACAGGGAACAACAAAACAGCTCCTGTGTGTTCAGTTGATACGTTTAGTCAGCAGCAGACCCTGCTTGCTCACCACCAGCTGAGAACTGTTTTCTTTCCTGACTCTCTAGTTTAACAATGAACCTTGCCTCCATTGCAGAAAGAAGAGAGGTGAAGCTCGCTCCAGTCCCTGATACAGGAGCAGAGCCTGGAGGAGATGTGAAGGGGGAAGGTACTGACGGGCCTTCTTCCACCACTGAAACAAAGGAGGAGCAGGGAGGATCGGTGATGGAGAATGCCAGAGCTCTGATCAATACCTCAGAGACCACACCTGAATGCACTGCAGGTGGGCCTCCTTCCTCTACTGAAACACAGGAGGAGGAGGAGGAGGGAGCATCACTGCTGGAGGGTGTAGCGGTCCCAAGTGGCACCTCAGAGACCACACCTCAGTCCGTGGCCGGTGATTCTTCTTCTAAGTCACAAAAGAGGGTAAGGCTCTTTGTCGGTGCTGAGGAGCAGAAGTAGCTGGTAACTTGTTGCGCTCTCTTTTGTAAAGCAATGAGGCTGGGCTGCATCACCACGAATCCCTTTGGCCTGCATCTGGATGCTGCTGCCTGTGTTCCTAGGCAAGCTGTAGGGGTATTTGCTTACGTTAAGTGTTGCGTATGCGGACAGCTGATGTGCTGAGCAGTACAGCTCCCCCGGACAGTACCTTTGCTGCATTGAGGGAAACAGTACAGAATTCAGCTTAGTAATTGGTCTGATCTTGTTAATGAGCATCATGCCCAGCGCTGCTTTGTGTTCCTGCTGAGAAAGTCTTGAATATTAAAAATACAGCATTCTCAAGAGTTACTTGCATTTCACCTACTGTAGAAGATAGTAGCTGGTCTTGTCCCTTCTCTTCCTGATCATTCTCCATTAACCCAGCATAGCAGGAAGATGTTGGTACTAGCTGCAGTGGAGGGGGTGACAAAGAATTTCTCTTTGATAATGAATAAACAGACATTGTGTTGTTCCTTCTTTTTTTTTTAACAGAAAAAGAGGAGGAATAAAGCAAAGAAGGGTCCTTCCAACTCCAGGGAGCAGGACTCTCTGCCTTCTCTAAGCACAGCACCAGCTCAAACCACAGAATTGCCTGATACATGTGTTATTCCACAAGAAATCCAAACCCCAGGCAGTGAAATAGCCAAACCGAGTGCTGATTTAATTGCTGGTGACAGTGGAGGCGCCCATGAAAGCAACAGGGCGTTGGGTCTCTTGGGAAAGGAAGCTGGAAGTCTGGAAGCAGTTGCAGAAGGCAGTCACAGCAGCGTAGATGTGGTGACCCCACCAAAGCAGAGCAGCACGGAAAATGTGGCTGCCCCATCTCCAAGCTCTGCAGCCCCAAAGGAGAAGGCGGGGGGTGGAAGTACCACAGGGTGCGGAGCAACGGTCAGGAGTAACGTGGAAGGGGGCAGTTGTGCCCCTAACGCTGGCCAAGTCCCAGAAACCAGACCAGATTCCCAGTCCTCGGGTAGGAGTAAGAAACTGGCCTCAACAGGGGAGAGAGCGAGCATTTCCTCTGGGTTGTCCCCTGGTACGGGAGCACCTAAAAGTAAGCCTGCAACTCCTTGTGCTGAACATCGAAGTCAAGACACAAAGACTCCACCTGTGGTCAAAAGCTCGCAGGCTGGGAAGGGTAAAGAAGACACAAGCCAGAAAGTGAGCTGTTCGACTTCCAAGGTAAGTGTGCGAGTGAACGCTGTGGTGAGCATTTGGTTGAGTTGGGCAAAGTTTCCCTTTATAACTGTGATTCTTTTGTGCTGTCAGTAAAGCTGAAGACCACGAGGCTGGGGATATGGGGAGAAAGCAGGGAACATTACGAAGTGCTTCTTTATCGAGTTTTGTTCTCCTGTGTGGTAGTTCTAGCACAGCTCTCTCACTGAGTGGTTGCTCAGTTACTCCCAGGAGCTATGAACTTGTCTCTTCTCCAGCCAGCTCTGTTGGATCTCCTCTAGCGAGGAGATCTTCATGCTTTGTAGGTGTCTGTGCTCCACTCACGGACAGGCCTGTGAAGCTGTAAGTTACTGTTGGTTATCTTTCATTTTCTTTATGCTCCATCCTCTGGGGACCTGTGGCTTATTGACCTGACTTCTTGCCAATGTGTTTGGGTTGGATTCCTCTTGCAATCGTGCGCTGTTTTCCTTAACCAGTAGCTTCCCTCAGTGAGGGATTAGTATTTTTAGAAGTATGAAGCTAGCTGGTATGCTGTGATTTCTGGATATTCCTAGTTGTCTGAAAAGATGTTGGATGTTTCTGCGGATGTTGTACTTCCAGGGTCTCCTGTCTAATTGGGCATTGTCTGTCTTCCTATCGCAGAATGAAGACACAAAGGAGAAAAAGAAGACCCTAACGGAGAAAGTGCACGAAGTAACTGAGAAGACAAATCAGACCAAAGGACCTGAGGCTGCTAGAAAGGATGATGCTTCAGCCGTAACAGACAGTCGCAAGGACAAAAAGCAACAAAGGAACCAGAAACCCGTGGATAAGATTATAGAAAGGTGAGAACACCCCTGCTGCCCCCCAGCATTCTTCACTTACAGGATTTGGTGTGAGGACTAGAGGACTCCAGACTGAGGCAGGGCACTGAAGTACTAAGATTAGGTCTGCATGGATCTTGGATATGTGGAAATAGAATTGCCTTAAAACTGAGGTGAACTCCTGCTTGTGCAAAAGAGAGCCAATGTTTAATCGGGAGTTGCAGCACAAGTAATGTGGTACACTTGGTACTTGAACCTTTCTGAGTATCTGATGAATAGAAAAAAGAGATTGCCCTCTTATTTCTTACTCTTACGAGCAACATGTGCTTCACATGTGTAACTCTTTAATGGTGTGAAGAGCTGTTTTGATTAGTATGACTCATTTTGCTTAATGTGTATGACCTGGAAGAGGGATAAAGCTTAGCCATTTCAGGTGACTCTGCTGGGTGAGGTATTTCTGTTGGATACCAGTGCAGTGACCCAGATGCACGTGGCCAGAGCATTTCATGCTGCTTTTAGGAACCCATTTTACTTTTTTTGCACTGGGCTTTACACTAGGCCTGCTATGTATCAGTTTGAGTGAACTGCTGACAGAGCATCCTGTGAGCTAGTGACTCAAATCTTATTTGTTGTTTTTAATGATTTGTGCAATTTAAAAAAAAAGTAAAAATTAGAATTCTTTCTATTGTCCTTCTAATTCTTTCTTGTAGTTCTGTGAACCGAAGTGATGGTGTTACAGTATATTTCCATGCAATATTGTCCAAAGACTTCAAACTAAACCCTGAGACCCATAAAGTGTTCATCAGGGCTGAAGGCATTTCTGGCTATGCAAACTGGAAGGATAACATTTGTGAGCTGAACTGCACCAAGTAAGTACCCTCTGGAGTCACACAAAGGCACAGGAGTGTTTGGCTCTGGAGCACAGGATGCGATGTGGTACTTCGTTGAATACATAAGGCTGTCGCTATATGTCCATAGGTGGGTATTGCTACAAAGGGTTTTCATAGTGGAGATAACTATTCTAAAATTTTCATCATGAATGAATAATCACCAGTCCTATTAAAAATGGAGTGATGTGTGGAAAAGGAAGTATATAGATCAGCTGACATGTCCTTTGCCCTCCTTTGCTGTGTTTTGTGTTTCCTAGGCATCTAGAACAACATGGATACCTCGTTGAAGGCACTGTAATTCTTGCAAAAGAAAATATGAATAAATACATTCCTTACAAATATTGGGTTACCTGTGGTGAAGGGGATTATGAATTTATTTACAAGCGTCCAGAGTTAAGTACTTATGTGAATCGCTGCTTATTTATAAGAGGCAACTTGCTCAACAATGGAGGTGAGCTTTTCTGACTGGATCTGCATATTGGGATGATCCACGGTTTTTTTTGGTGGGATGATCTCTTAATTTCATATGGACTAGCATTATTATTAGACAGCACTGTCTGAAGTTGGAAACTTAATGGGTCAGTGGGGGTATTTCTGTGGACAGCTGAAAGAGTGAAGGCATGCACAAATGAGTGTTTGTTTTTCAAATGATTGTTTCCCTGTGTTCTCATCTGTGTTGCTTATTCTAGAATGGCATCAGTATGATGATATTGTGTGTGCAAAGCCTTCTATAGTGAAAAACTTTTGGAAGACGCTTTCTGGCAGTAAAAACAAAGACGTGGTGGAAGGGAAGATAATAGCTGCAAATACTATGTTAGAAAATATCTTCAGCATTCTTGGAACCTGGAGTCCCGACAACCTGAGAAACTTCCTCTTCCAGCTGATACAGTTTTATGTTGTTACAAGAGACCCACAGATATATGACGGCAGGGCAGCGCTATGGACAGAGTTAAACTTTGGCACCCAACAGGTAATCTGTTTTTCTTTTAACAGATACTAGAAAACAGACAGTCAGTTACTAAACACAGAACTCTAATTCTGCTGTTGACCTTCTTGGGTTAATTTTACTTTTCCAGTCAAAAAGTTCAGGTGTGACAGAACCAGTGGGGATCCCTTCCCGGGTGACTGCCACCGTCTGCCTTGGGAACTTCAGTCACACCTTTGCAACTAGGCGCTGTTCTGAATATCCCATGTTGGTCAGCAGCAGAGCTGTGATGTGGTGACTTCTTACTTGAGTGGGTTTTGTGTCTGGATATTAATTTCCTAAGCCTGGCCCTTTAGTTTTGCTGCCAGTCACTCTGTCGCCAACTTCTCTGCACCCATCTTGGACTCCAAGCCTGCCTTTTTTTGAGATGAGCTCCTCCTGGTCCTTCTAAGTAGTGATGCAGACAGGGCTTCTGGAGTCCTAAATTTCTTACCTTACATGGCAGAAATGTCACTTTGTCTTTTTGGGGGCTTTGGACCGGTGTCAGGGCTGCTCATTTCTAACTCTCTGCAGCCTCCCTCCTCCTGGTGATGCGGGAGAGGCCACAAGATGGCATACCCGCCCAGCTCAGCAGAGCCCACGGGTGTTTCATGTCGCTGCCGGTTTTCAGAAGGGTGATTTTGGTATCACCAAGCACCACAGTACTATGGACCACCCCCTGGATGTGATTTCAGAGTAGCTTTTGGGCTCTGTGGGTAAGGACAGAAAGCTCTCCCCTTTCGCTGACTCCCAACCAAGCCTGAGCCCGCTGGGAAGCCGGAGTCTGCTTGCGGCGTGCGATGGTGACATAAGGCAGCGTTGGGTGTACCACTGCTCGGCTCACCGGTTCCCTTCCTGACATCTGCCCCAGCCCCCTGACGCTCCCCAGCTCTGCTGGGTGTGGGAAGGTGCAGCAGTAGCTGAGTGGTGGGCGCTGGTAGCACAGAGGGGCACGAAACCGTCACAGGTACTGGGGTACCGTGCCTGATGCGCTGGTGGTGGTCAGTACCACGTGTGCTTAGATCCCGGTACCACCATGGTGCTGGGGGGTGTACAGGGCTATCGAGTGTCCTCACTGTAACCAGCAGAAGAAAGTGGCTTCAGAAGAAAAAGACTTGTTGGGGAACTAATGCTGTGGTCGGTTTGTTTCTTCTCTTCCTTATCCTAGGTGAATGATTTGCTGCTAAAATATATGAAGAAAATAGCTCGTCCTTTCCTTGCAGCAGAAGGTGCAAACGCATCGCAAGAGAACATAGTAATAAAAAGTAAACTAGCTCTGGGGCTTACCATTCTCACAGTGGTTGAAAAGTTGGAGCTGCCAGCATTTAAAAGCGATCTGGCTGACCTGTGTAGGCTCTTGTGCTTGGATAAGGTGTCACAACAAGCCATATGGGATGAAATTCGTGATATCAAAAAGGCTTTTGCAGCAGTTGCTAGGTATGTATGTTACTGGAGCACTTACAAGGTAACTAACTGGGCTGGTTTTGCTGCAAGCGTAGCACCCTGTGATAAAGCAATAAGGGATTCAGCTCTCTAGTGTCAGAAAATCAGAAAAAAAATCAGATTTGAAGGGATCTTTGGAGGTCTCTGTTCCAACCTCCTGCTCAAAGCAGAGCTAATGTCCAGGCAAGGTTGCAGTGGAGTTCTGACAAACTCCAGGGAGGAAGATTGTACAACCTCTCTGAGGGCCTCTTACACTTGCGTACCTTTCTTGATGTGAACAATGTTTTACTTTTTGTCCAAACAGGATTTCCCTTATTGCAACTTGTCACTGTTGCCAGAGTAGTAGATTGAGTTAAAACTATTGTTTTTTCTTTATCTATAAAAATCTTATTTGTTATCCTTTTCTGTCAAGCAGTTTCTAGCCTCTTACCTTTTGTTAGTCATACTTATAAACCTCAATGATTGGGATCATCATGTATTTACTCCTTTAAATTTAAATGCTGTATTTTGATTCTTCTTGTCTCCTCTGATGTGCATCATTACACATGTTTTTTGTTGATTTTTTCCTCAGAGTGCCTGCTTATTAGACTGTTATCTAACTGCTTATGTGGCATTCAAATTTCTAGTTCTTCACTTGCACAGCTGCAGCTATTAAATTTCCTTTTGGAGGCTTTTTTAGTACTTCAGCCCAACCAAGGAGGCCGAGAATTATCCTTAGAATGCCTGGCTCTGTGCATCTGTGTCACTCGATCCCTGACTGAGCTGGGGGGGCTCGTGGAAACTGTAGATAAAGTATTGGCACTTCTTCTTAGTGCTATATTAGTAGGGTTTGTGCAGAGAGATTCAGGTAAGATTACAGCTTTGAGCCTTAAACTTTTACCATATATACTCTTCAATGACGATAAGATTGAGCTAAAAGAATTATCAGAAGTTATTTGAAGGTACATAGCAAGACTGAGATGTAGACTTCCCCCACTCCCCCCCAAGGGCATTCTTGAGTCCTGTAAAACGCTATTCTTTTACAATGTGTGTTTGTTTTGGTTTTTGGTTTGTTTTTTTTTTTTTTTTTAGTTTGAAGGTTTACCTGACAAACTTGTGCCAGAGATGCATTGATGACCAAGTAGACCAGTGGGTGTGGATTCTTCCTCTTCTGCATTTCTTTGCTGCTCCTTTGCAGCATGACCACTCGTTGATGGAAGAGGATATGTGGGCAGGGCTGGAAGGGCTTCCATTTGCTGAAACAAGGAAGAAGCAAGATGGGTGAGTTTTCCAGAATTAGCAGTTGTATCCAGTGCCTTGACATCGTAGTTGTTGGTGGTCACCTTTATCTCTTTTTTTCGAACTCTCTTGTTTTTAAAAATAAGAAACGTAGCATGTTGATGGTGGATATTTGGGATATATGAACACAGACCATATTGGTTGCTCAGAGACTATGGTGTACAGCAAAGCTGTGCAGTATATTACCGTTCAGATGCAAGCAACCCTTAATTCTGCAAGCCGTGGAGCAGCTTGCGTGGTCGGTGATGCCCGGCGTGAGTTAAAGCAGCTCATGATATGTGTTTTGCAGAATCTGAGCAAGACCTGGAGTTTATTTTCCTTGAGTGCTTCTGCTCAGTAGCTTTACACTGCTTCTGCGATTACCGGGGTCTTCTACCCATCTTCAGCTGTAAATGAAAAAAGCAGAGGAGTGAGAATAGGAGCTTGATTTTGTTTTGTCTTCCATCCAGGGTTCCCCTACTGCAACTAATGAAAGAAAAGAAATACTTGATGGAATTTGATAGGACTCTGGTCAAGTCCTGGATCTGTGTGCTGCCCCTGGAGAGCCTGGCTGAATTTATAAAAGACTTCTCCAGTGGTTTGTTAACTACTCTTCAAGGTGTTTCTTACAGATTAGAGAACATTGACCTTTCGTGGAACAGTTTTAAGGTTTGTCTTCTGGCAGCTTTACCCAGCTAAGGGATAAAGGCTGAAATTGGGCTGTAGTGTGCCTTTTAGCAGAACTGACTGTCACTGAAGGGAATGTGGTTGGTAGCAAGTCAGAGCATAAAGAGCTTAAAATTTAGCTAAAAGCAAAAATAGTTGCTCTGAAGTAGGAGACTCCTAAGAGGAGGTATCTGTAGCAAAAAATGTTGTTGGCATTGATGAGAGAAGGGTCTGCTTATCTGGATTTGCTTTTAGTTGCTGATGGCAAATATTTTAATCCTGACATCCTCAGACGGCTGCCTGAAACTTTTTGTACAGCTCTTGGGGGTTTGGGTGAGGTGCTGCTGGTTTGAGAGATTTTCCTGCCTGTTGTGAAAACACTTTTATTTGTATGAGGACAGCAGGAACTGGACATTGCAACTAATAATAATAAAAAATTTTAAACCCCTAGATTGTAAGAAGTGCAGGTTTTGCTTGTACAAATAATAGCCACCTATATGTTGACTCTGACATCCAGTAAATAATTTTTGCAATTTTGTAGCATATTTATAAAAACGTTGGAGAAGGCATGGAAGAATACTGAACTCCCTCTTTCACAGCATGCCTTTAACAAATGAGAAACCAGTCTGTAAAATTCCTTCCACAGTTTAATATTTCTGTCTTTCCATTCTTAGGTAGTAGAGAATCTTCTAAAGACGCTGCTGTGTACCTTGGATGAGAAACAGGCCAGGTAACTGAAGTGCACTTTTGTGAGAGCATCGTCCTCTTTATTTACGCCATGCCTGTGGGGTGGGGTTATGCTTGTAACTTGAATGTGTGCATTGAAATCTGTATGAATAAAAGAATCCTGTATTTCTATACCTCTGTCAGATAGCAACATTTTCTTTAAATCCATCTGAGGGAGGGATGGTTAGTTGCCACACTGTATTGAATTTGGTGAGGTTGTGGTTTTGGTTTGGTTTGGGTTTTTTTTCCCCCCCCTCTGAGTAGAAAAGAAATTCTTCCTCTTTTTTCCTGTCCTTCAGAGCTCTGGAAGCTCGCTCTTGGCAGTCCTGCTTGATCTGTTGCCTCAAGCTGCACAAGAGGATCTGCAAGTACATGAAGTGGGGAGGGTCGTTCATAATTCCTGCCACTTCTGCCATGATGATTTCGAAGGTTGCCAAGCTTCAGCCCACAGCAGTGAGTACCAAGGAACCATTCATGGGTTGATATGAGCAAGATATCTAGAAGTATTACAAAATGGTACAACAGATTTGTTTTAGATCATATCCATTTTCAGTTTGGAAAACTTAATACTCTAAATTAACCAAGATTATGGTACTTTCAAAGAGTTGTGAAATCATTTAATGATTTTGATTCTTCTTACTGAAAATAAGGTCAGATGCCTAGGCTGGCTCTCATGGGTTTTGTTTTATGTCTGGTTTTTTTTTCCGTTAAACATATGTTGTCTTTACTTCCTGGAATAAGCGTTCTTAAGCACAATTTTTAGGCATTGCATTTTCCCAGCCTCCTTCTATCCTTTATTCAAGTAGCGGTGGGTCTCTGCTGGGCATGTTTGTGCTTTGGATGCATTTAGGCCGTCTCTTTTAGAAATAGTTATTTAAATCAGTTGTGCATTGCTCTCCTGCTTGAACTGTTCTTGTGCTTTTTCCTTCTCCTGTGCGTCCAGCAGGTTCCAAGAGATGATGTGCAGGAAGTTCCAGTGGTGGAAGTGTTCAGTGAAGCTCTGAGAGACACTCGAACCTGGTTCAGAAATACTTTAAACCAGAACTTATTGAAAGAACACCTGGACCATGTGACGTTCTCTTCTTGTTGGGAACTTCGGGTTTGTCATCTTCTAATAATATGAATAAAAAGGTGTTTTACCGTAGCTTAACCATATAGTCTTTAGTCTAATGGCTCTTTGCTGGGAACCGTATCGGCTGTGGCTGGGTAAGGAATGAGATGGGGAGAGGCAGTACAGACTACAAGCTGAGAAGCTGCATTGTTTTAAACGCTATTGGGCTGAAAAGCAAAGGGCTGTAATTGGTGCTGCTCAGCTCACCATGTTTCTCCTTTTTCTTGGCTGTTCCAAGAGGCATTGCTGGGTTGAGGAGCTGCCCCTTGTTGGCATTTAGCTGGAGCTGTTGTCTTGCTCACCCTGTGTGTCCTACTGACTGTCCTTCAGGCCTTCCAGCAGGCAAAGCACAGAGCAGCCCCTTTCAGTCTGACTCACTCTGCTCCCAGCCCTCCCTGGGACAGTTTCCAGCATCAAAGTGGAAGTTGTTCATCCAAATGTCTCCTTTAGCAACTGGGACATTTTGACACTGTTTGGGCTTAAAAGCTGCCTTTTGCAGCTCTGGGAGTGCTCTTTTTTTTTCTGGATGGAAACATTTGAAAGGACTGCAGACTGTCTGAGGAGTGTGGGGCTTTTTAATTTCCTTATTTCCTGATTTAATTTCTTTTAATTTCCTTATTCGAATGTTAAAGCTCAGCACTTAGTGTTTTGGGTTTGTTTGCTTCTCACCTGCAGGCCTGGGATGAATTTGTGAAGATCATCTTTCCAGATGAACAGTTCACTGAGAGGTGGAAGAAGACTTTACTTACAGATCTGGAGAGAAGAATTCAGGAGGTAGGGGAGGCTACAGGCAGTCACGGCGTGCTGGTGGGTCAAGTTCAGAGCAGTTAAACAGTATTCTACTGTGCTTAGAGAGTAGCTTCTAGAACCTGAATGGGCACGTGAAAACACTGTGGCTTTGGTCATAAACATAGCTATTGCTGTTATAAACCATGTTCTGGAGGCTCAAAAATTGGACATGAAACTGTACCATGCTGTATTCTTGGTGTCAGACCCCAGTAGCGTGCTAGCCTGGCTGCAGCGCTGGTCTGTTTCTAGCAGTGACTGATACCCTGATGCTTTAAAGGAAACTGCACCTTTTGAGCAATTACCACCCCTATAGTTTTTAAGAAACAGCGGGCGTAGAGTAAGCATGCAAGGACTTACAGAAGCAAAGTTGGCGCTTGTCTGTTTTCATTCATTGTGCAGAAATTGTGTTGTCCAGGCTCCCAAATGCACAGCCAAATGTGTAGGTCCTTTCTAAATTGAGCTTGTATACCTCCTCATCTCCTTTCTACGTCAGTTGCAAAATTCTTTAAGCCACTGATTTTCATGGTATAATCAGGAAACAAATATTTCCTGGTGGAAGCTTGGCTTGGAGAGGTGCATATTAGGTAACCACACATTTTAGATGGAAAGATTTTCCAAGCATTTCTTGGCACTGAATGGCACTGGGCTGATGCTTGGCTCCACTAGGAAACTTAAATTTTTCGACTGAGTTCCTTTTATTGTCTTAATAGCAGCACTCCTTCATGCTTTCAGAAGAAACACTTTGGAAATTTTAGATTGATAAGAAATCTCCCTTTTGCCCTATAGGAGCCTCCAGTTAACCAAATCTTAGTCTACTGCTGTCAGCACTACCAATTTACACAACTCGACTCTTCCATTGACTGGTGTTTCCGTAACTGTGCCACAGAGGCTGTGACTGTGGCTTGCCAGGTATTGTATTTTCTCTCAAGGTAGGAAAAGGAAAAGTCAAATTTCCTGTTGCGTAGAAATCCTGTTGCGTAGTATAGGGACGTGCATTGTGGTGGAAGGAGAGTTGCACATTCAGTCTGCTATTGCTTGAGTTGCTGTGGATTGTTTAAGTTTGTTAAACCGACAAAAAAAAATATTGACAAGAAATCAGGAAATGAGGATCCACTTATAAAGGGTCCATGAAAAATACTTCTTTTGCTTTTGCCACCGTGGCTTCTGGCATCAGTCATGTCATACGGCTTTTTTGGAATATGCCTCAGCACTGGAGGTGTGACTTCTTGACATCAGTGCCTGATCCCGAGACAAAGACGGATGCAGTATAATCCAAAACACTGATGCATTTCTCCCTTCTGTCTTGTATGCCTTGTGCAGACTCAGAGCAATCTCCTTGAGAAGATATCTTCCTACAACATGGGCCAGTTCGGCCAGCTTGTATCAACTATTATTGTGAAGTCATGGCCAATCAAGAGTGGGCAGTCTGAGGATAATTTTGATAAGATTTTGCACCACGTGCTTACGTGGCCTGACATCAAACATATCTTCAGCTTTAATGGTATGTCTGTTAGTTATAGGAGTCTATGAAAAGCTGTTCTCTGCCTTGCACTCCCACTTTGCAGAGCAGCAAACAAATGTATAAAAATTGTCCTGTTCTATTATTCCCTATCTCAAAGCTCAAGGTATTCAGCCTGTTTTTGGAGAGGCAGGGCTAAGGAGAGGGAGCTGGTATTCCTCTTGTGCTAATCCGCTGCAGCCAATTCAGGGTTTGTACTGGACTGCTGAACCTGTAGATCAAGTGGATTTGTAGAATGTAACTTCTTTCTCTGAGAAGTTCTAATAAGTTATTGCTACACAAAAACGCAAAAGTGTTTGTCATGTGAATGGATCAAAATGGCTTGTGTTTCCTCCACAGGTTTTGTGTATGGGCTCTCTGTGGGAAGGTTTCTGAATTGCTCTCCTGAGATCCTGGCTGTTTCTGTTCAGAAAAACATGCGGGGTTGGGGGGTGGTGTGATGAGTTCACAGGCTTTTGGGGAGGGATTCAAATGGGAAATGGAAGGACTCTGTATCATGACACTGAATAGTTATTGATTCTGCCTAGTTTTTGTGAAGCAGGGCTGATCTAGTTTTTACATGCTTTGTTTCTGGAACAGGAACAAACGCAAAGCTCCTAGAAAAACTTACAGATGAAGCAAAGAATATAATGGCCACAGCAGGTTCTGTGTTTACGAGTGTCACCGATGACATCCAGAGAGGGTGTATCCTTGTGAAACATCTGGAAGAGATTTTCCAGCATGAGAAACAGTTCATCTGTATCTGGGAGATAAGTAAGAACACCATTCAAAGGTGGCATTGTTGGCTTATGGCATCAGCGTAGTGATCGATGGCCTACTCTGTTAACCTGCTTCAGTGATTAGTAATGCTAATTAGGTGCTTCAGCAGTTAGCAGTGCTGCCCTTGTCTTTGTCCTTTATATGGAGCTCCCAGCTCCAGTTTGTGTTGTCTGCATTTCACTGTGGTGTTTGTGACTCTGCAAATCCAAACCTGAGTTATGGGTGCAGGGGGTGGGAAGTGTCTGCCTTGTGACTACAGATGAGTTTTCTTTCAGGGTACCAGCAGCCGTTACAAGACAAAGAACTACTCCAGAGAGAACTGAAAGAATTGCTGCAGAGGAGGCAAGAAGAACTAACACTTCTCAGAAAAGAGAATAAAGCAATAGGAACCTTTCTGAGCATGTGTAGGAAGGTGCAGGCATCTGTGAAAGGTAGTGTTTTGGGGGAGTGATTTGAAAGTGGCAACTCCAGAAAACATAATTTTCTTTGAGAATGACTAGGCTTTGTAAATAAGGTTTTATTCTAAACCGCAGCAAGGATGAGGAGGGGTGGGGGAAGTAAACCTAGAGCATTGGAGGGACCGGTGAGTGCTTATGCATCAAATGATATGTGTAGGGGTCCACGTGCCCAATAGCATTTTGCGACCTGGCGGATTAGATGAAGTAAGCTGGACACAGGGTAGACATCTGATCTATCTCTGACCTATCTCTCTGTTTTAAAGTGGATGTAGGTGAAGTGGAATTTCAATACTTGGAAGATCTTCACTCAAAAAGACTAAATACAGTTGTGAATGTGGGAAAGAGACCCCTGCAGACCTACTACAGGTTGAGCCCAAAGCTGAAAGAATTTGCCCAGAAAATGCACTCTTTTAAGGATAGCCTGATCTTCCAGCAGTTCTGGGAGGAAGCAGCGCAGAAGGCAGGAGAGGAGTATGAAAGTTCAGAAGAGGAGGAGGAGAACAACATTGTTCCTGCCTTGGACCTAGATAATGTTTTCAGCAGTCTAATCTCCCCTTGTTTTGCGAGCTATGAAAGGTTGTATGATGATCTCAGATCTGGAAGTCTCACACTTTCTGCAGTTGATACAATTTTTCAGGAATTCACAAATCATCCTGAAGATATCAAAACTGAACTAAATACCATATGTAAGCTTAGACCTGGAGAAGTCACAGATTGGGTTGATCAGCGATTTCAGCAGATCCAGCAATACCATGAAATGCATTTAACTTTTGATGCTGCGAAGATCATTGCCAGTGTCAAAGAGAGTTTAAACCTCTCTGGTGACTTCAGTATCCTGGAAAACTTGTTGGACATAGTAAGTATCCGCTTCTTCAGCTCTGTACTGTCAGGGTGTTGGCTAGAAAGCTTGGGTAAATCTGAACCTTCCCGCAAGTCTATCCCAGTCTGTCAAGAGCCATTCCTTGTCCCAAAATGCTTATTTGAGATAAAAATTAAGTGTTCAAATAAAGTGCTTTTGTGTAATCTTTCTTAAAAGAGAGAAGATGGTATTCTTCTGTTAGGGGTATGGCTTTGCAGAGGGCTTTCCTCTCCCTGCTGGAGAATGGGTTGTATTTCCCATTTCCAGACTGAATGTTTGTTTGCACCGCTTGCTTTGTAGACAGAAAAGCTTGAATCATACAAGACACAAAAGCTGGACTCCATCAGCCCTGAGGTTATGCATGCCAAGACACTGCTGCAGGGGATCACGGTGAACCGTCGTGGGTGTCTGAGGGAACTGGCCCAGCAGAAGGAGTTTGTCTGCTGGGTCAGAGAAGCACTGAAAGGTGTGTGCTGCTCACCAAGGAATTAGGCAAATAGTACTAGAAGGGAGGCCAGTTTGAGTGGGGGCAGAAGGAATGCCATGTCCCTGACCCATCTGCTCCTTTGTGCCTTCACAGCTTCTGGTATTGATAGAGTTACGAGCATCTCTTATGGGTTTCGGTGTGGAACGTGCTATGAAGTAGTCCCTTTAAACATGCCCATGCCACTGTAGTCTCGTGCAGCACGCAGTAGCTACCCTGCCCGATAGCTGGGCTCGGTCTGAAGGTTTGTAATAGCTGCCACTAGTCAGTTCAGACCGGTTATTTAAGAGAACAGAGGCCATCCGTTTAACAGGATGGCAGCAGTCTGAGTCGTGTGTCTGCCAGCTCACTTGTCTTACATGCACAGAGACACATCCTTTGTGCTGCTTCCATCCTGGCTGTGAATCTGCTGTTCGTGCAATGCGGAGAAAAGCCACTGCCAAGGATGTCATTCATGTGGATGAATCGCCTAGTGAAGTTGCTGGCAGGATGGGTGGAGGGAAGTCGCACAGGAGATGCGGTTCAAAGGCATTCTTTCTGCATTTTCTGTAAAAGGTGGTGATGTGGAATTGCATTAAAGTGGCCTCATTTGTTGTTCATTCATGTGTTTATCTCATTTAAGATATAAATGAGCTGAAGGTATTTGTAGACTTGGCCTCCATCTCTGCTGGGGAGAATGACATGGATGTGGACCGTGTGGCGTGTTTCCATGACACTGTGCATGGCTACTCTTCCCTGCTCTACGAGCTTAGGCAAGAGTCAGGGTTTGAGGACTTCATGTGCTGCTTGAAGAAGCTGTGGCGAGCCCTGGACAGTGATGAGAATCTTCCCAAGAAACTGGTGAGTTCTGCTGGAGCAGGTCCTCTCTGCATCCTCTTGTGTTTCTGCCTTCCAAGAGTGGCTGGAAGATTGACTGCACAGGGCAAATTGCACTTGTGTGGGGACATCACAGCAGCTCTTGTTATCGGAAGAAAAATATCTTTATGTTTCTGTGGCACAAAAATTCACTGCAGCCACTGTAACTGGTATAGCACGGATTTCTCCAGAGCACTGCTGAGGCTTTCAAGTGTGACATGGTGTAGCTTCGCTCTTGCAAGAGTTTGAATGATGATGCAGAAGAGGGAAGGCAGATGGCTGGGAACTCTGTCTTATTCTTTGCAGCAGGGCATGTTTCTACAGCAAGAGGCATTGAAGCACTGTGGGCTCTGTTTGTTCAGCCTCCCATGGTGTTGGTAAAGAACAGCTGTGCAGAAAGATCAGGCTGTGGCCAGTAGTCATTCCTTTCTTCCTTCCCCATCCTGAAACTCTTATGCCAGCCCAAGCTGTTTGTCCTGAACACAGATGTAATATTGCAAAGAAGCGCCAAGTCAGAGCGATTAGGCAGTGCCGTGTCTTCTCTTCCCACAGTGTGCTTCAGCTCAACACTTAGAGTGGTTGAAAACAGTGAAAGAGAGCCACGGGTCTGTGGAGCTCTCGTCGCTGTCGCTAGCAGCTGCCATCAACAGCAGAGGAATATATGTTCTCAGAGCACCAGCTGATGGCCAAAAGGTGAGGCTGCTTGGCTTTCCCTCCCCTCCTGCAGGTAACGCTGCTGTCATGTCGGTGACTGTCAGCAATGTGCTGTAGCTTTTCTCCCACTTTGCACAGTTCCTTTTTGGGAGCTGCTGCCTCCTAAGTGCTTCCCTTGCTGGGCATAGCACCGCCTCAGGAGTGGAACCTCAGTGCACATCAGTGCTAATGACTTGTTCTCTGGCAGGTTTCTTTGGACAATGTCCTGCACTTCACCCTCCCAGGGAGCTCTAGGGATAATGAAGCATCGTGGAAATACTCTCTGGCAGAGCTCCGTGAACTGCAGAACAAACTGATGCTCATGTCAGCAAAGGGAGAGCAAGGCTTGGAGGTGGAGAAGTTCTCTGAGGTCAGATTTCAAACCCAATGGGTTACTGATGTTGAGGCTAGGGTTGGATTTTGCCTTGAATATCAGCCCTTAAGACTGTGATTTACAGCTGAGTTGCTGGGGATGAATAGTGGCAGGCAGATAGATGTTCCTACCTCTGGTTCCCTGTTAAGGTGGAACTAAGCTGGAGACTGGACAGTGGACTGGCACCCTCGTCCTCTGGCTCCACTGGGGATGGCTCCTGGCCAGGAGGGTTGCTGTGCTTTTGTAGCAAGCTGTGGATTCCTTACTGGCTTCCTGGGGATACTGCTGTTAAAAAGCCACAGAGAGTCTTTTGTTACCGTAGAAGGCCTGACACACCTGGCTTGGGACCAAAGCCTTTATTTTGATTGAAAGTCTTTCCTGTGGTTTCATGACTGAGACTTGTCTTGGTAAATCAGCTTAGTTTTTTTTATCTCTCCTCTATCCTCACACAGATCTTTTCCAATGTCCAAAGACTTGCACAGGCCTTTATAGACCTTTATTCAGCTGGGAACATGCTCTTCCGCTCCTGGCTTGCTCATGTGTATTGTTCACCCAATAGAGCATCATGTGTTCTTATAGACTTCTCTTTGGGACTGATCCCAGTGCTAGAAGGGCAAGGAGATGTGGCAGCTGTGCTTCCAAGCCTCTGCAAGACAATGGAGAGTTTCCTGGAGAGTTGGAAAAGCTTCATGTATGAAAAACGATTCCAGCATTTCTACCTGAACTACTACACTGCTGAGCAGCTGGTCTATTTGTGCACAGAACTGGGGCAGGGGATGCCCAGCCAGGGTGCCCTGATGATGCTTTCATTCCTAAAACACAACTGCACCAAGCAGGATGTCCTTAGAGCCTCCAGCAGTGAGGTGCCTCCCAGCTCAAGGAAGGTTATTTCTGACTTCCAAGTGATGCTGGATGGGGGGAAGGACGTGACTGCACAGCTGGAGTGCATCTGGGAGTGCTACATGAGCAACATGGGCTCCTTCCTTCCGAACTGCCTGGATATTGATACGCTTGGTGGGTGGCTGAAGAATCTGGCCAGCTGGGAGAGAGAACATGTCAAGCGAGACTTTCCACAGGATCTTCTGTATGTTGGTCAGCCCAACCTCATCACATGCCCTCGCTCTGAGGTGCTCACATCTGCTCTGGCTATTTACATGAACAGCCCCAACCAGCCCCTTCCTGCTTTTGATGAAGTTCTCCTGTGCACTCCTCAGACCACTGCTGAGCAAGTGGGGCTCTTCCTCAGGAGGTGCCTCAGTCCCTGCAGCGGAGAAGGGAAAATTTACACCATGCTGTACGCAGATGAGCTGAGTTACGATGTCAGCTGCAGAGCAGAGGAGCTATTCCAGCACCTGCAGCACTACAACAGCACCTATCGCCTCGTCATTCTGTGCAACTGCGAGAGGGAGCACAGCTACATCCCTTCTGTCTTCAGCCAGTACAAAGTGCACATGATACCCCAGAGGCCACTAGCTGAAATCCAGCAATACCTTCAGCACCACTACAGAGTCGCTCAGCCTTCAAGCTCAGCTGCTTCTGTGTTCAAGGACAATATGTGTGTTGGGATTGTGTCCTCCAAAAGAGCTGGCGTGGGTAAGATGTCACATGCAAAGCGGGGTCTGTTAAAAACCAGAGTGGGGTTCACCTTGCCAGGTTTTCTGCCCCAGTCATAAGCATCTAGTCAAAAAGAATGATTCAGACTCTAGTCAGTGGAGTGAGGTGAAAGCTGTAAGGACAGCTCATCTTGTCCTGAGACAGGCATCTCTACAGATGGTTCATCTTGCTAATCTGACACCTGTCTCTTTCTACTGACTTACATCATTAACATAAACTAGATAGCTAATGCTGAATAAGATGAATCTGACCTCCCGAGGTTAAAATATGCCTGTAGGAAAATATATGTGAGATGGGACAAGGGTTGTAAAGCCTGCCTGTTTTTCTTGCATAGGAAATGATTGTTGGCTGTCTCTTAATGCAAAAAGTTAGAGGGCATTAAGTAAAACTACTTGGCAGGCTGAAAAGCAAACAGAAGATGGTGGTTCTTCAAACAGTGTTTAGTTAAATTGTGGAACCCAGAGCTTTACACAGGCTTAAAAAGTGATTAGATATAGTCATAAGAGAAACATCCATCAAGGGCTATTAAACACAAAGATGCTATCTCTGACATCGGAGTTCCTGAGATGCAAATCACGGAGAAAACACTGGGAAGGAGTTGCCATGTGTCAGGTGTGTTCTTACCCCGTTCCTTAGCTGTCGTCCCCTGTTAGAGACTGGTAGTCCAGTAAGTGCTCGGCTGTCCAGCTGCGTGTGTTTCTTGTGTAAGCTTTTGAGTCTGAAGTACTTCTAGTGCATGCATACAAGAGCAACATCAGACCTTGCTTTTTACTTACAGCAGCCATTCTTGGGCTTCGATAGAGTACCACCCCAATGAAAAAGGCTGGGCTCAAAAGGGAAAGTGTGCTACGTTGTTTTCCAGCGATTAGTGAGAAAATCCAAAACAGTTTTGGTAACAAATGGCATCCTTTGTCAAACTTCAGAAACCCAGGGCAGCTCTTGGGTGTTATCTGTGAATGGCTGCTGCCTTAGCTTCAGTCTGGAAGGCTATATAAACCCTTTTTTGTTGTGTTACAAACCTTTCATACTGCTGAGGGTGAGTCTGGAGCTTCCAAAAGGTTGGAAGAGACAGCTTTACCCAGACACCCATAACTGGGAAGTATTTGTGGAATGAACCTACCGCAGCCAGCTCCTTCACTACATACGGCATAAAGGGTGTGATGGGATGTAGCCAGTGGACATAGAACGCTTTCCATTCCCCGTGTTAATCTGGGGAACAGCAGATGCAGACTGCAGCCAACCGCAAACAACAAACCCAAGTCCTTGGCATTGCCTGGCAATGCTGGCATTGCTGGCAAAATTAATTTCTACAGGATAAGATAGGAAACGTGAGGGTGCTTTTATCTTCGACAAAAACCATTCCCTCCCCACCATGTTTTGACTCTAGAAACAACCACGTAGTAGAATAGATTCAAGTCCTAATAAAAAGTAAAGCCTTTCTCAGGTAGTCTAAGCAAAACAAGCCGTGTGGATAATGACAGCCTTCAGTAGCCAACAACAGCAATGGCTTTGATTCCAGGCTGCAGCTGCTCTAACCAGATTTAGTCTTTTGTCTTCTGGAATGCCTTTCAGGAAGGTTCAGAGATCTCAGAGGATAGGGTACTTAAGCATTTGACTTCCTTCTTTCTCTTATGACCTTAATATGATGTATTCAATAGTGATGGCTTTAATTCTTTTGGTGTCTTTTATGGTAACAGGGAAATCTCTGTATGTGAAGAGGCTACATGAGAGACTGCAAGCAGAGCAGCCCGACTATACAAAACTTCTGAAAACCATCAGACTAATTGAACCAGAAGTGGATGAAGATAAAGTGCTAAAATCTCTTCTGCCTTTTCTGAAGAGAAAACACCAGACAAAGCCCATGATATTCCATTTTGATATCACCTCTTCAGTAAGTACATCCCTCCCACAGGTGCCTTGTCCTAGAAGTTCTGTGCGGATCCTTGCAGAAGTTGTTTCCTTAAAGCTTTTGTTTCTTAGTAAGCCATTTCACTAGGATGTGTTTTCTAATTGTGCAAGTAAGTAACATAAAGAACTCTACCATCAAGGTGGTTGAACTCTGGAACAGGTTGCCAAGAGAACCTCCAACCTTGGAGATACTAAAAACCTGACTGGACATGGTCTTGGGCAACCTGCTCTAGCTGAGCCTGCTTTGAGCAGGGGGGTTGGACAGGGTGCTCTCCAGAGATCCTTTCCACCCTCAACTGTTCTATGATTCTGTGAAGTTATGATGAGTAAATAAAGAAGAAATGCATTTGTGTCTTTTCTTGTGATAGGTACAAAGTGGAATTCCAGAGTTTCTGTTCAAGCTGTTGGTTTTGCAGTATCTGACAGATAACAATGGAAATATGTGGCTACGACAGAAGTGCCATTTGTATATCATTGAAATCCTTGAGGTATCACCAGTGCCAAAGAAAGCAGCAAGACATGTACGTACACAGCAATACTTGATTTCTTTGAATTTCTCAGTCATTTTGCACATGTTTGTGTATAGCTGCACGTGAGTTGTACAGACTATAACTGTAAAGAGCGTAGGAATTCCCTGTTTGTATCAGGGTGTACTGTGCATCTCCATTACAAAGTGGTGTTCCTGGTGTTGTACAAAGTGATATTAAAACTAGACAGTAAACGATACCTGTTGTGGTTTTCTTGGGTTGGTAATTTCTGAAGACCTCTTAGTCCAAGCCTCACTGGCCC